>NW_004524844.1:220745-224030 GCF_000260255.1 Octodon degus
AAATAAATAAATAAATAAATAAATAAAAAGAAAGAAAGTGCGCAGCTGACCTTGTCCAAAGAGGTCAGACTCAGAGCTGGGGATTTAGCTCAGCGGTAGAAAGCTTGCCTAGCAAGCTGGAAGCCTTGGGTTCGGTCCTCAGCACCAAAAACAAAAAATAAACTGAACCACAGATGTCAGGCTAGTGAAGAAGCTCCTGAGAGACTGCCTCTAAGCCTTAGGCTATCCTGCCTGATTGGAGTGCCTTTGTTTATCTGAGGCAGTGGGCCACATCAAACAGTCTTAACGAAGTGACTCATGGTAAGGGCTTGGGCTGCACCAATCAGCTAGAGCGCGGGAAGGGCCGGGTGCTCCAGGTCAGCCATGAAGGTCAGCAGCCACAGGTGTGTCCTGGCACTTTGGGACTCCTGGTGGACACGGGGAAGAAACGATGATAGGAACGAGGAAAAGACAGACAAGAGCTGAGGCCAGGTAGAGGCCCTCTCTCTCTCTTCCTTTGGGAGGAGAAGAACTTCGCAGGAACTGGAGAGCACCCATTTATACTCTCAAGATGCTGATGTCGGTTAACAAGCTGCAGCAGCTTGTTTGTGTGGTTTGGGGAGCTCCCCGAGTTCTCGCCCGCTTTGTCCTGCACAGGTGATTAGCTTCCAGCTTCAGCCGCTCCCCACACACAGGTGTGACCAAACTCCAATTAAATCTCTAGACAGTCGGCTCCGGTCAGCAGGATGGTGGGCCTACTGCGCACAACATTGCTGGGATTTTGTGTGCCCGGCGGTGTGGACAGTCACATCCATATTGACCTCGCATGTGTGTGTGTGTGCGTGTGCCTGACGCCGGGTGTGTTGTCAGTTTGTATGTGTGCCCCTGACACTGAGTCATGCTGAGTCAACCTGTTGTCCTTTGGAGGCTGTGATTGTGTCAATAAATGCAGGTGCCAACTGCCCATCTGTGTGCGTGATTCTACTTGCTCCTGCGCTCCCGGCAGGCACCTGGACGAACAAGGCGTACTCCTGTGGGAAATGTCCAGTGAATCAGGCAGCTCCAGCTGGCGGACTCAAGGACGACAGGGGTGTGCGAGCGAGTGTGGGATGCTGTGGGCAACTGCCAGAAAGGGGGACAAGAGGAGCCCACAAGCCCCACCTTGTCAGGTCGAGGCCTTCTTATTTTGCAGGGACAGTGTGGTCTGAAGGAAGTGCTCAAAACTGCACTCTGCTAGAGCGCAAGGGCTGGGAACCAACAGAGCGACCTGACCTCTGCTAGGGGCGGGGCCTCCCGTCGTGGGCGGGGCCTCCAGTCGGGGCGGGGCCTCCGGTGGGGCGTGGCTTCGCACCACAGGTCAGGTTCTGAGAAGAGAAGCTGTTTCCATTTAGAGTGGTCTGAACCCCGCAGTTCCTCTGGGAAGAGTGGGCTGTGCCTTAGGTAAGAAAGCCAGAGAAAGTGGTAGGAGGGTAGAGTCTCACAGCAGAGACTCAGAAAGGCCTGGGTGCAAATTTCAGCTCAGGCTCAGGGGTAGCAGTGTAGTAAACACAAATCTACAAATCTCCTGTTTCTCACCCTGGAAATGTTGCAGATGAGACTGGGATTAAGGAAGGTGACAGTGGTGGGTCGAGCACCCTCTACTCTGGGGCCGGCTCGTACCAAGCACCCCACGTCCAGCTGGGCTCAGCTGCTGGGTGGTGAGTTCTGACTATCTCCTCGTCTCTGTTCATTTTCTTTTTTTTTTTTTTTTAATTTTTTTTTTTTTAATTTTAACATTTATGGGGGGGCCAGCTCAGCCCACCAGGGGGCGGGGCTGGCTGGCATGTGGTGCTGGAGGATTGAACCGCGGTCCCTGTGCTTTGCCAAGCTTGTTCTAAGTAGGTGCTTTAGACCACTGAGCCATTTCTCCAGCCCCCTCTGTTCATTTTCTGACACCCTGTCCTGTATCCAAGGCAAATTTCCCTTGTGAAAACATCCAAGCGATGGAGGATGACGTCTGCCACATAGACAGCGTGATGCAATTGCACCGCCGCTCTCTCGGTGCTGGTGGTGGTCAAAGTGGCCAGGACATGCTGCCTACACGGTGAGACCTGGGAAGTGACAGGGAATTCAGGAATGAGTACTGTGGGAGAGAATAAGGGGGGAGGGGCCTCGGGAGTAAGCAAGAGGGAGAGAATAAAGGGCGCGGGAGAGGTCCTCAGGTTGAGAAAGGAAGATGAAGGAAGAAACTCAGACAACGGGGAGTGGAACTCAGGGAGAAACTGATACCTTGGGACATGACAGCCACAGACCCCCAAGCGGAAAGAGAAGCCACGCATAAGAACAGACGCCCCCAAGAAGAATCAGGACTGTCCGCAGAGGAAGCTGTGCCCAGGTTAGACGATACATCCGGGAGTGAGGCGGGGAAGACCTGGCCTGCCCTCGCTCCGCGGTTCCTCCTGTCTCTCTCTGTCCTGCGTAGCCTTTTTCCCGTCCTGGTGTTGTGCACTATCTCACAGCTTTCCTCCCTGGTGGGAGCCCCGCAGGGTCGCACACCCTCAGAGAAGACCCCTGTGGGGATGCTGGCATTCAGAGCACCTGGAGGAAAGGCTGCCACTCCACTGATTCAGAAGGTCTCGCGGGCTGGTAAAGTGCAAGCCCACAACCGAGGAGTCTGATTCAGCCCTCCCTACACACTAACACACATCTGTGCTACATGCACACAACATGCACACACACACACACACACACACACGCACGTGAACCACATACCCCTGTTTTTCCTCCTCAGACACAAAAGCACACCTGTCCTCCGTCAGATTCACGGGTCCGGACCCCCGGGCAGAGTCTTCTCTGCACAGAAGGGCACGTGGCGCCCCCTGGTGGCAGATGCTCTGCAGGGGCGCATTAACAGAGAATGTGATCTCCAAGCTTCCTCTCCTCCTAAAATGTATATACAACACTTTTTTTTTCCACAAAAGTACATTCCCTCATCCACAAAGAAAGGCTCAATAAATTTCCATGCTCCAACATTCTGTAGGCTATGTCCTTTCATTAAGTAACAAAAATTAAGCATCAATAAGTGCCAAAATAAGAGCTCTTTGAAAATATCTTCTGTCCAGCTGGGTGTGATTTCACACATCTGTAATCCTAGCATGGTGGCAGTTGAGATAGGAGGATCGAATGTTTGAGGCCATAGCAAGAGCCCACCTCAAAAAAGGAGAAGGTCGGGCTGGTGAGATGGCTCAGTGGTCTAAAGCACCTACTTAGAACAAGCTTAGCAAAGCACAGGGACCGCGGTTCAATCCCCCAGCACCACATGCCAGC
>NW_004524844.1:224206-225931 GCF_000260255.1 Octodon degus
GGAGGAGGAGGAGGAGGAAATGAAAATCTCTCAATAGTTAAAAACAACTATGAAGTAACCCCTAGACAGTCAATCACAAGAGACTTGCTGAAATCCCTAACATGACCATTTCACTTTGCTCATCTTTTGCTATGTAATAGAAGACACCCCCAAACATAATGGAACTGAAACAGTAGTTACATTGAGTGCCATGAGGGGTTGGGCCAGCCAGCGGGGCTCAACAGAACAGCCTATCTTGTTCTTTGTGTGTTCCCCGTCCAGCTCTGGCAGCAGCCAGGAACCAGCAGGTCCTATATTGTCCCCTTCACACGCCAGCGTCTCAGCCATGTGACACACCTGGCTGCTCCCAGGCACGGTGTTTCTGCCCTCCTTCTCACAGCAAGGTGTCTGAGCAGGTAGCTGAGCTCTGTTTTACAGACATAGGGACCCAGCTTGATTGGCCCACAGTCATCTTGGGTCACATGAGCCTGGGTCCCTGGAATATTTTCCCAGCATATTATAAATAGACAAAACCTTAGAGTGGCACGTGAACCTTTACCACCAGGAGTGTGCCTGGCATCTGATGCTAGCTTCAGATGAACCAGGTACATTGCAGCGTGGACAGAGGTCACTTTTGACCTGACCACTGCATAAACCAAGTGATGGGGAGGGGCCCAGCCACCTTGCTGCGCCTGTGACAACACTCCTCAGAAAATCCCCAGTAAGCAGCACCCTGTGCCATCCTAGATCTGTCTGGCTCTTTGTTTGGTCTCACAGTGCCTTCTGCCTCTAATGGCTGATTCAGGATCTTGCACGTGCCAGACAGGCACTCATGCTGCTGAGCTATCTCCTGGGTCCACTACTGGCTGATTCTTTTCAGGATTTGTCCACCTGTGGTGGCTCAGGGATCTGAAGGATGGGAATTAAAGTCTTTTTTTTCATTTATTAAACAAAAATGATTTATTTCATACATTTACAAAAACTGGAAATTAAATGATTTATGATATAGATTGATTTTCAATAATAAGTTAGAAAAGTAAAGTATTCTGATGGCAGTTGCATTCAGGAGATGTCGTTATGTAAGTACCCAGTGACCGATGAGAGTCCTTCACCTACCTGCGCAAAGTCCGTTGACGGTGGTTAGCACAAGCAGGCATGTCGTGTATGATTATGACATGCATGCTGTGGCTTATCCTCTTAAAGAAATTTCACTGCAAAGACTATAAAAACTCTTGGAGGTCTCCCCTTTTTTTTCTCTTACAGTTCCTTTTTTAGCTTCTTCATAAAACTATCATAAGCTTAAAAGCAGGAAGTATAAACACTAAAGATCAGCATAGCATCAAATTCTCCTCCAATCATTTCAGATAATGCTAATATTTATAACTGAAGAATACAGGGGAATTTTTTAAGCATCAAAAACATTGAAATATTGTTTGTGGCTGTGTTTGTGTAAACAAATATAGGCAAATCTTTGTATGAAAGAGACCTACATAGAAATGTGATTTTGCTTTCTATCAAAGCAAGAAAATACTCTAGTACTCCTTTTCCAACTAATCTTGATTTTACAACTTTTTTTTGGAGGGGGGAAGCTGATCATTAGATAATTTTATGCCTGCTTTTCTTCTTTTTTTCAAAGTTTTATTGATAAACATAGCAATGAGACAGTTTCAAATCAAATCGGAAGTACAGTTTCAACAAATAATACACTGCATATATTCTTCTTAGTGGTTAATTGCTGTACAAGAA
>NW_004524844.1:227096-227643 GCF_000260255.1 Octodon degus
GGAAATTAAAGTCTTAAGGTTGTCTGTGGAACTTGCACAGTGTCACTTGTGGCCATGTTGAACTGGTCAAAGAAAAGCACCGATGAGCTCAGATTCCACAGGATACTGAATCCAGAGTTTTTGCATTGGGCCGCATCTCCCAAGCTCCACCCCATCTTTGAAGACAGACAGGGTCTTGCTAAGTTGCTCAGCTGGGCTCAGGCTTGCAACCCTGCTGCCTCAGCCTCCCTGAATCCTGGAATTATATATGTATGTGCCACCACATCCAGCTTTAAACTCCACTTCCTCATTGGAAGAATTGCAAAGGGCTTAGAGGACTAGTAGGTACTGTTGGAGCCATCTTTGGAAATGGTCTGCCTCAGTGAATAACAATAAACTACTCACATATAAAAATGTGTGTGCTGAAAATGGTTCCTACAGCAAACTCTGATTCTGTAACAATAAACAAGTCGAGTTTTCAAATCAAGACCCTAGAAAGATAGCACTAGATAAATCCAAAATAAACTGCAAGAAAGCCAAAAGCACATGAAAGAGAAAAATTAGTAAC
>NW_004524844.1:232702-234045 GCF_000260255.1 Octodon degus
GGCATGAGCTCCACCTTGACCCCAGATCGGTTTGGTCAACAAAATAGTCCAGGAGGATGCTGGGTACCAGTGGTTTGTGCTGCAGCTGGTGAACCTGAGCCTGAGAACCCTCAATCCTACCAGGATGATGCTGGTGAGCTGTCCCTACATCTGCTGGCAACAGATAGGTTATCCCTGTGATGGGAGGAAAAGGAGCTACTCCAGAGTGACAGACTAGGTTTGCTATTCTTGATAGTGAATGTGAAGTCCTCACCTTTGCTACCAAGGACAGTAAACTAATCTGCGTGTGCATTCCTTGTCCTCACGACTCATATTCATCTCTACTGTGGTTCTTGAAGCTGCAACTCAGGTCCATGCAAGTGGATTTCTGCTTAAAGTGTTTCCCCGTCCCCTTCCGAGCTTGAGAGCCTTGTCCTGGGTGTCTGCAAACCTGTGTTGTTCTACTTATGTCCTTGAGCTTGGCAGAGCTGTCCAGAACCTAAGGCTAAGACTGGGTGTCACCACCTGAGACTCACAGTTCATTGATATTTGTGATTCTATGACAGAAGAGAGACTAGAATGGTTCTCCTGCTCTCTTATCACACCATGGTGCCAGGGCCATTGATTCTCACTCAGCTGGATGGCACCTGTGTGGACATAGCAGCACATCGACGGATCAAGGACTCTACCCCTTCAGATGCCAATTAGGAGCCACCCGTGTGAGCTGGGCTTGGGTCCCTGGCACACAGATGTTTTTGCAAATCTGAGAGGGAGGTCTCCAAACCCCAGTGGTCATCAATAGACATGATCGATTATTAACTCTGGAGAATGGAGGTGGCACTAAAAGTGTCATTCACCTTTGTAATCATGGCTTGGTCTTCTGGTGACCAGATGTTGTCCAGGAGCCAAGAGTTATGTCATTAGGACAAAAGATGTTCTCATTAGCCAGGAAATTCTAAAGCACTTAGGGCTTCCGAACCAGGGCCTAGAGGCAGAGACATGCTACAGAATGTGTGTGTGTGTGTGTGTGTGTGTGTGTGTGTGTGTGCCCACACACGCAAGCTATGCATTTCTATATATTCAATATGTTCTGTATGCTTTTTTTTTTTTTTAATGACTATGGATGACCATTTTCAATTAACTATCCAACTGAACTTACAGGGTAAAAGGGGCAAGGAAAGTGCCCGGTTCTCAAGGATCCTTTATCTTCTTTTCTCAGATGAGGCCAATGGCCTGCTCCGCTGATCTTGGACTCTGTGACTGTCGTGGCCCTAGTGGGATTGGCTGAGAGCGTGCAAGGGGCGCTTGCACAGGTTGGGCTGAGTCAGGTGAAGACTATGTTTGGGCTGGTTTGAGTCCCACGC
>NW_004524844.1:234980-236572 GCF_000260255.1 Octodon degus
CTCTCTCTCTCTCTCTCTCTCTCTCTCTCCCCCTACCCCACCCCCTACGCTTTTAGATCCAGCCTCGGTTTGTGCGTGTCAGCTCATTTTCACCTGCTAAGATTCATTCAGCGTAGCTGGGCTGGGTCGCCCCCATGCAGGGCGAGCGCTCGTCCGCACGCAGAGGTGGAGATGTGTGCGGATGTGTTCATGCGTCCGACCCACTCACTGTAAATTGTGCACATTGTGCCCTCCTCGGTGTAGGGGGACCCGTCACATCAGATACCTGACTTAAGAGCAATTGAATGAGATTTCCTGGCAAAGAGGGAAATGTACATGCAAAGACTGTACATCCTGCCCGAGTTCCTGCCCTGCTGCACTGCTCTAGGGATTTGGGGCTTTCTGGACCCCATGGTCATGTGGGCCAAATCCTTAAAATAAATCATCTGTCTGATCCCCCCCCAAGTGTGTGTGTGTGTGTGTGTGTGTGTGTGTGACTGTGTAGACAGACTTAGACAGGTATGTACATAAAGTTCTTATGTTTTCTGTTCCTCCGAAGAACCCTGATACAGATTTGACAATCAAGTACAATTCTACAGAAGCAGAGTCTTAAGGATGAGCTTTAATATTAGTTGTGGGGTTTCTGAATTAGCTCTCTGATATGGCTGCATTTTAAAAATCAGTGATTCGCGGATGGCTAGTGATGTGGAACATTTTTTCATATATTTATTCACTTCCTTAATTTCGTCCTCTGAGAAGTTTGTGTTCATCTCGGATGCCCATTTCTGGATTGGGTCTTTAAATTGGGGGACCCTAATGTTTTTTAGTTCTTTATAAATTCTAAAGAACAGCCCTTTGTCTGAGTGCTTATTAGTCAAAATTTTTTCCAAATTTATGGGTTGTCTTTTCACTTTGTTGGTGATTTCTTTTGACGTGCAAAAACTTCTCAATAAAAGCAGGTCCCAGTTGTTAATTCTTTCAAGTGTTACCCATGTGATTTGATTTCTGTCCATGAACCGGTTGCCTACCCCTATGTCTTCAAGAGTTCCTCCTACTTTCTCTTCCAGGAGATTTAGTATTTCTGTTTTAATGTTTAGATCTTTAATCCATTTTGACTTTAGCTTAGTGCATGGTGATAGACCCGGGTCAAGTTTTCCTTTTTGTCATGTAGAGAGCCAGTTTTTCCAGCACCATTTGTTAAAGAGGCTGTCTTTCTTCCAGTGAGTATGTTTGACCCTTTTGTCAAAGATAAGGTGGCTGAGTGTGTTCGTAGGGGCTTCAGCGTCTTCTAGTCTATTCCATTGATTCTCAGGTCTATTTCGTTGCCAGTACCATGCTGATTTTATCACAGTAGCCTTGTAGTATAATTTCAAGTCAGGAATTGTAATGCCTCCTGCCTAAGGAGAGTCTCATGGAGAGAAAACATTCTCTCAGGATTTCACAGACAGCAAGTTGGTCAGGCAATGGCTGTGACTCATCCACATGGCTGACACTGACAAAAGATCTACAAACTGCCATACAGGGTTTCAGGATAAATCCTGAGGGGATTTGACTGACCTTATCAGATACAAAAGCTATAGTGATTTCTTGTTATATAGATCTTGCTTTATCTT
>NW_004524844.1:240007-248070 GCF_000260255.1 Octodon degus
TATTAACTATAACCAGAACTTCTGACTATTAAACCTGACTTTTCTAGATGCATGATCCAGTAATTTTATTTACTGTAGCATTTAATAGCTTATTAACGTTTACTGCACCTCTGGTGATACATTGTAAGTTAGTCATTATCCAACAGCTCTAATTTAAAAATGAAATATAAAATAAATTTGATACTTTTTTATAAAAAAAAAGTAAAGCCATATTAATATGCTGAGCTGTAAAAGGCTCAAGTCAGCAACTTCTGACATTGCCAGTCTTACAGAAAACCCAGTACTATTATGGACTACTGGGCTTTATTGGAATATTTTGCTGAATTCAAGCACCTATAATATTTAAATGACAAAACTAAACAAAAAAGAGGATACAAATGAACGACCATTTTGTATCTGTATATTCAAAATAGTTAGGATAGATATATAGCCACATTCTCTTAATTCAATGAATAGAAAGATTTGCTCTAACAGTGTTTGTAAATAGAATATCATGTCTGCATCTTGTACAATGAATAACCATTAAGACAACAATATGCAATATATTAATTATTGAAACTAGGCTTACTAATCGGATTTTGAAACTGTCTCATTGTTATTTGTTTCCCAATAAAATTATTGGAAAAAAAAATTTTTTAAGTGCCTGCTTTGGCAGACTCGGGGGCCTGCTGTGCCGGCCCTGCCCCTGGGGTGCACTGAGACAGCAATTGAGACTGGGCATAGTGGCCTGTGCCTGTAATTCCAGCACTTGGGAGACTATAAACAGGAGGATCAGTTCGAGTCCAATCTACACAGTGAGACCCTGTATACCCTGTCCTAAATACAAAAAATAATAATATAATATAATATGGTCAAAAATAAAAATAAAATAAATAAAAATCAGTGATTTCCATGTCCAGTGATAAACAAGCACTGGAATCCCTATCTCTTCCTCCCTCAGAGCCAGGCCTCCAGGTCCAGCCTGCTTCTTCAGAAGTAGGGGTGCAGGTCCAGTTTCCTCCCTCAGATCCAGGGTTTAAGACTAGCCTGCTCCCTCAGACTCAGGGTCCCAGCTCAGCCCCTCATTCTTCAGTGGAACAAACCTTCCAAAGATAAACATGTTTGTGCCACCTATGGCAGCAGGCTTCAGGACAGCAACAGCAAGGGACAGCAACAGGAAAGGCAGGTTTCTGTCTCCTCCCCCAGCACAGACCAAGATGAAGTCCAAGAGAAAAGCGGGGCTCTGTGTGTGGTGTTCTCCCCACAGGACGTCACTCTCCCTGGTCCTGAGCAATCTCATCTGTAACACAGGGTCTTCATAAAAGGGCTGAAATAGGGCATGCCCATAGTCCCCGCAGGCTGGGAGGCTGAGACAGAAGGATGGAAAGTTCAAGCCCAGCCTGAGTGATTCAGCAAGACCCTGTTTCAAAGGATATAAAGGGCTGGGGATGTAGCCTAGTGTGACAGCCCTGAGTTCAATCTATAGTACCACGAAGAAAATAAATTTTAAAAAGAAAATATGGTTCAGTGATTGTAAAATACGTATCACACCTGCCAGGTCAAGGAACACAGCTTTCTCTAGCCTGGATCCCATTTGCTGCCCGGGTTCTGAGCCCAGGGGACACAGGAGTGACGAGGAGGAGGATCACTATGTTGGTGCTGGTTGTGGTGATGCCAGGCATGGATGTGGGTCTGAAAATGCTCCTGCAGCAGCAGTGAATCTTCCCACTTTATGGGCAAGGCACAGAAAGGCCGCGCGTCGTGCCCAAGGATACACAACGCTGCACGGCAGGGACAAGATTCAACCCAGCTCGCTAGTCCGGTCTCTCAGGCAGGAGCCTGCTTGCATGATTTACAGGCTCCTCCTGGCTCTTAGTTCATCAACCCTAGGAAGGCCCCACCCCTGCCTAGATTGCCCTGGTCCTCACATCCCTGCAGCCCAGGGTGACCTCAGACAACACTCAGGGTGGGACTACAGCCTCTTCCATGGGAGCTTAGCTCCTCAAAGGAACTAACTGAGGATGCTTGGGGAGAGTATTTGGAGGCCCTTTGGTGATCGGATTTGAAAAGGTGAGGAACTGAGACACCAGGGTCTCCCAGATTATTAAGCAGTAGAAGCACATTGGAACTCAGGCAGTCTGAATTTGGAGCTGTGCGCTGAAACTGCCCCTCAAGCAGTCCCATGAGGAGCAGAGGCTGGGGGGTGGGGGGCTAAATGACAGGTGGCCTGAGTTTCGGCCAGTAGGAGCCCAGCCTTAGCACTGGAGTGGCAGGTGCAGAGGTTGTCCCTGAAGCAAGGACTGGAGGGGTACTCTTCCAGCAAGGGAGTCCCAAAGGGCCTGGAACTCTAGGCTGAGTGTTTGGGCTTTGTCCCAGGTTAATGGGCTGGAGGGACAGGGCGGGAAAGGTGAGCTGTGCTGGAGCCAGGCCAAGCAGCAGAGAGGAGGGAACAGGGCAGAGAGAGGGAGGGACAGAAAGGAAGGGCTGGGGACCAGGGAGCTGCATGTGGTGAAGGGAGGAAAGGAGTGAGGATGCTGTGAGTGGGAGGAGTCTGCCCATATGACTGTGCCAGCCCAGGGTGCACTTCAGGATCCTGATGAGGGGGGGTGACATCACCACAGAACAGGCTCTCTTGCTCTCAAGGGGGACCTTGTGATGACTAAAGCTCTTAGGCCTAGCACCAGGAAGCCCTTTTTTGTTTGTTTGTTTGTTTGTTTGTTTGTTTGTTTGTTTGTTTTTACTTATGTTTGTTGGTACTGGGGAATTGAACTTTCCAGGTAGGCATTTATGCCACTGAGCTACATCCCCGGCCCATCCCTGGCTGTTATTGCCCTAGTATGATCCTGTGGGGGAAGATGGGAGCCTGCCAGGTGTTCCTCAAACCTTGGCGTCTTGATTTCAGTGTGACCTTTGCCTGCTGTGCCTCTCTGGGCCTCATTTTCCTCTATGCTAACCTCCTCCTCATGCAGTCAGAGGAGCCCTTGGCACAAGGCTTAGCCAGAGAAGTCCCTGGCACCCCATAAATGAAGTGTTCCACCAAGCTGAGGCCCCGTGTGAGGCCCCGAGACATTGAGCATGAATTTGTGGAGTGACAGAGGGACAAAGGGGGCCAGGATGTCTGCACTTCTGGGCTTGTACAGTGCTGTAGCCCTGAATGTCTACAATGCCTGTTTGGGCCTCCAGAACGTGGGAAGCTCTGGGCTCCAGGGTACGGGGAGCTTGGTGGATCAACACAATCCTAAATTTTAGCATCCAACATATCTAAGGTCCTAGACTGCTAGTATGTCTTAGGATCTGTTTTAGAACCTAAAAAGATGATGCTCTAGGGATTTTAAAAGCCCATGGGATGAGACCTGCTGAGCCCCAGTCATGCAGCTACTCCCCATAAAGGTATGGCCTTCCAGACAGAGGAGGGACCGTGTGTTGCCTGATGACCTAACGTAGGTCCCTCCTGCAGTCTGGACCTGCCCCATTGCTAGAATAGAGAATTGCTCAGGACCCTCTAGGGTTCTGAGACACCAGAAGCCAGCTTCAAATACCTGAAGCCTTGAGTCATCTTAGTGTTGAGGTCTGGCTCCCAGAATGTAGAACCCAGATTTCAAGTTCGTCATGGTTTGGGGTATTTTGCAATGTGAACAATACAATACAGGACACATTTCATAATATTAGTTTATAGGGAATCACCCAAAGAATCATATCACAAGGAGTGCAGGAAATCTGCTCACACTCTAAAGACCAAAGAATCCAGCTGAGGGCCTGGACCCTAATACCCTGCATGAGTCCAGAAGAAAACCTAGAGATCGTAACAGTGCCCCCCACAAGTCCAATTGGAGACCTAGAGCCTACGACAATGTCTCATGCAGACTCACTTCAAGGATCTGCACTGAGAAGGCCCAAAGGTCCACAGTGGAAGCTAGGAAGTCTATGCCAATGGAATAGAGGTTCTATGCTAGCAGGCTGAGGGATCTGAACTGGAGCCAGGAAGCAACACTCAAGGTAAGCACCAGCGCTCCCCAAAAGGTATCACAGCCGTCCTCAGCACCAGTGAGGTCCCAAGCTCCAGTGATGAGGAAGGCTGAGTTCCCATCAGGAAAGCCAATGCGGCAAGCTCTCCAGGAGGCTGAGCAGGGCACCATCTTCCCCTCTGGAGCCAGGAAGTGGTGCTCAAGATGAGGACCAGAGCTCCCCCAAAGTGAACCATAGCCATGCTCAGTGACAGTGAAGGTCCTGAGCTCCTCCAGCAACAGGATCAGCCAAGTTCCCCAGGAAAGCCAGCATGGCAAGGCCATCCAGCAGAACAGCCCAAGAGAACCATGGCTTCCAGCAGCTTCAACAGCTTCTCCAAACAGCATCCCAAACAGTGTTTTGGCAGCTTCTCCTTGTCTGCCTCTTACACTGCTGGCAACAACCTTCAGGTGGGCCTCCCACACCCAGCACCACGCTAGTTCAATTCAGCTGGGTGTAACAAGTTGACCACAAATCCACTACAAAGCTCCAGAATGCAGGATCACTACTGCAGGGTCCCAAATGAAGACCCCACACTCCCAGTCTCTAAATTCATATTGAGTACTCAAGATTCTAGCAATCTCAGCATCAGGGAAGCCAGGCCCATCTCCCAGCACAGCCTCATAAATGTGCAAGGGAGATTTGAAACTTCATGCTTGTCACTCAGAATCTAGACCCAGACTCTAGAATCAAGACACCAAAATACAAAATGCAAGCTTTGCCATTTGTACCTCAGGGCCCAGGCTTCACACAGCAAGTGCAAAAGATTTCAAACACAAGTCCCAGGTTCCAAACTCTTCATCTGGATTCTAGATTCAGATGTCCAGAATCCAAGCCCAAGACATTGTGGGTCACTCCAAGACTGACTCCAGGGTGTGGGGAGATGGCTCAGTGGAATAAGCACTTCCTGGGCAAGCACAAGGGCCTGATTTCAATCCCTGGTTCCGCCAAAAAAAAAAAAAAAAAAAGACTGACTCCAGAACCCAGTTCAAGATCCCAGAGTCCACAACTCAGACATCAGAATCCACACTCCAGATTTCGGGTCCAGAATGCCAAATTCAAGACCCCAAAATCCAGAACTCACGGGGCAGATTTTAAATCTCAACCCTAAATCCAGAATCCAGCATCTAGAGCCCTACCGGAAGCACAAGGCATAGAACTCCAGAATCCAGTCCCCACACTCAGTCCCCAAATTTCAAGCTGTATATTTTTTTATGTATCTTTGAGACAGGTTCTCCCTGTGCAGTTCAGGCTGGCCTTGAGCTCACTTTGTAGCCCAAGATAGTCTCAAACTCGCAACAATCCTGCCTCAGCCTCCTGAGTTCTTGGGATTGCAAGTGTACCCCACCACGCCCAGCCAAGCTCTGTATTTTGATGTCCTCCAATTTCTACTCCTGTCTTTCTGTCCCTTTCCCCTGCAGGAACTTCCCTGAGGCAGGGGGGAGGGGCGACAGCTTCTTATAGATGCAGACAAGATTTCAGCCTCATAAATGCTCATTAGACTGAGTCCCTACCCCACCAGCCACCAAGTTGTCCCTGCCTATAAACCTCGTAGCCACATCTCACCCCACCCCACCCACTGCACCGCACCTCTAGACCCAGGTGGGGCTGGGAGCTTATAAATTCAGGAATTCTACTGTCTGTTTCCTTCTGCTGGCATTCAAACTACCCTAGATGCTGCTGGCAGATCTGGAGGGGGTAAGATCATTAAGAAAGAACTTGGGAAGGAGTTGGTGAGGAAAATACGCAGTGCCCTGGTCTCGGGAGGAGACATCAACCATGCTGTAAGTTTCAAGGGCACTGGGTAGGTCCCTATGTTCTTTACTGAGTTAAACCTGAACCCATGAAAATATCCTGGAGCCACCAGAAGGAGCGGGGCTAATGGAGTGGATCAGGAGGACTTACCTGAAAGTACTGGTCCTGCAGCCAGGACAAGCTCAGGAGAACATGGTTCAAGCCAGTTCAGAGCAACTTCTCCAGCACCTCCCGTGTGCCAGGCCCCATGCTGGGCAATGCTGGGGACACAGAGAGGAGCTAACCTGAGCCCCCCCTCCACTTTAGGACCCCCCAGATGGGGTGGGACGCACAGGGGCAGGCCACACCGTGGCATCTGCAGGCATCTGTGGTCATCTTTGTGCTACTGGGGGCAGGATGGGCATTGTGGGGCCCAGAGACACCTGTTAGGTACTGGGCCTTCCAGAACAGGAGACAGGTGAGCCTCACAGGACAAATTCTAATTTGGAAGATGAGGCCAAGGACTTCAATTCACTCCCAAAGCTCACCAAGGTCTCCCACAGGCCAGGCCCCGGGCCCAGCAGTCCTGGGAATTTACAGTCCTCAGACCAGGTCTGTTCACTGGCAGTTCTCAGTGTAACAGGAGAGGCAGGCACCCCAGTGGGGCGGGGAGGTTAGACAAGGTCAAGATCGTGGGAGACCAGCCAGATGGGCCACTCTGTCCCTACAGGGCTGGGTACAGAAAGACCCTTGAGACCTTGGGGACAGGCTGGGAGAGTGCTGGACTGGAGGGGGACCCAAGAGGCCAGAAAGGGGGCTGGGATGGGTGCCCAGGCCAAAGCATTGGGGTTGGTGAGAGACTCCCAGGCTGCCGGCAAGTGCTGGCACCTGACAGGCTGTGAGGCACCTGGGGCTGTCCTAGTGCTCTAAGAACAGTGAAGCCTCCGAAGACAAGGTACTCAGGGGATGGCGGTGGAAGAGCAGGGACAAGGGAGGCACTGTTGATCAGCAGTAGCAGCTGGGGGAGCTGCAGTCAGTGCCCAGAAGGATCCTGGTGGGGACAGAAGGGTCCAAAGTCACCCAGCTCTCTCTCCCACCACAGATTTAAGCCAGACCCTGACTCCTCCTCCACAACGTGGCTTCTGCTCAGCTTCTCCTTCCTGCTGACCTCTGCAGGTAAGAGGGGGTGAGGTCGCATCTATGGGAGTGTGGTGCTCCTTTCCCCAGAAGGCCTGGGCCCTGGGACCTTCCAGCCCCACCTCACCCCGAGGCTACCTAATAACCCCACTCCCAGCCTGGCTGAGTTCCCTGCCAACCTAAGAGCCATGGGGGCCCCTGAAAGTGCACCACCTGCGGCTTCTCCTTCTCTGACGGTGAGCACAGCTCTGGTGATACACAAACCTGAATCCTGAGTCTGAATCCTGCCGCTGCCCCTTCCCTGCTGTGTGACCCTGAGGACATTGCTTTACTTCTCTGGGCCCCAAATGCCTGTGTATAAGACAGCACCCCCTGTGGTGATCACACAGTGTCTCAATGGTGTAATGTAGGTCATGCATATGCTAAGCGCCAGGCCGAGGTGCAGGAGCCAAGAGCTCAGATCCTTAGTTCAAATCCCACCCCTACCACTTTCTAGTTCCTGAATGTCTCTGTGACTTAGGTTTAAAAACAGCCTTTCTAACATCTTGGGGTTATGAGGTTATGGTCCTTAGGGTCCTGGGAGCCATGAGGTGAGCAGGTTCCCAGCAGGTGCCAGGTATGGCGCTTGGCACTCACATACAACACCCTCAGGCAGGGGCTACCCTTGTCTGATAAGGGAGGGAGCTGGGTGGCAGGGGAGCGCCAGACCAGGCCGTGCTGCCTCCCATAGAAGAAATAAATGTAACTTGATGCCTCTGCCCTGGAGAAATTGGGGGTTGGATGCTCATTAACTATTCTTCCCCCACTTGAGCCCAGGGCCCCCAAGGTCTCCACTGTGCTGCCAGCCTTCCCTGGGGCTCTCCCTGTGCTCAGTCCTCTGCCTCCCACCTGCCAGCTGCACCCAGCAGAAGCCTCCGCCCTCTTCCAGCTTGGACTGGCCGGGTGCAGCCTGGTGCCCATCTGTTCAGCCCTGCTCCTGGGACAACCGCAGCCCTCCTTTGTTAAGCCTCTCAGCCACCACATCCGCATTCTCCTGGCCTCACCAGCACCTGGGGCTCAGTTTCTGACCTTGGTGGGCAGAAAGGGGCACTGGGTCCTGCTATGCAAATCCAGCCCAGCGTGCACATCAGGAGGCATGGCTGTGGCCTTGCAGGGGACATGGCCGCACTGTGCAGGGTAAAGGGTTACAGCCCTGTGACCTGGAGATG
>NW_004524844.1:248992-260681 GCF_000260255.1 Octodon degus
GTCTGCAAGCCTGGCTGTGCACCGATGTGTGTCGGTGACCTTGTGCAACCCCCTCAACGTCTTGCACAGTACAGAGAATTTGGCTGAGATACAGAGCCAAGACAAAGTGTCATGCAAGACAAAGTGTCATGCATTTTGAGTGCCCTCATTCACTTGATAGCTGTGACCTTCTAATCATTTTGAGTGACAGGTTCCAAGTGACTCCCCATCTGAAACTGAACCCAGTGTCCTTGCCTCCACCATAGTCACTGAGGACACCATACCTTCTTTGGTCTTCTGCCCTTCTCCCCCAGGTCCCTATAGCAAGCAGAGTGGGAGCTAGCATTTCACAGCAGGGAGCAGCTGCAAAAGCCATCCCTGAGTCGGCTTCTGAGTAAACAGGAAGGACTCCTTAAGAAACAGGGAGCTGGAGAAGGCTGTTGCACAGTCTCTAAGCCCAGCACTCCAGGAGGCTGAGGCAGGATCTGAAAGTTCAACCCCAGCCCAGGCAATTTAATCACTTAGAAAAATAAAGTATTTATAGAAGGCCTGAGAATGGAGCTCAGTGTGAAGCCACTGGGTTCAATTCCAGTTCTGTCCAAAAAAAGGGAAGAGGACACAGATGAAAAGCACAGGGAGGTGAGGGTGCTGGGGGTGCAGGGTACCCTGTAAAGCCCCTGTCCTTGGTGGTGCTCCACTCCTCCCAGCAGCCCAGGACAGTGACAAGGTGCGGGAAGACGAAGAGTGTGTGCCCCATTCCCAGCTGTGGCAAGTGGCCCTCTTCGAGCGCAGCCGCTTCAACTGCGGGGCTTCCCTCATCACCCCACACTGGGTGCTGACTGCTGCCCACTGCCAGACCCTGTATGCAAGGAGAGCTTGGGGGGCGGGGGCACGGCAGTGGGGAGGAACCCTCAGGTGGCAGGGAAGAGAAGACTGGCAAGGGCCCATCTTTTGAGCCCCTAATGGGGCAAGAGTCTAGGAATCTGAGAAGTCTAGCTTCAGCGGAAGAAAAGGTCCTAGCCTGGAGGTTGAGTTGCAGGCTGAGTTGGGACCCCTGGATCGCTGAGGGGAAATGCCCCGGGCCCCTGATCACAGGATGTCTGGGAAGATAATGGAATCACGAAGACTCCCAAAGGGTTGAAGGCCCCCAGGTTGCCCACTTGGGACCTTCTGTCTACTCCTCACCACCCCACTTGTGGGCAACCGCTGGCCTCCACAGCTTCATGAAAGCGCGCCTGGGTGAGCACAACCTGTGCACGCGCGATGGCCCCGAGCAGCTGCGGGTCGTTTCTCGCATCATCCCACATCCACGCTACGAAGCGCACAGCCACCGCCATGACATCATGCTGCTCCGCTTAGCTCGGCCCGCACGCCTGACCCCCCAGGTGCGACCCTTGGTTCTGCCCACACGTTGCCCCCACGCTGGTGAGCCCTGCGTGGTGTCCGGCTGGGGCCTGGTGTCAGACAAGCCAGGGACCACAGGAAGACCCGAGTCACAAGGTGCGTGAAGGGATGGGCCTAGATATGGGGCCTTGAGGAGCCTTACCTTCCTGGCTCCTGGATGCAGGGGCCAAAAGCCAAGTGAACACACAGCTCCATATCCACTGTCTTCTCCAGTGACTATGCCCGACACCCTGCACTGTGCCAACATCAGCGTTATCTCCCAAGCATCCTGTAACAAGGACTACCCAGGACACCTGATGGACACCATGGTGTGTGCCACAGTGGAGGGCGGAGGCACGGACTCCTGTGAGGTCAGAGCCAAGAGGGGGCATCAGGTGGAAGAAGGGGGATGGGCATGCTCCGGGTGGGCTTGGGTCTTGTTTGCTTTGAGCCACAGAAAGTGCTAGGGTGAGGTTTGGAGGTGGAAATGAGAAGGCCACTTGGGATGGTGGCTGGAGTCAGGGGCCAGAGATGAGGACAGACGTGGGCTGTGTTTGGGGTAGACCTTGTGGATGTTGGCTTGGGACAGTATAGACCAGGCCTGAGAATGGAAATGAGCTAGATTTGAGATGGGAAATATGAAATAGGGTGCATGGATTTTTGAGAGGATGCAGAAGATATGAAGATGGGGATTGGGTAGTGCAAGATGTGAGGGTGGATAAATCAGGTCCTCTTGATTCTGAGTGAGTTAGATTTAGCTTAAATTGGGTTAGGATTGTACGAGGATGAGGGTGGACATGGCTTGGGTGAGTCCTGTGGGGTTGGGCTGGCTCAGAGTTAGGGTGGATCAGTTAAGGTTAAACTAGGTTGGGGTGCTACTAGGTTTTGATTGATGTAAATGATGCCACTGTAAATGATGCCACTGAGTCCAGGAAGTCCCCACTCAAGTGGAAATCCCTTTTCTCCCCACAGGGTGACTCTGGGGGACCCCTGGTCTGCGGAGGTGCCCTGCAGGGCATCGTGTCCTGGGGCGATGTCCCTTGTGACACTACCACTAAGCCTGGTGTCTACACCAAAGTATGCCGCTACTTGAAGTGGATCAAGGAGACCATGAAGAGGACCTAGTGGACCCAACACCCATGTCCCTGGGTGATCGAAGTCCCCATGGCTAGCCAGCAGCTCCATCCTGACCTAAGGGAGAAGTGAGCCATTCCCTAAGCTCCCCTCCGAATCTCAGGTGTTGGCCAAGGCCTTGTGCCACCCACCTGAGGCCCGAGTTGGTGTTTGGGGTGATCCATTTAACATTAAGATAACAGCCCTGATACAAGATTCTCTGTAGGAGCTTCTGTGATTTTTCTTGTGGCACTGGAGGGAAACAGGAGCCAGGGGCAGGGTGGGGACTAAGAGACAGGCTGGTCCCTTTCATCCACTGCTTCAATCCCCGAAATGACCAAACGTGTGGCCTTGAATAGGGGGCCTAACCTCACTCGTCCTAGGTTCTCCCTGTCATGTCTCTGGCCTCCTATGGCTGTTGTGAGGATTAAATGAAGTAATTCACACGAACTGAGCACAACAGTGTCTGACAATGGACGAATACTCTGCACCACTGGATCTCAGAAAGGCCCCAGAACGTAACATGTTGCCAAGAAAGACTTCTCCGTGTTCACAGTTTAGTTCTAGGCTTCCTGATGGCCTTCGCAGACAGGCCAATGCCCTCCTTTCCTCAGCCAGATTCCTGACATACAGCAGAAGCTGGGACTCCGTGAGCTGCTTCAGTTTTACCCAAGAGTCAAGATAATGTGTGGGCTGCAGGCTTCAGGAACCTGATCCTGATTCTCCTCAGTCCCATCGCTGAATATTGAAGGACATGAACCTGGCATCTATACCCAAGTGTAGTTCTTGAGATCTAAATGTAGTAGAAGCCACATGCAGATGGTAAGGAGGATGCATGGTGAGAACCTTGGTCTAGAAGGGTTGTCGGCCTAGATTTCTAAGACTGCGAGATGATCTTGAGTTGTCATACCTGGGAATAAGGAGTTTGAGGGTCATTGTGACCCCTCCACTGTTGGGGGACATGGATCTTAAAGTACTAGAGAACTTACTTTGTGAGACCCCTGACATCTCATATTCCTAGACCTAAGAGTGCCAGGACTGTGGCAGCATATGCCAAAAATACGTATTAGGGGCAGAACAATAAATGCAGGCACTTGGTACTGGGTTGGGAGCACAAGAATCGGTGAATTCTGAAAGCCACGCTTTCTATATCAAGAATAGATGGCATGGGGCTGGTGAGATGGCTCAGTGGTCTAAAGCACCTACTTAGAACATGCTTAGCAAAGCACTGGGACTGCGGTTCAATCCCCCAGCACCACATGCCAGCCAGCCCCGCCCCCTGGTGGGCTGAGCTGGCCACAGACACACACACATAAATAAACATAATAAAAATAAAGATGATGAGAAGATTTAAAAAATAAAAAATAAAAATAAATTTCTATAGAAAAGAATAGATGGCAGGTGAAAAGCTGCTCTCTTGGCTCTGAGTGGCACAAGGAATTAGTCTTCACTGCTGGTATCTGAGGGCACACTGGGTCTTCGTGTATGAGGCCTTACTTGGAGCTTAGTGTATGGGGCTTTGTGCAGGGCTCAGCCAATCCTCCCCCTCCACCTTGCCTCCCTGGCCCTGTCCTGCACAGCAAGACCTCAGGAGCCGCAGGGCCTGGCCTCAGCCCTGGGAATGCACCCAGCCTGACCCAGTGCTTGCAGGACACCAGGTGCAGGGCCACCCCGCTTCAGCGGCTCTGGGGACCTGCCAGTAGAGGCGGAGCTTTCGCCAGCATCTCAGTGCCAGCAGGGCAGGGGCGGGGCTCTGGGGAATAGCACTTTTAAAGGCTACCCAAGGAGCTTCCCCAGGGAGCAGCTCACCACCTGCCCAGCCCTGGACACCTCTGATACCATGTGGTTCCCGATTCTGTGCCTCGCTCTGTTCCTGTGGGAGACAGGTGAGAGTGGTAAACGCGGGGGTGTGGAGACCCTGCCTTTCGTGCTTTCCTCCCCCCACCATCTGTCCCTCCCTTTGGCCCACAGACCACCCAGACCAGGGTGCTAGGCTTTCTCCTGCCTCTCCCAGCCCTTCCACAAGGCCAAACCCCTCTTAGTCCAACCTTCCCACCCTAGGGTGCTACTCCCCCCTCTTTCCTAGCCAGTTCCAATCCTGAGCCATCGGTGCCTCTCAGACTCTGAGACACTGATCTCCCCCCCATTCCCTCCCCATCAGCTCTCTATTTCTCTGGGGCACAGCAGCCTGAATCCTAAGACCCAAAATCCTAGTGGCCTTCATGGTCCAGCTGTCAGCTCTCAGCTGTGTCCTGCAGACGCTGACACCTGGTCCCCACCATCCTTTCAAGTCCCTCACAGGCAACCCTGCTTCCAGAACTAAGTGGCATGTGACACCAGGCAGGTTGCCCGTCTTGGTGTAAGGGTACCCAGCCTTCCCACCCCACCACAGGCTCCTGGCTGTGCAGAATCCCACCCCCACCCCCAAATTCCCTCCCTTCCTCGCCTAAACTCCTCTGAAATAGCTCTGGCTTTTTTGGGCTCGACCCTTAGATCTCAGATACTCTCCAGCCAGGCCATCCTGCTCTGCGCTCCCCCGAGACCGCCATATGTGACTCTGATGCCCCATACCAGGCATCTCCATGGTGACTTGGCCCGCTTTAACCCTTTCTCCGTGCCTGTCCTGGGACTGCCACCAGGACCCTCAGAGCACGAACGCCATCCCATGAGCAGAACTGAGCCCTCACTCAACCCCAGGACTACCACTTGTCCCCCCTCCCTCGGAGCCCCATCCCAACCCTGGCCACAACCCTGTTCTCAGGGTCTCCCTCCCTCCCGCACACACAGGAGTGAGGACCCCGCAGCCACGCAGGAGCCCACTCCTAGCCTGCCTTAACCCTGTTCCTTTCCTTGCCCTTTGACATACACACCCTGAACTCTCCCAGCGCAGCTCACCTTCCCAGGCCAATCTGGGGATCCCAAATCACCCACACACACACAATTCCTCTGCCCAGAAAAGCTTATTCTCTCAGAGCCATCCTTTTCTGAACCCCAAAATCCCAATCTGGGCTCTATTTCCCTGGCCTAGGAGCCCCCAAATATTCCAAATTCCCCTCCCGCAGCCTCTGGTCCTCTTCCACAGGGCCCTTATCCCAAACACCCTGCCTCCCATCCCTCAGCCTGGGACCCTAACGACCTGAGCCCTACTCCTGATGCTGCTTGCTGTCTTCTGCTTTCTGTCGATTCCCAGGCTCATCTCAGCTCAAGACCTTAAACCTCGCCACCCAGGGCCAGAGAGATAGATCAGTGGCATAAGCACCTACTTGGCAAGTGCAAGGTCCCAAGTTCAATCCCTGGTACCAGAAAAAAAAAATCTCCCCACTCAGGACCAGCTATTAACTCAGTCTCAGGACAATTCTTGAATTCAGGTCCCCACCCCCTAAGCCCCTGGCCCTGTCCTCAGAGCCACAGCCATGGACCTTGGTCTCCCCGCCCCTTCAAACACATTGCATGGCCCCTCTCCAGGCCCAGGCCTCAGCCCCTGCCAACCTCCCTGCTGCTGCCCCTCCCACAGGTGCGGCGCCACCCATCCAGTCTCGAGTGGTAGGAGGCCAGGAGTGTGTGCCACATTCCCAGCCCTGGCAGGTGGCTGTGTACCGATACAGCACATACACATGCGGGGGCGTCCTGGTGGACCCCAGCTGGGTGCTCACAGCTGCCCACTGCATAGAGGAGTGAGTACGGGGCTCTGGGGAGAAGGGCACAGGGCTCCAAGAACTGAACAGCCAGCACCACTGCAGGATGACCTTGGGCAAGGCTGGCCTGAGGGATCAGGGAGGTGCTGCTCCAGTCCACAGGAGAGGCACTGGCTGGCCACCCGGGGTAGGGCTGCCTGGGTCTCTCTCTGCATCTCTGTCTCCTTGTCTCCTGTCCCAGTGCCTCCGCATCTCCCCCACCTCTGTCCTTGTCTGGGTGTCTCTGAGGCCCTCTGTATCATGGTGTGTCCCCTATCCAAGCCCTCTCTGAACCTCCATCTCAGTCCCCTTCCCATTACTGCTGACCACACTCCCAGAATGGGCCAAGGGAACCCCAGAGGAGAAGAGGGGTACATCCCAACCTGTGTGGGGTGCTTCTCACCTGGCTCAGCCCCTCTCTACAGGACGGGTGTCCAGGTGGGAGGCTCAACAAAGGGCTGCCTGAGCTGGGCTGGGAGGAAGGGAAGGGACAGGGTGGGAGGGGCCAGAGGGCAGAAGTGTCCCTGGCCTTGGGCTGAGGTCCAGGCCGCCTGCTGGGAGCCCTCAGCGCTGCCCAGCTGCAGCCCAGCTGCTCTCAGGCCCCCAAGCCCAGCCTCCTCCTCTCCTTGTCCCAACACCTCTCTGCCTCTGGCCTCCGGCTGCTCTGTGTCTCAGCCTGTGTGTGTCCTTTCGGCTTCCTCCCCTCTGCCTCCTCACCCATCTGTCCTTCCTCCAGCACTCCTTCTTGTCCTGTTGTGCTCCCCCTTCTCACCTCACCTTCCTTCATCCTCTCATTGTCCTCCGCAGCTGCCTCTCCCCTCTCTCCTCGTCCCCTCCCTCTTTCTGCTTCTCTTTCTCTCCTTCAGGACCCTTGTCCATGCCTCCCCCAACCCACCTCCTGCGTCCCTTCCTCCCTCTCATTCTCGCCACCCCCTTTTCCCCAGCAATTACCAGGTCTGGCTGGGTCGCCACGACCTATATGAAGATGAAGCCACCTTCCAGCACATCCTTGTCAGCAAGGCCATCCCTCACCCCAAGTTCAACATGAGCCTCCTGAAGCCGCACCCTCGCCACCCAGATGATGACTATAGTCATGACCTGTTGCTGCTGCACCTGAAGGAGCCCGCCAAGATCACAGACGCCGTGAAGGTCGCGAAGCTGCCCACTGAAGCAGCAGCACTGGGGACCTCATGCGTGGCCTCAGGCTGGGGCAGCACGGATGCCAGCCGTTGTAAGGCACAGCCAGACCATGTGGCCTGGGCAACCCCAGGAGGGGGGAGGAACTGCTGGGTCTGCACACAACTCATTTTTGCCCTGGCCTGCAGATGTGTTCTCAGAACAGCTGCAGTGCGTGGACCTTGACCTCTTGCCTAAAAAGAAGTGTGAAGATGCCCACATCGAGAAGGTGACAGACTACATGTTGTGTGCGGGGTACCTGCCAGGCGGCAAAGACACCTGTGTGGTGAGCCAGCCCCTCCCCGGGGGGTGTGGAAGGGCTGGGGCAGGGCACTCAGATTCTGAGCTGAGAGCTAAGCGGGCATCAGCCCCTCCTTCCCTTCCCACCCCAACCCCTGCACCTGCTATGCTCCATGTCATCCTGCCACTCCCAGCACCACCTGTGCTGTCTACTCGGAGAAAGCCTGCAGGATCAGGGTCTGTAGATGGCCCTGTTCTCCCTGGATGTCCCTTCCCCTCTGCCCAGCACTCTGTTCCTGCATCAGAATCCATGCCTGGAGCTGGGGAGATAGCTCAGTAGAATAAGCGCTTGCTTGACAAGCGCAAGGGCATGAGTTCAAATCCCGGTTCCGCAAAAAACAACACAAAAAAAGCCAGGAAGATGCCTCAGTGGTATAAGTGCTTCCCTGGCAGGCGCAAGGGCCTGAGCTCAATCTCTGGTTCCACCACAAAAAATAAATAAATAAATAAACAAACTACACCAACACCCTTTGGGACCAAGGAGATAGCTCAGTGGAATAAGCGCTTCCCTGGCAAGCACAAGGACCTGAGTTCAATCCCCAGTTCCACCAGCCTGCCTTTTGGAAGTGGGCTCTGATGTCCCCAGGTCCAAAGCTAAGCTTGCAGGTAGAACAAAGCCCCTTCCAGTCTTCTAACTCCTCTCTCCCTCTGTGTCCCCAGGGTGACTCAGGGGGCCCACTGATCTGTGATGGTGTGCTGCAAGGTATCACATCATGGGGCGACATGACGTGTGCCCTCCCCAACTCACCCGCCATCTACACTAATGTTAAAAAACACCTAAAGTGGATAAAAGACACCATAGCAGAAAACCCCTGAATGCCTCACACTGTCTCTGCTCCCAATAAAACCAAATATGCTTCAAGTGAGCGTCAGGTCCTGGCATTATGTGACCTTCTGCGTCCTGGTCACACACATCCACCTGGGACCCACTGGGCCCAGGCTAGACTGTCCTCATGGCTCCCAGTTGTGCAGTCCCAAGCAGATGGGGGAAAGGAAGGGCACATGACATAGAGAGGGGAGGAAAAGGCCCATACCCCACAGGGCAAGTCAGGGATACAGGCCAGTTCGACACACTGCCCGCCTCCCTGCCCTGAGGGCCAGGTGAGGACGACTTCAAGAGGTTGGATGGTACCTGTCTTTTATTATGGAGGGAAGCCAGGAGAGGGGCAGAGGGATAATTTGACAAGCCACACACCCTTACAGGGAGGAGCCTGTTCCACAGAAGTGCGGAAAACACCAATGTTAGATCTCGGTACGTTCACCTCGGCCAGGAGCGCAGCTGGCAAGGGACTGGATCTCTGAGGGAGAAGTTCTGATGAGTGATCTCCAGCTGACAGGCGGGAGAGTTGCTTAGGAGTGTGAGCCAGGCACCTGGGATGGGGCCACACAAATCAGCCCTTCAGCTGGGGCTCAGGGAACCGAAGGTGGACGGGCGTCTGCTGGGAGGGGCAGAACGGAGGAGCCTGCTTGGACTTCCGAGGTGGGGCACTATGGAGACCCACTGGGCGGGGTCAGGGCCAAGGGGCAGAGATGACCCCTCTTCAGTGGGCATGGCCTCAGGGACGACTAACCACCGGAAGTGGTGGTGCAGAGCAGTGGGCGGCATCTGGTCAGGGTGACCAGTGAGGATCTGGTGGAGCTAGAATGTTACTCTTTGGAGGGGCTGCGACCAGGTAGGTCCTGAGTATGCTTAAGGTTGTGGTCTGTGCCCTTCTGTTGGGATCCGCACAACGAGGCACACTGCACGGTCCACCGGCGATAGCTTATTCGCCATTCTGTGGCAGGCACCCCAGTGCTCCATACACCCGCTTGGTTTAAGTAGCACACAGCTCCTGGGGAGGAGGAGTTGGGCAGGCACTTGGGTATGGGCCCCGCCCATCCGCGATGCTGGTCCCGCCCCTTCCGGCCCCGCCCCCTCCGAGGCCCCGCCCTCACCAGTGCACAGCATCAAGGCGCAGGCGCACCAGCACAAGTAGAAAGTCTGCTGGAAAGACAGCTGGGGCTTCGGGTGTAGCGATTTACAGTTGACTACAAAGAGCGTCAAACTGAGGAGAATCAGGAGGCCTGCACTGGGGTGGGGCCAGAGACGGACAGGGGGCGAGACGGTGACCCATGGACACACAGTAAGAGAAGACAGACATTCTCTTCCACCCTCCAAGGCAAGCAGAAACACAGACACGCACACGTGACAGACTGAAAGCTACCTGGAGAGAAGAGAAATAAGCAAGAAGTGGAAAACGGACCCCATGCACACTGTGCTGGAAGAGAGACGGAGACACACAGCAGGAGACAAGGGCGGACAGACTGAGGGAGGGGGAAGCTGGGCACACCGACTCAAAGCAGGCGGGTGGGGCGCGCCTGGCCTGAGCCTCCACTTACCAATGCTGAAGCTGAGGAAACTAAAGACTGTGTCGATCTTGTTGAGGCGGTGGAACACTGACCAGAAGGAGAGGCCCATGCAGGGAAGGAGGAATAGGCACAGGGCCAGGGCCAGGATCATGAAGCCCTGGCTCATGTGGATGTCAACTGGGAGCAGGTGAGAAACATCCACAGTCATCACAGACTCGAGCCTGCCCCAGGATTCCCATGAGCAATCACTGCCCAACAGAAACCCCCAAAATCCCTCCCGGCCACGTCGGCTACATCACTTCCTCGAGGCCACGCCCACAAAAGCAGCCTCAAGACACCTTAGAGAATCTTCAGACAACCCTCCCCGGCACGGGAAGAGCCTATGCTCCTGCTGCAGAGGGACTCAAAGGAGGTCTCCACCCCAGTCACCCCAGTGCTGGTCTGGAGGGCTCCGTAGCCCAGGCCAGCCCCACTGACCGGTGACTTGGCCTAGGTTGGCACACTTGTGCTTCTTGCAGTCAGTCCAGAAGCCGATGTAGCCAGTGTAGGAGCCCTGCACGTAAGCCATCTGCCCATCTATCGTGCTGAACAACATGAGGGTCGCAAGGATGCTGAAGACAAGAGACCAGATCCGCAGGACGATCTTGCGATCCTCCTCCCAGGAAAAGATCATGTGCACTGGGAAACAATGGTGGGGGGTGGGGGGGACTGGATCTTTCTCCGTTCCCAACTGTAGTCACATCCCCATCCCTACCCAAGCTGTCTTTCACCCCTTCAAGTCCCTTCCGCTGTGACCATCACTGTTCCTGTCCCATGCCTAACTTTAACTTCACCTCCACTACCACCCATAACCCATCCCACTCACACTATTCTCTCATTCCTAAGCCCCAGACACAGCACCACCCCCATCTCTAACATCCTCAGTCCCATTCCTCACCCTAATGCCAACTCTGTAGCCCCGTCCTGAGTTCAAATTACTTGTTTGGTCTTCAGCCCCATCCTCTGCTCCACCTCTGCTCTCAACATTATCTCTATTCGTCTATCTCTGTTCAAAATCTCAGTCCAAGGCACTGAGAGTGGTGACACAGGTCTGTTGACGAGGGCAAGACCATGCCATGGGGCCCAGAGGGGGACACAGATGGTGCCTCCCATAGTCACCAGGTTTCTGCACTCCTTCAGTTGTCCCGCTGTCATCCCAAGCCCCGCTCCCCATCCTGCACTTACCTCCAGCCACACCAGGCTTCCCAGGGGCTGTCAACCAAAGTTGGTCCTACCTTGGCCTTCACACCACTCCAGCTGCTGGAATGCTCACTGCCCACTTCTGCCCAGCCCACCTTTACCACACATAATGCCTCTACTCTCAGGTCACCTCCCTCACACCTCCATCCCTGAGTCCTGATCCCCGACTCTCAGGTCCTGCTCAGGGGGCTGATTACATGGTCCATGGGGCCAGGTATTTCTCATGCACTGGCGTATCACAGCCTTGTAACTAATTACTTGCCTAATTATTTCTTGTCTATCAATCCTCCACAACAAATTTCCAGGAGGGTAGGAAACCAGGCTATTGCATTTTCTGCCATACTCGAATTGCCTGGTACAGTGCCTCTAACCTTAGTTAAGAAAAAACAATATTAGCAGCCAGGCATAATGACACACACCTGTAATCCCAGCACTCAGGAGGCTGAGGCAGGAGGTTCGCTGCAAGTTCAAGGCCA
>NW_004524844.1:261031-267594 GCF_000260255.1 Octodon degus
ATGGATGGATGGATGGATGGATGGATGGATGGATGGATGGGTAGGTGGGTGGATGGATGGATAGATGGATGGATGGATAGGTGGGTGGGGTGGTGGATGGATGGATGGATGGAAGGGTGACTACATTAATGGTGTCCTATAATATTTTTTCTTTTTCATCCTCTGTGATGCAGTCAGAGTGGATTTCAGAGAAATTTGGGCATATTATCCTGGAATTCAGGAGAGAGTTTATGGATAGAAACAGAAACCACAGAGTTGAAATTAGCAGCTGCGAAGTATAGAACTCAGCAGGTCTGTTACACATGGGCTCCTAGTGGCTGTGGGTGTTATTCACCCACGTGCCCTCACAGCATCTCTCTGAACTGTTATTATCTCCAGTGATAAATACACTTCATGGGCAGCTAGGTGGTGTGCTCCAAGCCACACCCCGCTGATGAGGACAGAGCCATGATTCCTACCTGGGTTATCTAGTCTCAGATAACCACTGGACACGTACTGCCTCACACACCCTACACAGACACTGAAAAGTTAAACTGTTAGCAGGGAAGGAAGAAGAGGAGACTGTTGGAAGTCACCCCAAGAGGAGGTAGCCAATCTTACCAAAGCAATGCAAACCAACAAAACGTGCTAATTTACACCTTAGAAAAGCATGGAGTAGGGCTGGCCTGATATATCTCAGCTGACTAAAGCACCTGCTTAGGCACAGCGCCGTGGCCGGGGTTTGATTACCAGTGTGGCCTGTTGTGCTGGCCCAGCCCCTGGGGCACGCTGAGTCACAATTGAGACTGGGCGTGGTGGCGCGCCTCTACTCCCAGCGCTTGGGAGGCTGAAAACAGGAGGATCACTAGAGTCTAATCTATGTAGTGAGACCCTGTAGACCCTGTCCCAAATATAGAAAAAAAAGGAAGGAAGGAAGGAAGGAAGGAAGGAAGGAAGGAAGGAAGGAAGGAAGGAAAGAAAAGAAAAGCATGGGGCAAAGCAATTGCAAATGCCCAGGCTGAGGAGGGCAGTGTAACTGGCACCTCTAGACATTACACAGATGGATCTAATTTACTGAGAAAGCACCTTGGTGGCAAGAAGCTGATAGGAAAAAGAAAGGGCAGCCTTGGCGTAACTGACAAGGAGGTGCTAGCAAACTCTTTTTTTATCCATTATTTATCTGCTGTATGCCCCCATTTCCCCATGAGTCCTACTTTCATGGGGAAATGGGGGCATACAGCAGATAAATAATGGATGTAGCACAAGGTCTGGAATTGTCAGGGCACAATACCCTCCCCGCTAGCTGGTTCATCAACAGTGTACCCAAGGAAAAGGAGACTGAATTCTTTGTGTGTATGCGCATGAGTGAGGAAATCCATGGATGAGTTTGTGGGTAGATGGGTGGATACCGAGAGATGCAGATATAGCATGTACAGATACCTTTACAGATTTTCCTTCTCCTCCTGTCTTGTACAAATCCTACTTTTGCCTTTTCTAGAATCAATGCTTTAGTTTTTCTTGTTATACAAAGAAAATCACATACTACAGTTATATATGTGTGCTGAAGGGATTCTTTGATAGTAAACATTAATATCCCCTTTTTAAAAATGTGTTTTCTCACACACACACACACACACACACACACACACACACAAAGGGCTGGTGAGATGGCTCAGTGGTCTAAAGCACCTACTTAGAACAAGCTTAGCAAAGCACAGGGACGGCGGTTCAATCCCCCAGCACCACATGCCAGCCAGCCCCGCCCCCTGGTGGGCTGAGCTGGCCACACACACACACACACACACACACCAAAAAAAAAACAACAAAAAATGTGTTTTCTCTAGGCACATTTCTAATAGCACAAGCCTGTAATCCCAGGATTCTGGAGGTTGAGGCAGGAAGGTCCAATGAGTTCAAGGCCAGATTGAGCTATATAAGGAGATCCTAACTCAAACAAAGAAAAGTAACAAGAATGGAAGTAAGGTCACACACCTATAATCCCAGCACTATAAGGCTGAAGGTGGAAGATCTTCACGAGTTCAAAGGCAGCCTGGGCTACATAGTAAGAGCTTGTCTAAAAAAACAAAAAAGCTGGACATGGTGGTGCACGCCTGTAATCCCAGCACTCAGGAGGCTGAGGCAGGAGGATCACTGCAAGTTCAAGACCGGTCTGAGCTACCAAGGGAGCCCAAGGCCAGCCTGAACTGCATAGTGAGACCCTGTCTGCAAAAGACAAACTATGGCCAGGGAGATGGCTCAGTGGAATAAACACTTCCCTGAAAAAGACAAACGAAACAAAGATCCAAGCAATATGATATCTGACCCCGACAAAACTAATAAGCATGATAATTTTTTCATTCAACAGGCATTTATTAAGCAATATTATTGCCAAAACCTATGTTGAATGCTAGAAATAATACTGGGAGCCAGGCCGCCTCGCCCTCTGGGAGCTCACAGCGCCACTAGGCGGCAGGCATTAACACTAATAACTACACACGTGTCAAGGTCAGACTTGACAAGCACTGTGAGCGTTGACACAATCTAAATGTTCAGCAAGCGCGAAGGGGTTGAAAATACACAGCAGCTACACGGTAGGCAGTGAAGCCTGTAAGTCATCCCCTTGTGCAGCAGAGCAGAAGCCAAGCTCTCCCTGGGAACAGGCGGAATAAAGGCTCCATTCCCCAGGTTCCCCTGTAGCAGGTGGACGTAGGACTGCGTTTCGGCCAACGAGGCGCAAACAGAGGTGGCTCAGGCTGCATGAGGGAAGAGCCTATTACTTCCTCCTTCTTCTGAATGAAATGTGAACACAGTTACACAGACGTGACCGAGAGGGAAAAGCAAAAAGATGGAAGGGACCCAGACCCCAGCAGCAGGCCTCATGTATGACAGAAGTCACTTTTTATCCTTGAAAACATTGTTACTCCACAGTGACACACTGTTTCAAAAGCCAAACAAATGTCTCAACTACTCAAAAACAGATTGCCACCATTTACGGATTCTAAAATGCATTTTTAGCACCTCTGATCCTGGGTGTGTCATACAGTGTTACTTTAAAACAAACTTTTACCATTATTAAGCATTAAACCAGGGGCTGGTGAGATGGCTCAGTGGTCTAAAGCACCTACTTGGAACAAGCTTAGCAAAGCACAGGGACCGCGGTTCAATCCCCCAGCACCACATGCCAGCCAGCCCCGCCCCCTGGTGGGCTGAGCTGGCCACACACACACACATATAAATAAATAAATAAAATTTAAAATAATAATAATAATAAAGATTTAAAATTTAAAAAAAAAAGAGCAAGGCTGAAACCATCACAATACCTAATTTCAAATTTTATTATGAAGGCCAGACATGGTGATGCACACCTATAGTCCTAGCACTCTGGGGGCTGAAGCAAGAAGATCACCATGAGCCAGAGACCAGTCTGGGCCACATAATGACTTCAAGGTCTGGATGAAGTACATCATGCGACCCTGTCTAAAAAAGGAAGGAAGGAAGGAAGGAAGGAAGGAAGGAAGGAAGGAAGGAAGGAAGAAGGAAAGAAAGAAAGAAAAAACAAAAGAAAGAAGGAAAATAAAAGGAGAGAAAAAGAAAGCAAATTATATTACAGAGCCACAGTAGTAAAAACAGCATGGCATTGGCGCAAAGATGAACATGTTGGCCCTTGCAGTAGAGGACATAGAAACGCACTTGTGCACCCACAGTTATCCCATTACTGAAAACCTGAGGGGGCCAGCGAGATAGCTCAGCAGATTAAAGCGCCTGCTTAGGCAAGCTTGGGCAGGCGCGGGGACCACAGTTTGATCTCTTACACCACATGCCATGCCAGCTGCTCCCCCAGGGCAGACTGAGCCGGCCACAGAGTCCAGGCAGTGGCGCACGTCTGTAATCCCAGCACTGGGGAGGCTGAAAGCAGGAGGATCACTATGAGTCCAAGCTGCGTGGTAAGACCCTGTAACAACCAAATACATTTTTTAAAAAAAGAAAGAAAGAAAAGGGAAAGGAGCTGAAAATACACATTGAAGAAAAGAAAGCCTATTTAGTAGTTGTGCTAGGAACGCTGAATATCTTTATGGAGAAGGTTATAATTAGTCCCTATCTTTCACCCCGAACTAAAATCAATTCAATGGGCTGGGTATGTAGCTGGGTGGTACAGTGCTTGCCTGGCATGCACAAGGCTCTGACTTCAATCCCTCATACCACAAAAATAAATAAATAAATAAATTCAAAATGGATCAAAGGCCAAGATATAAAACCTGAAACTTCAAAACTGTTAAAACAAGGGCCAGTCAAATAGCTTAGCTGATTAAAGCACCTACAAGCAGGCGCAGGGGCTGGGGGTTCGATCCCCAGGCCTACTGTGCCAGCTCTGCCCCCGGGGCATGCTGAGATAGCAATTGATACTGGGTGTGGTGTCGCGGGCCTGTAATCCCAGCTCTTAGGAGGCTGTAAGCAGGTGGATCACTACCAGTCTGATCTGGTAGTGAGACCCTGAACACCCTGTAGACTCTTCCCTAAAATAAAATTTTTTAAAAAGTTAAAACAGAGAAGAAACACTTGAAGCCATAAGCACCATCAAAGATATCTTGAATGAGGCTCTAGTAGGACAGGAAATAATAGCAAGAACTGACATGATGGCATTGCATTAAAATATTTCTGTAGGGGCTGGTGAGATGGCTCAGTGGTCTAAAGCACCTACTTAGAACAAGCTTAGCAAAGCACAGGGACCGCGGTTCAATCCCCCAGCACCACATGCCAGCCAGTCCCGCCCCCTGGTGGGCTGAGCTGGACACACACACACACATACACACACACATAAATAAATAAATAAAAATTTTTTTAAAAAAAATGTTTCTGTAGAGTACAAGGAACAACTAACAGAGGGAAGAGACAGTCTGCAGAATGGGAGTCTTCAACAGCTGCTTCTCTGACGGAGGATTAATGCTCAAATTTCTAAAAAACTCAAAATACCATCAAACAATAGCATAATCAGTCAAGAGCATGTGACACGAACGGTCATGAAAGGAACAGTCATTTCACAAATGGCCAATATGAAACAAACATGTTCAACATCTACAGCCATTTAGGAAAATGCAAAGAAAACTACACTGCAAATTTCCGCCCACTACACCTTTCTGCCATATTTTTCTTTTCACTTTTTGTTCTTGTTGTTTTTTGGTTTTGAGGCAGCATCTCACTATGTAGTCCTCCAGACTGGCCTTGAACTCACAGCAATCCTCCTGCCTCAGCCTCCTGGGTGCTGGCGTTACAGGCGTACGCCACCACACCCTCCTGTTGCCCTGCAGCTCACCGACCACGGACTTAAATCTCTGAAACTGTGAGACTGTCATTTAGATCTTTCTACTGGGGAAGTTATAGGGCCGGCCAGATAGCTCAGCAGGCTAAAGCACCTGCTTAGGCAGAGCACAGGGGCCAGGGTTGGATCCCCCGCTCCACAAGCCACGCAGGTCCTGCCCCTGGGGTGAGCTTTGATTGAGACTGGGTGTGGTGATGGCAGCTGTAATCCCAGCACTTGGGAAGCTGAAAACAGGGGGATGACTATGAGTCCTATCTGTGTAGTGAGACCCTGTAGACCCTCTACTAAATACATTTTTAATGTTGGAGAGGCTGTGGAGGGAAAGAAACCCTTCTCCACTGCTGGTGGGAATGTAGACTGGTACAACCGTTATGGAAATCAGTGTGGAGACTCCTTAGAAAACTTGGACTGGAAATCCCATTTAATCCAGCTATTTCTCTACTGGGAATTTTCCTAGAGGATCTGAAAACATCATATCATAGTGATATATGTGTGCCTATGTTTAGAGCTGCACAATTTGGGATAGTCAAATCTTGGAAACAACCAAGATGCCCATCACCTGAGGAATGGATGAAAAAGATGTGGTATTTTTATACAATGGAGTATTACTGAGCTATAAAGAATCATAAATTCAAAGCCTTTATTTTTAAGTGGATGCCACTGGACGATATACTCATAAGTGAAATAAACCAGACACACATGTGTAAATATCATATAGTTTCCCTAGTATAAGAAGTCAAAAGAAGAAATACAAATAGAAAGGTATAACATAACTAAAAGGACAGCAAGAACTTGAAGACCAGAAAATGAAAAGAGAGCAAAGAGAAGAGCTAGGAAAACATGACAGTGGAAGACATACAGTTATATGTAGAAAATGGGTAAGGCAATGACCCTGAGAATCTTCAGAAGATTTTTGAATCTAACAGTTAACTGGAATGATTCTCACCCTGACTAACTATATATACAGACACCTGTAAACTAAGCAACTGCACTGAAGATGGCAATTTGTAATAGTAGGTTCATGCTCGCAGTGCCTGTCATTCTGGTCTTCTGAATACGGGCTGCTTGTCATGACATACCAGTTGCTGCCATGCGGTCTCTCGGGTAGATGACTATCCAAAAAGAAGCGGGTGGTGAACGAAGGCAGGAGACAGGAAAAGGAATGTTGCAGGACTGTCCTGCTACAAGGTTGTATATGGTTAGATTTCTGGACTTATATGCAAACATAAGAATTATATAATTCTTTATGCCTATTTTTAAAATATAT
>NW_004524844.1:268893-273059 GCF_000260255.1 Octodon degus
AGGGACCGCGGTTCGATCCCCCAGCACCACATGCTAGCCAGCCCTGCCCCCTGGTGGGCTGAGCTGGCCACACACACACACACACACACACACACACACACATAAATAAAAAATACCCATGGACAAAGATCAGCAGCAGCTACCCACTTTTGGGAGCCCTGCTGTCCCTCAGGAACTTTCTCTCAATAAACCTTTCCTATTCTCAACCTCCTTTGTCTTCGAACCCATTCTTCAGTATTGGGACACAATATTGGCACATCCATGGGGCCAGGGAGATGGCTCAGTGGAATAAGCAGTTCCCTGGCAAGCACAAAGGCCTGAGTTCAATCCCCAGTTCCGCCAAAAAAAAAAAAAAAAAAAAAAAAATAGAATACAATCTTGGCACATCCAGCATGTGACAGTTTGGGAGTTACCTCCCCATGACAAGCCCACAATTCTGTCTCTTGACAAAGGCTTGGTCACTGCTACTTATGTGCCGACACTTTTACTTATGTGTTACCGTTACATCCGCCTGGAAGAAACAAAATGCACCATAACGAGATAGTGAGAGACTCAACATTTTCAAGCTTACCAGTTGTTGAGTTTCAAGTGGCACAAGAGGAAGCGTTTTGGGACTGGATGCCGGTAAGTCACTGCGTGGCCCATCGCCGGCCCTCCAGATGTCAGTTTACATGAAGACCTCATACTCTGAATGACTATCTGACCTCCTGGCTTGTTGACTCTGCCACCTTCCTGAGCACCTCTACCACGTTCACTCTTACCAGGATGGAAGCCTGTTTAATTCTCTAAGCTCAAAGCCTGAGACGATCTCCAGTGGCCTTGCAGGACTGACCGCCCCTTGGTAATCGCTAACCGCAGATTAATTTCGGTGGTTTAGCCCCAGGAGAGTTGCCAAGGAACTATGGGTCTCTGTGAGTCTTCCCAGTGGGCTAAGTCAGTTTAAATTTACTTGTAGATGAAATAATTCATGACTTATGATATTGGATGAGAATTTTAGGACACAAGAAGGTCTTTTCAACTCTAGTAGAAAAAGCATGCCAAAAAAAAAAAAAAAGTAGACATGACCGTATTTGTTTGCACTGCCAAGAAAAGCTAGAAGTTAAACTATTCTGCTTTGTTCTCCACAGCAAGAGAAACAGAGCCAAAGACTGCACTTGAGGGCTGGCTTCAGAGGGACTTCTGTAATGAACATCGAGGTGGGATAAATCATCTAAATGCAGTGAGAACCAACTTCAATTCCAGTGAAGCTGTTGGAACTTCAGAAAACAAACTATGCTGACATTTCACCTCACCCAGTCACAAGGGCTATGATCAGGAACATAAAACGCAAGCTGCGTATGGTGGGACAGCCTATAATTCCATACTCTGGGAAGCTGAGGCAGAAGGAGTGTCAGTTTGAGGCCTGCCTGTGCAAAACCAGCAACTTAGTGAGACTTTTATATCAAAAGAAAAAAGAAGAGCAAGCAGGCACTAGGGCCCGGGGTTTGATCCCCGGGCATGCTGTGCTGGCCCTGCCCCTGGGGCACACTGAGATGGCAATTGAGACTGGGCGTGGTAATCCCAGCTCTTGGGAGGCTGTAAACAGGTGGATCACTATGAGTCCGATCTAGTAGTGAGTCCCTGAATACCCTGAAGACCCTTCCCTAAAATATAAAAGAAAGAAAAAAAGACAAGGATCATGAGTTTTCCCTAATATGTGTAATCTGATTTTAATAAAAAGACAGAGGGGCTGGGGAGATGGCTCAGTGGAATAAGCGCTTCCCTGGCAAGCACAAGGGTCTGAGTTTAATCCCCGGCTTCGCAAAAAAATTTAATAAAAAGACAGAATGAAGGTACAAGGGAGACTACTTTTACACCACTATTAGATAAGAGAATGGGGAGGAATGGTGGGGCGAGGGGAGTGTAAGGAAAGGTTGGGGGGATGTGATCGAAATATGTTATACACATGTATATAATAAATACCACATTGAATCCCAGAATTTTGTAAAACAGGCAGTAATAAAAAGATTTTTAAATAATGTCAATATTCATATAAATTAAAGTTGTATAAAAGTTTGTGGAGTTGCTTGGCGTTTTTGTTGTTTTGTTTTGGTTTGGTTTTTTGCCCTCTGAGACAGCATCTTGCTACATAGAGTTCAGGCTGGCCTTGAACTCACTATGTAGCCCCTGGCTGGCCGTAGACTCATGCCTACCCTCCCGCCTCAGCCTCCTGAGGGCTAGGGCTCCAAGCGTGTGCCACCGTGCGCGGGCTTGGAGTTGGTTTCTTGCAAAAGGGAAGCTCAAGGGCATAGCACCCGCCCCTCCCCCACAGAGGAGCCAGCACGCACAGCTGGGGACGGGTACCTTGCACATCTTTGTCCATCACTTCTCAAACCCTGGCTGGGGCTTCCTCCTCTTCCCAGCTGGAGTTGACGATCTTGGGGAGCAAGGAGCGGTCCAGTCTTCTCTGAGACCCCAGGGAAGGTGAATGGGGACAGAGATGGAGGAGGAAGAAAGGAAATGAGGAGAGACATGGAACTAGAGAAGGGAATAAAAGGATGAAAGTGATTCAGAAGAGGCCCTAGAAGGGGTAGGAAAAGCAGCAGGTAGGAAGAGCGAATCATAAGGTCAGATCTCAGCCTCTCTAGAAATGGTTAGAATTCATCTCAGATATGTATTAACCCATCCGTGACTTGGCCTACCTAGCCCTCCTCACAGCCTGGTCTCTCTGGCCCTGCTACCTCCACCCTCACCCTATTCTGGGCCTGCCCTGGCCTGTCACAGCAAAATCCTCCTTGACCCACTCTTGACTCTGCCCAGATCCCACTCTGCCCCAGTCCTAACTGCCACATAACTCACAAAGGGTAGGACAGAGTCTGAGGTCATGGCCAAACTCCCAACCTCCTAGAACCCCTCCAACTGTCATAGAACCTCCTCCTGGCCCCAGCTGCAGGTCAGGTTGAATCCCTGAGCTCTGCCCTTGAACAGCAAGAGAGACCAGGAAACACAAAGAGACAGAAAACAATGCCAAAGAACCAAGGTTAAGCCCTGGAGAGAAACCACACATCTTCCAGGTGGTCATGGGGGTGCCCACAAGGAGAGACTGAGGCTGCGAGCAGACTGAGTGCAGCCCGGTCCTGGCCCTACCCTGCACCTCCACATGTCTGAGAAGGCTCAAGCTGACCCCCAGGGGACTCAGCCATTGGATCCCAACAACACCGAAGACGAGCGTCATAGCTTTCTGCCCTTTATCTATGGCCCTCAAGTCAGTACCAACATCCAGGACCACTATGGGAGTGCCCCAAGGTTTCTGACGGCCCCCAGTAATCGCCGGATCAGTATCCAGACCCTTCCGTCAGCCGTCACCACTCGCCCCATCCGTAACCAAGAGCTTCTAACGCCTGGCCACAGCCGCCAGTCCAGTATTCAAGAATCTCCACCAACTGTCCACAGTCATCGGGTCAGTAGCCAGGAACCTGCTCAACCTGCTACCTATGGTCACCGGGTCAGTATCCAAGAGCCTGCACCTATTACCCATGGTCACCGGGTCAGTATCCAAGAGCCTGCACCTATTATACACAGTCACAGGGTCAGTATCCAAGGGTCACTACCCACTACTCATGGTCACCGGGTCAGCATCCAAGAGCCGCTACCTGCTGCCCACAGTAGCCAGGCCAGTATCAAAGAGCCCTCACCTACTGCCCACAGTAGCCAGGTCAGCATCGAAGAGCTGCCACCTGCTACCCGCACTCGCCGGGTCAGTATCCAAGAGCCACCACCTGCTACCCGTACTCGCCGGGTCAGTATCCAAGAGCCTCCACCTGCTGCTACCTTTGGGCGCCGGCTCAGTGTCCAAGGGCCTCCACCAGCTGCCCACGGTCGCCGGCTCAGTGTCCAAGCGCTCCCACCAGTTGTCCCCACTCGCAATCTCAGTATCCAAGAATCTCCACCAACTGTCCACAGTCGCCATCCCAGTATCCAAGAATCTCCACCAACTGTCCACAGTCGCCATCCCAGTATCCAAGAATCTCCAACTGGTCCCACTCACCGGCTCAGTATCCAAGAATCTCCACCAGCTGTCCACACTCGCCAACCCAGTATCCCAGAGACTCCACCACCTGTCCACGCTCGCCATCCCAGTATCCGAGGATCTCCACCACCTGTCCACGCTCGCCATCCCAGTATCC
>NW_004524844.1:273194-280686 GCF_000260255.1 Octodon degus
AGGATCTCCACCACCTGTCCACGCTCGCCATCCCAGTATCCAAGGATCTCCACCACCTCTCCACACTCGCCATCCCAGTATCCAACAATCTCTGCCAACTGTCCACACTCAGCCACTCAGTGTCCAAAAATCTCCTCCCCTGGACGACACCCATTCAGCTTACCAAACCCACCAATTGGACATCCCCCAGACACCAACCCAGACTCAAGGCCTCACAAGCAAACAAACCCGGCCCAAAGACCATGTCCCCCCATCCATTACCCAGAGCCCCACGGCCAGCATTGAGAGCATCGACTCGGTTAACTGGAGCTCCCAGGCGAGTCCCAAAGAAACTGGGCTTGCCTCCCAACCCAACCAGACCATTCCTGTTGACGTGCAAGACTTCTTGCTAGCCAGCTCCACCAGCATTAATGCTAGCAAGTAAGAGGCGGGACTGTGGGAGGAGGCTAAGCTCTGGGTAGATGGCTAGAATTCCAGGGGAAGGGTAGCCGTCAAAGGAACAAGAGACAGGGCTGGTGTATCAGAATGCAGGTGTGGCAGGGCCTGGAAGCTATAGCTCAAGGCTGGCCCGGGGCTTGGGGGTAGCCCACAGTAAGACCTAGAGACACAGGGCATGGCGCACCCATGCAGAGTAGAGAGGGTGGCGGGAAGCATGGGTGGGCCCAGGGCTGACGCGGCAGTGTGTGATCTGCAGGTTTCAGAAAAGCAGCAGCCGTCAGATCCGGCTGCCCATATGCTGGCATCTGCTGCATGAGGCCAGGAAGATCAGCCGCCAGCTGAGCCTGGTGCTGACCCTGGCCGGCCTGGTGATCATCGGCTTCATCTCTCTGGGCCAGCCCTGGATGCACTTCCAAGTGCCACTGGAGCCCCCCGGGGACCCCGCCGGCACCCCGACCATACCCATCAACACCATCCTTTTTGTGGCGTGCTCTGACATGTCCTGCATGAAGGAGTACGACCAGTATGCTTGTAAGGCCTGTTCTGCCCTCACAGCTCCTGGGATTCCTCTTGCTTTGTCCCAGAGACCCCTCCCTCTGCGATGGTCTTCACAGCTCTAAAATGATGGCCACCGCCCTCCCTATTTCTCACTGCCCCAGCTGTGTGATGCGCAGGCTGGAGGGATCAGCATTAATACTCCTTTACAGCCCCATTTCAATTTTCTTAGCATGAGAAAAGTTTTCACAGGAGGGGGCCGGGGAAGATTCACAGCCCCACTGGGGGCCTTCCTGCCAGATCTCAGAACTTGCAAATGCAGTCTCTGTGTTCCCCGTTCTCCTCCCCTCCAGACCTGCTGGACCTCTCCTGGGCCTTCCTCTTCTTCTCCAGCATCACCAGCGTCTGCCTGTGTGTGGCCCTCATCCTCCTGCTCTTCTTCACCAGCTCCAACCTGCCTGTGCTGGACTTCGTCCTCTTCATCGGCAGCATCATGACAGGCACAGCACTAAGACCTTTTCCTGGGGATATGAACACGGAGCACCTCACTGTGCCAGTCACAAAGCACAGCCCCACCCCCACCCCACCTGCACTCCCAGCCCCGATCCTCTCCTTCCCCATATCCAGCCCATCCCAATAAAAACATCACCCCAACCCCACCTCCAGGCGCAATACCAACCTCCCCTCTAACCCACACGTCCACTGCCCAATGACCTCTAACTTGTCTACATCCCCTTTCCCAATGTCCATCTGGTTTTTGTTTTTTGGGTTTTTTTTTTTTTTTTTTTTTTTTTTTTTTGCGGAACCGGGGATTGAACTCAGGCCCTTGCGCTTGCCAGGGAAGCACATATTCCACTGAGCCATCTCCCCAGCCCCCAATGTCCATCTGATTCCCACCTCCTCCCAACTCTGTTTTCTTTCCACATGAAGCCCCATCACCAAGAATTTCAACTTCCCACTCAACCCCGGTTCGTTTGCTGCCTCTTCTTAGTCCCATCCCCGCCTCTATCACCTGTGAGCGTGACTCTCAAAACCAGCCCAACCCATTCCCAAGTCCTTCCTCTCACCCATATCCAGTCTGTCCTATACCCTTAGCACAGCCCACTGGGATCCTCAACCTTCCCCTCCCCAAAGCAACCTCTCTGCTCCTGCCACATCACAACTGATAGGTAATTTTATGCAAGTTACTTCATCTTTCTGAGCCAGTCTTCCAATCTAGGATAGGGATGGCATTCCCTTCCCATTTTCAGGTAGAGATGTAATGAAAATGCATTAGAAAATGTCAGTACTTGGGCTGGATGGTGACACATCTTCAATCCGAACTACTCAGGAAGCTGAGGCAGGAGTATAAGAAGTTCAAGCCTAGCCTGGGTGATTTTGCTAAACCTGGTCACAAAATAAAATAAATAGGAGTGGAAAGTAGCTTAGGGGCAGAACATTTGCCTACCATGAGGTAGGTCCTATGTTCTGTGACCAGTACTCAAAAGAAAGAAGGCAAGAAAATATCAGTACCTGGACATGAGGGTGATCTCACCCACCACCCCATGGATCATCGATCACTGCAGCTGGTTTGGTAAGCTTGCTGGTGAGACATAAGTCCCCTGCCTCCCTCACTGTCCCATGTGTGTCCTTCCTAAAACTGCCCCCTCCCGTTAGAGGAGAACCTTTCTCCAGTCAAAGGTATACGAATAGTGCTTTCTCCTGCTAGAACCTCCAGGCAAGCTCACAGGCTCTGTGTGTAGGAAAACAGGAGTTAGCCAAACTTCCAAGACTGCAGGCACATCAAGTGAGGCACGGCAGGCGGCAGTCTGCCTTTCAAAAGAGAAAAAGCATCAGTACTTGATGTTAGCTACTAAATCTTGCACAAATCTTTACCATGATAACCCTCTTACCCCACCCAAATAACACAAAATTGATACAGTGATTGGCATAATCTAGTTTTGCAAAAAAGAACCTAGTTTTGCTTTTGTGTGCCAACACTGTAGGGGGAGGGGCTTTAATTTAGAAATAAGGGATATTGTCTTCCTGCCCCTTGTAGTAGTTGATAATAATTTTCAGTTGCATCCGGAAAGAATTTTGGAAAGAGACAGTGTAAAGAGCAGTCAATTTCATGTTTCCCTTTTCATAACTGGTATTTATCCAGTTAGACTAACAAGTCTATATATCCAGTTAGTCTAATAGGTCTTATTTGTTTAAAAATAAGTCACAGGAGCTGGTGAGATGGCTCAGTGGTCTAAAGCACTTACAACAAGCTTAGCAAAGCACAGGGACCGTGGGTCAATTCCCCAGCACCACACGCCAGCCAGCCCCACCCCCTGGTGGGCTGAGCTGGCCACACACACACAAATAAATAAAATTTAAAAAAATAAAAAAATAAAAGAATAAAAAAATAAAAATAAGTCACAAAGGATAGAAAACACCAACTAAATCAGGTCATTCTATAAGAATTTATGTTTTATGTAAACATAAAGCACCTCCTGTATCATTTTCCAATAACACAAGACCAAGAATCTAAGATCTGAAAAGGAAAAACAAGAAGGATTTTCCTTTACATAAATTGTTTTTAATTCATGTAATTTCAAAATACCCAGAAAGAGTTGGCTCTCTGCATACTGCTTCGGAAGCCAACTGGGAAGGGCTCAATATCACGTAGCTTGGTGACGTAGCTTAATTACCAAGGGCCTCGTGTGGGGAATGTGCCGATTCCAGCCCATGTACATGACGGCCCTGTGAGTATCCCCACTCCCCAGACGAGGGTGCTGAGCTTCAGAGAGATGATGCGGCTTCCCTAAGGGAGGGGCAGAGATGGATGACAGCCCCAGTCTGTGAGAGCCAAAGCCGGTGGTTTTGGACACCATCGTCACTCCATGCAAGTCCTAGGCTTGCACTCCCGGGGTGGTGGTGTCAGGAGCCCATTTTTCCACTGGTGGCCAAAGTATGGGATTAGGGAGGTTGAAGAGAATAGGGAAATGAGCAAGAACCAAGCAGCCACACAGCTATGAGCAGGGTTCCTGGGACCCCCTATTCCGGGCCTCCTAACATCTGCACTCACACAGGGGCCAGCATCGCACTGGGCGTCCTGTTCTACCTGTGGCAGGCTGACCGATACCTACAGGAAGGCATGACATACAAGCTGGGGATCAGCTTCTACTTGGCATGGATTGGCATCTTCCTGTTCATGATGACTGGTCCGGGCTGGGAAGGGGATGGGCTTGGGCATAGCTTCGGGGATATAGAGAGGTGTTATGTGGAATAGAGTTGGGGGTGGGAGTGGAGAGGGGTAAGTAGAATGGGGTTGTGATGTGAGACTGGGGTGGGGTGCACCTGGGGCTGGATGTAGGGATGGGGTTGGGCTGGAATTAGGAAGCAGCCTGGAGGCCATGGAGGTGAGTTTGCATTTGGTGAAAGTGAGGGATGAAGGTGGGGTGAGATAGCACAGGGCGTGTTGGGCGGGTGTGCGCTATGGAACCCTGTCTCACCCCGTGCCCTCTTCCTTCCCCAGGTTTCTTCTCCTATCTGAATTACATGAATTTCTGGTCCATCCTGGCACTTCAGGCCGTGTGGACTTAGGACGAGAAGGATCCCACACTGACCTACCATGACACACAGCTCGCCAAGCACCCGGCAGCCCCACCCTAGCACCAGCCCCACTGAGAGTCTTGTATTTTTTTTTTCAGTTCATCTGATGCGCCTCATTCCAGATTAATAAATGATTTCTAAAATAATCTGTATTTTCTGCCTAGAATATTCTTTGATTTAGCTTTGCACCTGGGAAGCAGTTTGGAGAAATGCCATCGCTCGCTTGCGGCTATCCTTGAGCCATCTGGGATAGATGGACAGGAAGGGCAGGCAAAGCACTCTGAGGTAAGCCACCACGGTGGGAGGTACAAGGTCAACGAGGGAGTCTGAGGTAAGAAACCCGGGTACAAGGACACTGGCCCTCGCATATAGACGATGCTCAGTGTTTGGTAAAGAGCTGATTCTCCCCCATTCCTCAGCCTCAACCTTCTCTTTTGCAAACCCCAATAATTTCTCATTCCTGAGTCAAATGTTCCTGGCACCCTCACCCCCCTCCCATTACCACCCTGCCTTTCCTCTCCCAAAAGCCTCTCCACAGGAAGCTGTGCTGTGTAGCAGCCTTTTGAAGAAGCTCTGGGGCTAACAGCAAATCATCTGTTGAACAGCACGGAGTAAAAATCCCACTAGACAATTACATCATCTCCAAGCAGCCCTACAAGGCCTTGGTTTGTAGGTCTGTCTCCAGGCTGGGCTTAAGAGGTCCCCAAAACTGAAATAAGGAACCTATCCAACCTTTTTTAAAAAAAGTTTGCAGGGGGCTGGTGAGATGGCTCAGTGGTCTAAAGCACCTACTTAGAACAAGTTTAGCAAAGCACAGGGACCGCGGTTCAATCCTCCAGCACCACATGCCAGCCAGCCCCACCCCGGTGCTGGGCTGAGCTGGCCACACACACACAAAATAAATTAATTAATTTTTTTAAAAAAAGATTATAAATGTAAAAAAAAAAAAAAAAGTTTGCAGGTTTGCTGATTCCCACTGCAAAGAAAGAATTTTTAGGGCACATCAGTAAAAGAGACAGGAGAAGGGTTTAGGAGGATGTGCTCAGGGAGGGGCACACGAGGTTAGAGAAACAAGGCACACTGAGAGCAGCTGGAGCCGGGCACGGTGGTTCACACCTGAAAGCCCAGGCTGAGGCAGCAAGACCAGTGGAGTTCAAGGCCAGCCTGAGCTCCACAGCAAGACACTATCTCAAAAACAAACAAACAGGGGCTGGTGAGATGGCTTAGTGGGCTAAAGTACCTGCTTAGAACAAGCTTAGACAGGGACCGCAGTTCAATCCCCCAGCACCACATGCCAGCCAGCCCCGCCCCCTGGTGGGCTGAGCTGGCCACACACACACACACACACACACACAAATAAAAATTTAAAAATTAAAAAAAACAAACAAAGAGCCAGACTTGGGTGCATTTAAGGGAGTGTCTTCAAGATGGATGGTGTAGGATATGTATTTTTACTGTCTGCCGGGCTCAACGTAAGCTGTCTCCAAGTGTTTGAAATTGGAATACGTCGCCCACCAATATTACCGCGTTTTTTAAGGATGAAGGAAGCACAGTTTACAGGTGAGGACAGGTTAAAGTCTGAATTTACAGGCTTACTATAAAAGGACCTTTAGCAATTCTTCTTAGTTTTCTAGACGGGAATTTTGAGTAATTTTATCTTAAAGCTGTAGGAGCTTTTTTAAAGTATAATTAAATTTCTTCGTCTTTTTATGTAGATTTCTTTTTTAATCCTACCTCAAGCCCCCTCTACTTCCCTCTCACACGGTAGGTAAGCTGCCCGATTTTTAGGCTCTCCAATGCCAGCTCGGAGGTTTATGACAAGACATTGACCCCACTCAGTCTCAGTTTGCTTATCTCTGAAGTGGGGGCAATGACCATGTTTTAATCATACTTTAATGCAGATTTTAACACAAACACCTAGGCCACAGCAGTACTTTTTTGTGTTATCACAACCCTCCCTCTTACCTCCTGCAAAACAGCTCCAAATTTGTTTTACAACAGATGAAACTGCAACCATGCCAAACACTAGTTAAGAGGAATGCTCAAAGTAGAGGCAGATTCTTTTCCTTGTGAAACTGACATTTCAATAGAGCCAAAAACACTGCCATAAGCAAACAGATACTATATTATGGGGCATGTGCAGTGAGGAAAAATAAAGAGGGCAAGGGAGATTGGGCTGGGAAGGAGTCTGCCTGGAGTGGAGGGGGCATTGCAGAATTAAAATGACTTCTGAACAGACATGGAGAAAAGGAGAAAGCCAAGTGGATGGGGGAGAGTTCAAGGCAGAAGGACCCTAGGGGCAAAAGTCCTGAAGGTCCCAGGAACACCAGGGAGACTAAGGGCAAGGCAGGCATGAGGCAGAGAGGGAACGGAAGTGAGATACCCAGCAGCCTGTGTGCCACAGTGAGAAGGTGCTCTCCCTCTGGAGGGAGGCAAGAGGCAGAGGTAAAATGGTTCCTATTTCTTTAAGCTACCAGTTCAGGTCTGTAGGTTCACAGAAGGAATTCCTCAACCACTAGAAGAAAAAAAACAGCAAAATAAATGATGTTCCGTTCCCACAAGGGACAGTTGAGCAATGCTTTAAAAATGCGATAATTGCCCGGCATAGTGGTGCACACCTGCGATCCCAGCACTCAGGAGGCTGTGGCAGGAGGATCCCTGTGAATTCGAGGCCAGCCTGAGCTACAAAATGAGTTCAAGGCCATCCTGAAGTGCACACTGGAACCCTGTGTCAAAAACAACAAAAAAAGGAATGACATAATTCCATGTGTTCTGACGCAGGGAGTTTTCTGAGACAAACTGAAGTGAGAAACAGTTCCCCTTTTAGTTCCCCTTTTGACCGAGTCCATGAAGTATAAAGTCCACATCAAAACAAGAAGGGAGGAGGGGAGCTGCCCATTAGCTCATCTGTTTAAGTGGTTGCTTAAACAAAGCAGTCAGGCTAAGGGTGCTGTGGTTCGGTCCCTGGATCCTCAAGCTT
>NW_004524844.1:281061-295262 GCF_000260255.1 Octodon degus
ATTGATTGATTTTTAGAATACTGTCAGTTGATGCCTCTCAGATTTCACAAGAATCCAAGACTGCAGGCCTTGGGCCAAAAAACTGGGGTGAGCCAAATACTCAGTCTACTCAGTTTTGGGGTCCGTGCCCGGCCCTCCTCCGGGTCCACCCTCCTCCCTCTGACTTGGGGTCCCGGGCCACCTCCTCCCTCAGGTCCCCGCACCCGCCTGGATCCGAAGTACAGGTTTCCTGCCGGCCTCGCGCCCCAAGCTCGGGCCCTTCAACGTCACCCGGCCAAAAGCCCGGCACGCCCCTCTTTGCTCTGCCCATTCCAGTGGCTTCCGGTTTTGGCCCCGCCCTCTTGGGGGCCTTTCTCTTCGCGGCTCGTCCACTTATGCTGACCTCAAAGTTGCCTGACGTATGGGACAAGACAATGGCATTAAATGTGTCCTTGTTCCTTTCTTTCCACCTACAGAGAGAATGTATTCTCTCTTATTGCGAAATATTCTGGGGGAAACAGACATTATTCGCTTCTCCATTACCAAAGTGGGGCTCCTTTCACAGGCTCTGGTATTGGACGCCTAAGGGCGGAGACAAGACGGGTCCTGGGGCCGGAACCGCCAGCGGCGCGTGGTATAAATGAGGGCTCGCTGCCGCGTGCTTGCCCTTTTGCGGACAAGGTTCAGGTTTTCGGATATCTCTGTGTGGACTATTTGGGCGCTGTGTGCTTTAGAACACTTTCGTGAAGAGCCGGGGCTTCAGCAGGAGCGGCCATGTGGCGCGGACGTGAGGCCTCCGGCTCCTGGCGGCTGAGCTTGGCGTTCCCCCGCCGGAGGGTGGGAGCGCCTGGGGGCCGAGTCCCCCAGCCCGCCTCAGGGGCCGCGGGGTGCCCTCTTCTCCCGACCGAGCCGCGTCTGCTGCCCCCGTCTCGCGCCTCCGCCATCTTGGCTCTTTTGGGGCGAGGGTGAGGTCAGCGGGGGCGTGCTTGTGAGTTTTCCTGAGCATTTCCATCATTGCTAGTCACAGGTCCTCAGATCTCTAGGGAACCGCACTTGATTCCCCCCCCCCCGTTTGTGGGAAGCTGGTTTTGTGCAAGGTGGGACGGAGCCGGCCCCTTGTGGGTGTTTGCTTGTGGGACAGAAAATAATACATAAAGCTACCAAGGAAGAAGAGAGTCTCCAAGTGAATTTCGGGATTGTTTCTGCAAACCAGGTAGGAGCAGACTTAGAGGAAAACAAACGAGTCTTTTGTTCAGTTCTGACAGTGATTGCCGTAACTTTCCGTTTTATTGACCTTTTTGGCTTAAATCATTAAAGTCGCTCCCCAGCCCGGGGGAGGGGGGGCAGTCTGAAGTTAGCTGATTTTCTCCCTCCAACCTGAGTCCCTTTTAATTGAGTTTTCTCGTTTCAAGAACCACGTTTTATCCTATAGTGACGCTTTTGCCTGTAAAACAGGCCTCATTGCTAACCTAATAACGGCGTTGCCGCTATTTTTTTTGTTTTGGTGATACCAGAGATTGAACTCGGTACCTTGCGCTTGCTACCTCCCCGACCCCTATCATTGTTTCCTTTAATGAGAATACTTTTGTTATCCTGCCATCTACTACCTTCTTGGAACGTTGTTCCTAAGTCCCTGAACGCCTTTCACAGTAATTTGTGGCTCAGACAAAAGTCTGCAGTCAGAGTCAGTGCTTATATAGAGACACCCTTGTCTTAGCTTTGCTCTTTCTGGAAGGCCCGGTTTCTCATTCCCTTGTTAGGTTCTTTGGTTTCTCAGCAGTCTTAACTGTTACAGGCTTCTAGAGAATAGACCGCACAGGGAAACTAAGAGGGTTCTCTTTCCCCCCGTGGGTGTGGAGCCCAGCCCGTGGGGGGACTGCCTATGATACCAGGAATGTTGAGGTCTTTTGGTGGTTTTGTATGATCTGTCAGCTTGGCATGTGTTCCTGAAGGTAAGTGAATCTGGTGTGAGAGGGGCTGGGGTCCCCATGATGTCCAGCACTGGGCTCTGAACATCCATGAGGATACAGTGCCCCCCAGGACCTTTGACACCTGGGGGTCTGAGGGGCCCCAGTGGTGTTGTCCTGGGCCCGGGACTGCACCTGCCCCCACCCTCACCCTCACCCTCAGCAAGTACTTCTGTGTTGCAGGTATTCCTAAACACCGAGGGGCTCTTGCCATCGTCCCATCAGGTAAGATCTCGTTTCCAGTCCTGGTCCATCCCCATTTAAAAATATTTTGCTTTCCTCCTGGGTGACTTAATATTAGAAGTCTCTGGTTCCTGAGTTTTTGTGCCAACAACTGCACTTAGGATTTACATATAAAAACCATCTCAGGCTGTGGAAACCCAGTTAGCTAGCTGGACCTGCATCCAGATCCCAGTCAGCCCTGCCTTGTGTAGGGTTGGAGATGTTGGGAGGCAGCAGCCTCCTAAGCCCCAGGAACTCTGACACATGCCCCCAAGACCTTCGTATATGGTTGGGTGGGGACAGTGGCATTTCCTGCCCTCCAAAGGGAAAGAGTGAATGAGAGGTGTGCGATGGGGAAGGAAAAAGTATTTGGGTGTTAAGGGAAAAGGTCCTCAGTACCGAGTTTTCAGAATTCTTCCATTAGTGTGGGGACAGCAACAGAAAGTGACCTGCCTGGTTTCTGTCACTTGGTGGCTTTTGTGAACTGAACACTCATTGTGCCTTAAGTGAGGCATAGTTGGATGCCAGTGAATCATCTGAACGGAAACTGTTGTTAAAGGAGCCCTTGGTGTACAGTGACATTTTTTTGGGTTTTTTTTTTTGTTTTGCACAGAACCGCATTGACCATTGTTAAATAGAGCTTTTGCTAGTATTTTCAAAGAGCTAGATTAGAAGACAGTTTTAGCTGAAGAGAAAGCATTGGGTGCCCTCTGCAGAGCGCTACCTGTGGGTCTGGGAGTTCCAGAGAAGGTGCAAGCTGAGGGCATAGCAGCCACCTCTGAGTGGCACATCTTGACAGATTCAGGTATTAAAGGTTCCCAGTGAGTATTGAGTGATCACTTGGTGAGAGCTTACCAAGTCCTAGTAGGGTTGTGAAGGGCAGGTGCCCTTTCCCACCCCAGTCTACACAAGAGGCCCCATCGCTCTGACCTGAGGCTGTGGGGAACAGCAGACCCAAGGTGTGACAGCAGTCTTTGGGGATGATTTTTTAGGAGACTGAAGACCCAAACACTAGCTCTGCACTGAAAAGAAGTTAGAGTCCGCCTCAGCCTCACCAGCCAGCCCCAGGTCATACAGCAACATCCAGGGTAGAGCTGGACAGGCAGCCATGATTCTGTGGATGCTGCTTGTACTGTGCCCTTCAGGGGTGCTGGGGGCTCTGAGACCTATGGGTGGGTGAGCAGCAGGGCCCCTGTGATGCCTAGCACTGGGCTCTGACTATCTGAGGACATAGTGCCCCCCAGGACCTTTGACACCTGGGGGTCTGAGGGGCCCTGGCTCCAAGGAGGGATTCAACAAGGTGATGTCTTCCTGTACCCCACTGACTTCTTCCTGCCCTTTGCTCCACCCACAGCTGGTATCAAGTCACCAAGTCCCACCTCCAGGTAGGAGCAGGAGCCCCTGTGGTGCTGGGATGGGCGGGGCACTCGCTAAGATACCCTGTCAGGGCTGCACTTGGGGATCTCCAATATCCAGCACTGAGTTCCAACTATGGAAATGTGGCACCTTAAGGGACCTTTGACCTTCCCCCCACCCCTAGGGCCCCATTCCAGGGAGACACTGGGCTAGGTAGTAGCCCTTTCCGCCACTCAGTGCCACGTCTGTCATCCTCAGCTCCTGCAACATCCTCTGGGCAGGTAATGACCATGGCCAAGCAAGCAGTGGTACCACACTGAGCTCATGGTCGCCTGGATCCTGCGGTGTACAGTCGGGGCAGACCTGTCCTTGCACTCAACTCTAGAGAACTGACACTACAGGGCGACCTGGCCCACGATGCCATCTGCAGCTGCTGAAGGCCTGGCACTCGCAGTCCCTTCTGCATGCACATCCATGACAGCGACCTGCCCTTCTGGCCCCTGAGCATGCTCTGCTGTATTTGCAGTGGGCCGCCTCACCTGGTCCTGCAGTGCCACCTGCAAGGGAGCCAGCTGGGCCGCACTGAACTCATGCTGGGCCCAGCCCCACACACAAGGACATCATGGGTGGGCTGCTGTCCCACAGCGTGCCCCAGGAGGGGGTGGACGAGCAGCGATCACACTCCTCATCAAGCTGTACAGAGGGGCGCAGGAGGAACCATCTGCAGGACTGCGGCATGCCAAGGCCTGAGTTCAGAGGTGGGCAGGAGCCTGGGCTGCAGGAGCAACGGCAGGGGCCTGGCCGATCACCATCCTGTGTCCCCATCCCTGGCCAGAGCCCATGAGGAAGCTACAGAAAGAGCTGGCCTGTGTCCGTGGTCTGAAGCCCAGAGCGCCAGAGGGAAGGGAAACCCACTACCACCGCTGGGGTCACTGTAAAAGGGTTTTTTTAATGCATTATTTTTACTTAAGATTTTAGGCATACGTGACACTGGTTTTAGCAGTCATGTCTGCCTCTTCAATACCATTCCACTCGTGGCCCTGTCTGGCGTTTTGTCTGGTTTTTTCTTGCGAGCAGTTCCCCTCCCTCTCGCCACAAGCTGTCTGGTGGGCCAGGCTGCGGGGGGCCGCCATACCCCGGCAGCTCTGGTTGCTTTAGCTGCCCCTGCAGCCACAGGCCAGCGCCTGGGGTCCGTGCCAAGGGGGATCCGAAAGAACAGGGTTTCGAGGACTTTGCTGTCACAAGCACCATTAAGTGGCGGGTGCGGCGCCCTTCCTAGGCCGTGGTGCCTGGTGCGATCCTGGCGCAGTCGGGGTGCTGGTCCAGGGCGGGGTGCGTGGGCTGGCCCGCCTTCAGGCCTGGCTCTCCAACAGTCTGATGAGGAAGGGTGGGCCTGTGGTAGCCGGTCGGGCAACAGGCTAGGCCCTGGGCCTGCTACAGGCCTGGCTGCCTGCTGGGGCCAAGGAGCTTGGGGAGAGCCAGTTAGTAGGGGAGGGGGCTGCCCTCATATCTGAGGGGTGACAGATGCAGGCTCAGTGGGGTCCTCTCTGCCAGCTGTTGGGGTCGCTTCCCTACCTCAATGTTGGCCAAGGGGACCTGACCTCAGTGGGAACCTGCACTTAGACTTTTAATGTAAATTTAGGTGTGTGGTCCATAAGGGCAGCACTGGACATCTAGGCAACCCCCAGTGCCAGGCTGCCTGTCCCTTCCCAGGTCTCATTGCCACTTACAGGCTTAGCTCTGCTGAAGGAGCTGCATGTGGGGATGCTTGGGACATCCTGTCCCAAGGCGCAGGCTCCCATGTTACAGAAAGGGACACTACATGTGCGTGTATGCTTGCATACCCCAAAGGCACAGCGAGTGGGTGCAGTATCTGCAGGTACGCTGCCGCCCAGCCCTTGTCCCCCACACAAGACAGTGACCAGCCAGAGGAGTGGGTGCTCACGCGTGTTGGGTCCAGTGTCTGCTGGGAGGGGCCGCCCCTCCCGCTCACACTGCTCCCCCCAGGGCCCGCAGGCAGCTGGGTCTCCAGGCCAGCAGCCCCAGCCCCAGGCTGAGCACCGCCAGCACAGCCACTGCTCCGGCCAGCAGGGGCACTGTGGTGGCTGCAGGAAGAACACGGTCATGACTCCCAGGCCCCAGGGACCCCTCGTTCCCACCCCAGCGCAGAGGGCTGTCACCTGGGGCAGTGGCAGGCCTAAATGCGCCGTGGCAGGTGGCCCCGCGGGCTGGAGGCCTGGCGGGAGCAGTCAGCCGGCGGAAGCGCCCTAGGAGGCAGGGAGCCGGGCACCCAGGGACACTGAGGGACAGGGGTGGGCGGTTGGTGTCGTTGCGGTAGAAAAGGGAGACTGTGATGTTCCTGGAGAAGAAAACAGTCCACACACCATGGCTAAGGGTACAGCCCCACCTGGCCCATCCCCTGGGCACTGCCATAGCCTCACCCTCCATCTTCATCTTCTGAGTCCCCAAAGTGGCTCCGGAACTCGAACCCGAGACAGGCAGCATACGGTGGGGTGTGCCCGTCATAGAGGCCTAGGGCCCCATACAAGGCCAGAATGGTGCTGTCGTGCTAGGAGCAGACATGGGGCTGAGACAGGCCCCTCCAGATTCACCCCAGACCCTTCAGGCCGAAGCTGCTGTGCCCTCCCTCTTCCTGGAAGCCTGTCAGTTACCAGTGCCACCGAGTGCAGTCTGACAGGTGCTCAGCAGCTGCCTTCCTCCCATACTGTCCCCTCCCTGCTACCAGGATTGACCTCCACGTAGACCCAGGTAAGGCTTGGAGCTAGCTAGGGTCTGCCCAGGGCAGGGGCTGAGGTTCCATGGGGGCCACTGACAGCCCAGACTGCCGCTACCCCACACCTGTTGCCATGGGGGGCACCTCCCAAGGACTCACAGCTGAGTACATGACCATCTTGAGGGGCAGCCCCAGGCTCTGCACCCTGGAGAAGTTGGCAAGGATGGCGTCCAGCAGAATCCCTGTGAGGACAGGCAGAGGGTCAGGACCTCCTGAAGAAGGGCACCTTGGGCTCCTGGCCGCCAGAACCCACACCTCACCCCCAGTCAGCTGCGCCTTCTCTGCTGCCCGGGGTGGGCCCACGTGAGCCCTGATGTCCAACGCTGAGATCTGGCCTAGCGTCCTCAAGACCTCAGGGGAGGCCCAGGGTGGGAGGGGAAGGCCATGGGCTTGCTGCAAGACAGACGGAGAGATGGATGTTCCCAGCCACCCTCCTATGGCTTCACACCCCAGCTGAGCCCCTCATTGGCTGGTTCTGATAAGAAATCAGTGCCTGAGATAGTAATGATTGCTCAGCAGTAACGGTGACGTTGCTGTGCCCCCAGAAGCCTCAGCCTGACACCAGAGAGGTTTTGAATCCCAGACACGGATTTTCCATGAGCCCTGAGGCAGCCTGTTTGTTCCCAGCAGGGAGCCCTCCAGTGACAACATCGCCTTCCTGCTGCCCAGGTTCTGGTTCTAGAGCTGCTCTCAGTCCAGGGGAGCAGAGGAGGCCACACCAACCCAGGGCAGCCCTCCAGAGGGATTAACCTGTTGTAGCCTGACCACTCCTGCAGGAGCTGCCGTCACCATTATAGATGGGAAAACTGAGGCACGGGTGGGGGCAGGTCACTTGCGAGTGGCAGAGGATGTGAACCCTGTACTGGGGTGCAGGGCTCACCTGGCAGATAAGCGTGTCCAGAACCTTCCAGGCCTTGCGGAGTGGCTCCCCCACCAGCATCAGCCCCGTGAAATTGCTGAGGCGGCTCAGGAAGCCCTGGGGGCACAGGCAGGGTGAGCCCCGAGCGAGGGCCCCAGCCCAGCCCAGCCCCCAGCCTGCTCACCGTCCAGCCCTCCACAGCCTCCTGGTACTCAGCCGCCTCCGTGGACTCCCGCAGCAGCTCCTGGTACCGGGGACAGCTGCGCATGGGGAACCTCAGCAGCTAGGGGACACTGAGGCTCAGCAGGGCCAGCAGCGAGCTGGGTCTCATGGTCAGCCAGTGCTAGGGTTCTCCCGGGTCCAGGGCTGCGCGCGCAGGGCCTCACCCCTGCATCCAGGCCAATGGACTGGGGCCAGCTCCCTGTGGGAGTACCCCTGTCCCCACCTCTGTGTACCTCCCCTCTGCCCTGTTGAGCCCCCTGACCTTATCCTCAGCCACAGGCACCGTGTGCACTGGGATTGGCCTCCAGTCGGCTTCCGAGCCCCGGGGGGACGCCTCAGGGAAGAGCCCAGCCAGGATGGCCTGTGCGCTCTCCAGCGTGCGATCGAAGTCTGTGCTGCGGATGTACACCTGCAGAGGGCACGGGACGGGGTACCAGTGCGTGGGGCTGGCCGGTGAGAGGCCAGGCGTGGGGAGGCAAAACTCAGGGCACCCACAAGTGTCTGCTCATCCAAGTGGGAGGCTAAGGCTGAGGGCCGGAGGTCAGTGTTGGGAACAGGCATTTTGGAAGTCAGAAAGTGGACTTAAGGGGTTTGTGGAGTCCTCAGGGACGTGAGAAAGGAAGATTGAAGAGGTGGGTATGGAGGAGAGAGGTCAGTGTGGAGGATGGCTGGAGGAAAGGGACCAGTGTTATCCACAGTCATGGGGCAAGAGGCAAGGGTCAGAGAAGGAATAGAGTGGCTGAGGCAGAGAAGGGAGCCGGAAGGGTCCACAGGCCAGGATGGGAGGGCAAGCAAATGGAGCTCAAAGACTGGATCACGTTCAGGAGTCCGGACAAGGGTGAAGGTTGGAAGAGAGAGAGTTAATAGTTTGAGGTCAGAGGTCAGGACAGGATTGGCTGACTACAGGGGTGCAGGGCAGGTTCAGGGTGTCAGAGGTTCAAAGAGAACCCCCAGAGGGACATGAGGGACAGGCAGTGGGTCGGGGGGTCAGGGACAGGAGAGCTGGCTTGTACCTCATCCCGCCGGTACTCGGGGCTCAGGAAGGCCTTGTAGCGCCTGCGCAGGAAGCGGCCCAGCTCCAGCTGCTGCTGGACACCCTCCTGGGGACAGAGCTGGCTCAGCAACCATCCCGCCCTGCCCTGCCTTCCACCCTTGCCCAGCTCTGCTCACCTCAGTCAGCTGGCCCAGGCCTCGAGGCCACAGGGTGGGGACAGCGTCCTTGTGTGGGTCCGTGGGGTAGGAGGCCAGCGGGGCCCGGTCACCATGGCGGAACACCTGGGGATGGACCGGGTCAGCGCCAGTGGCCAGGACCCGGGGCCCATGCGGGGCGGGGGCCGCTCACCAGCGCCACAAACACCAGGGGTCCATCAGGCAGGGCCCAGGGCAGCAGCAAGAGCAGCAGGAGCAGGAGTGGTCCAGCGGTGTAGCCGCCACAGCCCGGCCCGGCCATCTCCACAGGGCCTAGACGCTGAGCTCAGCCGGTCTGTGCCTGGCCTCACCTGCTCATCAGTGCAGCCCAGCCCCTTGCCAGGCACAGGCCCTGGCTCGCCCGCACGTGCTCTGCCTGCCCTTAACCCTTTTAGTCTTCCTTGCCACCACGAGGGGTGTCAACCCATTCCTACCACCTTGCCGAGCTGTGGAGAAACTGAGGCACAGGGTCAGGTGACCTGCTTGGGAAGTATCCAGTGAGTAGCGGTGCTCAGATGGAGCCCCGGGCACGTTAACCTGGACCCAGATGCACGGAGAGACGTGCCCAGCCCCCCCCAGACTCTGCCCTTCCCCATCATTGAAAGTGGGGCTCAGGGGCTGGTGAGATGGCGCAGTGGTCTAAAGCACCTACTTGGAACAGCTTGGCAAAGCACAGGGACCGCGGTTCAATCCCCAGCACCACATGCCAGCCAGCCCCGCCCCCTGGTGGACTGAGCTGGCCACATACACACACACACACACACACACACACAAATAAGTAAAATCAATTAAAAAAAGAAAAGAAAGTGGGGCTCATAAGGACTGTGGAGATAGCTCAGTAGGCTAAGCATTTGCCTGGCAAGCACAAGGTCCTGAGTTCAATCCCCAGTGCCACAAAAAAAGAAAAAAAAAGACAGTGGGGCTCCCGGGAATTGTTACCCACAGCTGGCCAAAGCCAGCAGGGCCTGTAGTTCAAATCCCAGCTTCACCATGTAAAGCTGGGTGGCCTTGGGGCTGTTCGCCTCTCTGTGCCTTGTTCCAAACTGGGTTAGACGAGTTCAGGCCCAGTCAGCAGTGAGAGCTGTGGAGAATAGCTGTTAAGCAGTCGTGCTACCAATTGCCGACAAGCAGTCCTAAATCTTGGTGGCTTAGAACAGGTGGTGTGGGTCAGGGACCGGGGCGGAGAGGCCCTAACAGCATCTGAGGCTCAGGGGCCCTCACAAGCACACAGGGCCCTGGGCACCTGTGGGGCTAGAGGGGCTCCTATCTGCCCCCACCCCCAGCAAGCGACACCTGGGGTCCCCTCTGCCACTGCACCCTCCAGTAGCTCCGGTGGTCTTGTGTGGTGCTGTTTTGTTGTTGATTTAGTACTGGGGGCTGAGGCTGGGCATGGTGGTACACACCCGTATTCCCAGTGCTCTGGAGGCAGAGGCAGGCAGGTTGCTAAGAGTTCAAGACCAGCTGGTCTACATACAGAGACTCTGTCTCAAGAAGTGAAAAATTATGTGGATTGTAATGTGAAAGAGGAATGTGAGGTGGCTAAAGATTCGAAGGGGCCACCAGAGGAGTTAAGTAGACCCCAAATTCTGTGGACCCCACAGAAGCTGCAGCACTGCCCGGTGAGTTGTCCCTGCTTCCTAAAGCTGCTGGGAGGTCCCAGCGCCCTAGGGACTCTACATACTCCAGAGGGCAGAGGCCGGAGCCTGCCGTGCTGGCTGGGAGCGAACCCATCCCTGCTCACACTCCCGCGCAGCTCCAGGAGAATCTACTTCGGGCCCTTCGCCGCAGGCCACGGTCCTCCCACCGCCTGCCGGGCTCTGTCCCTATGCCATCACATGACTTCCAGTCTCCACAGTCTGATCCCTGTGCCCCTCTCCTTTACTGTCATTTTTTGCTTGTGCTTGTGCTTGTGCTTGCTTAGGGAGCCAGGTCTCACTGCGTGGCCCAGGCTGGGCTTGGACGCACGTTGATGCTCATCTCAGCCCCCGAGTGCAGGGATCACAGGCCTGCGCCACCACGCGTGCCCTGTCATGAGCTGCTCTTGCACTGTTTTCACATGCGCCCTGGGTGCCACCCCAGGTTCATGGAAGGCACATACCTTTGCACACGTGTACACAGTGGCGTCAGACCAGTCCTGCGCTCCCCTGACACGCCTGGCTCAGGTCTTTTCCATTATTTTCTTCTGGTCGACACCCTCTTCCTGTTTACCTGACATCCACAGCCCCCAGATACCCTACACAGCTGGAACCCAGAACCTGGCCCAAGGCCACCTGTCCACTGGGCTTACAGGACATCCACACTGCCAGCTGCTTCCTGACATTTCCAGTACCCGCAGCTGATGCCTGTGTCCACAGAGCCTCAGTGAGCTGTTAGGAGTCTCAACTGTGGACATTCTGAGTCTCCCCACCCCCAAAGCATCTCACATCTGTGACCCCACTGGCCCCAGGCCCTGGAGCAATGGCCCCTCTACCCAGAATACCCGGCCCCAGTTGCCATGGTCACCATTCTGGTCTCCTGGACAACCCTTTTACTTCCAGTGGCTTCTCTGTCCAGGCTCAGAGGCCAAGGAAAGGGCCAGAGGTCCTGCGAGGGTGGCACTGAGGACCCATGGCCATGAACTTCCAGGACGTGAGCAGGCGGGAGGGAGGTGGGAGGACGGGCAGGACGGGAAGGGCCTGACCTCTGATCTCCCTCCCCAGAATGTGACCCTGGCCATCGCCGTCTTCACCATCCTCACCTCCATCTACTTCTTCAACAAGGTGAGGGCAGGACGGGCACAGAGGGGACCGTCCACCTCCACACTCCCCAGTTTCAGCCCAGTCCCCACATCTCTGAATCGGCCTCCTCTGCTCCCCCAGGCTCAGCAGTGACAGCCACCAGCTCACCTGTGCAGGGCCAGCTGCTGCCCACCAGCACCATGGCAATGTCCTCTGAGACCCAATAAACGGCGCGCACCAGCTCAGACAGTGCCCTGTCCTCTGTAGAACAGGGTGAGCTGGGCCTGCTGCCCACGGAGCGAGGGGGCTGTTGGTCTGGGCCCCAGGTTTGGAGGAGGAAGATGCAGGCTCAGGCCCTCAGGTTGGAAGCAGATCCCACCATGCCCTGAGCCTGCGAGCTTGAGGCCCTGGAGCATCCGGGGTGCGGAGAACACCCTACCCTGACACCCTGACACCCTGACACCCTGACACCCTGACGGCAAGAATAAAAGGGAGAAGTGGAGCAAAGTTACTGCCTGGCGCTGGAACAGTTCGCATTGGGACTTCACACTCGTTGCTTCTCTCCAACCCCTAGTTTTCCTCTGTCTGGCAAAAGTGACCGACTTTCTTTTATGGGCCCCAAAAGGTCACAGCAAGGAGGGAATAATTGTGACTGGACTGTCCTTGTCATCTCTTGCCCTTCACCAACTTATTGTAGCAGCACATCCCCCTCTTTCTCCTCTTAGCAAACTCGTATTCAGCCTTCCAAATGTACTGTCAGTGCCCCTTCTTAGAGAAGCGTCCAGACCCCAGATTGTGTGCCCGCGTCCCTGGTCGCTCCCCTCTTCCACTTCCTGTCTCCATCCCAGCGCACCCAGGTGCATATCCTGGCTTGGACGGAGGGCACTTGAGCTTCTCCTGGGGTAAGAAGCAGTTTCATTTCAATTCAGTATCAGCAGTGGTAGCTTCTGAATAGGAGACCATGAGTTTCCAGGAAAAGGGGCCCGTGAATGCAGATCGGGAACAGGCTCACTGTAAAAGCATGGTTTTCTCCCGGATGAAAATAATTTGTTGGCTCACCAGCACTTCAGGCAAATAAAAAAAATTTTTTTTTGTTGTTTGTGGCACTGGGGATTGAACTGAGGGCCTTGAGCTTGCCAGGTAAGCGCTTATTGTGCTGAGCTATTTCCCCAGCCCTCCAGCCAATAATTTGGTAACAGTGCCCTGTTTAGTCCTCAAAAAAAAAGTACAGATTTGAAGAAGCCTTGGCTGCAAAGCCAGGAGTCGCCACGCGGGGGCGGTGTCGCACCGTTTCCCCGCCGGGTGTAGGCCACGGTGGCGCTCAGAGAAGCTTCAGCAGTGAACGACCTCGGGCCCAGATGTCCCGGGCTGGCATCTCTCCTGCGGGCCTCAGGGGGCTCTGTCTCCACCTCTCAGGCCGTGCTCCCACAACGACAAGGATTCCTGGATCCCAGGCAGGGAGCCCGAGCCCTTGGCCTGGTGGTGGAAGCTCTGGCGGGTTGTGTTTGGGTTTGTTGATTAGCTGTAGGTTTTTTGCTGTGTAGACCAGGCTGGCCTCGATCCTCCTGCTTCAGCTTCCTGAATCCTGGGATTACGGGGCACACCACCAGTCTGGCTGTTTTTGTTTTGTTTCACTTTGAGGTACTGAAGATGGAGTCTAGGTGCTTCCGACTAAGCTACAGCCCCAGCCACCCACCCCACCTTTTTCTTTTCTTTTTTTGAGACAAGGTCTCGCTGAATTGCTAAATTGCGCAGACTGGGCTCAAACTTGTGATCTTCCTGCTTCAGCGTCCCAGAGCCCTGGGATTTCCGGCGGAAGTCTGGTTTGGTTTCCAATGCTACCCACTGCCCACAGCCCTCACCTCTGCACCCTGGACTCAGAGGATGAGAACCCCAGCACCCCAACCCTTTGCCATGCCGTGCCCCTCCCCGAAGCCTCCCACCCCTCTAGGGGGACTGTGAAAAAACCGAGACAAAACTGTCAGTCCCTGGGGACTCCCCACCCCCACACACGCCGGCGGCCGGCCGGCGGGGATTTCTCAGCCCTGGCTGAGATGGATGGGTCTCCGCAGCTGGGGCCAGGACACCCCGGGGGGCTTTTGAGAGCCCACAGCCAGCTCCAGCCTGGACCGCAAAGACCGCAGCTCCAGGCGTTGGCATCGATCCGGACGCTGGCGCCAATCCCGGGAGAGGAAGATGGATCGGATCGCAGGCCGCAGAGCCGGCCTCTCGGAGGCAGCTCTGCGGCCACATCGGAGACGCAGCCTGGGCCATTTATGAGAAATTAGGAAACGGAAGAGTGTAGCTCAGCTGGAAGGCCCCCGGTTCAGTCCCCTGTGCCACAGAAAGAAAAAACACGAAGCAACGTGCTGATGTAGCAAAAGCGCATCTCTAGTTTGGAAATATTTGGAAATTTTAAAACAAAAGAAGTAAAATGAGGCAGCTTCCCAGGGCCAGCCAGGAGAGGCTCAGAAAGGGCCTAGGATTCTCACTGCGAGAAAACGCGGTGGGTGGCACCCACGGGGCCCCAGGTACATGGTGGCCAGAGTCCCTAGGGGCACGGCGCTGTCCCCTACTTATTTCCATCGTGGCGCTGGAAGCCCCATCCCTGAAGAATAGCTTGGCTGGTCACCTGTGGGGCGCCTCCCAGACCGCTTGGCTGTGGTCCTAGCACTGGGAGGGTGAGGCGAGGCGTGTGAGGCCAACCTAGGCTGCAGAGTGAGTTAAAGGCCAGCATGCTGAGGTACAGGATCTCAGGATAAATCCTGAGCGGATTTCACTGACCTTTTCAGACCCAAAAGCTACAACTCTTGTTGCACAGGACCTGCTTTACCTTGGTCTTAACCATCCAGTAGAAAAGTATGAAGACGAAATATAGGAAATAAAGCCATGCTGTT
>NW_004524844.1:295716-297945 GCF_000260255.1 Octodon degus
AGGGAGCCCTTGTCTCAAAACCCAACAAAAACAAAACTAAAGCATGATTTGCATGGAAAGCCTTACTCCGGAAGCCAAAGGGAAGATAGGGACAAGACCAAAGTCTGAGGCAGAGGGGGCTTCCCTGGCACCAGGGTTCAGGGGCACTGAGGCAGGGGGCAGCTTTTAAGGATCTGCTGAGGAGGCCAAGTCTGGGTCAGTTCCAGTCTCGGTTCTGGCTCCATAGTTCAGTTGAATCCTTGTGACTTGGACATCTCGGAGCCCACGGGAGGGGTCCTGGTGGCTTGAGTCCAGGCTGACCTCGAGCTCACAGTGATCCTCCTGCCTCAGTCTCCCGGGTGCTGGGATGACAGGCGTGTCCCGCCATGCACTCCACTCATCAAAGGACAGTGTCCGCCATAGGGTCTCTGCTGGGATCGAGGGGGAGCCATGGGCCCCACAAGTCCCTCACCACCACCGGCCTCAAAGGCTGTGACAGAGGTTGGGTACACTTCAGGCTCATGACTCGTCCTTTGCCAACTTTGGGACAGATGTGTCCTGAGTGGCTGACACAGCTGCCTCTGCAGGCGGAGCCAGCTCAGCCTCCCAGGTGAAGATCGAGCCTGGGCAGCTTCTGGCCATGACAAAGTCATGCTTTTTTCTCTTTTTCTTTCTTTCTTTTTTTTTTTTTTTTTTTTTTTGTGGAACTAAGGATTGAACTCAGGTCCTTCTGCTTGCCAGACAAAGCGTCACGCTCTTTAACAAAAATGACTCTGAAAAAAAAAAAAAAAAGACTCTGGAGTCCCTGACCTCCCAGGAGAAAAGAGAAATCCTGCTTCTGGTGAGTAGCAGGTAGAGGACAGGCCTGTGTGTCCCTTCTCCCTGTAGTGGCCTTGGTGTCCTGACTTGGTCACCGCCAGGACAGGGTGGCCCCTCTTGGCCTCCCGCTGGGTTTCACACAGCACCCTGGCCTGTGCCCAGCCCCAGCCTCTGCCCCCCGCCCGCCCAACCTTCTGCCACTCACTGCTCCTCCTTGACGACTCCAGCTTTATTTCCATCCACCAGAGAGCACGGGTATGCACATGTCACCTCGTCTCCCAGCCGAAACCTCAGTCTGTCACCCAGGACTGTATGACGCCTGTGCCTCCTGCTCAAGCCCCCCACCCCCAGGGCTCCCTGTCTGTCCCTCTATCTGACCCCGCTCCATGAGCCTGTGTCCCCTCTGCCCTCTCCCAGCTGCTAGCTGCTTCTCAGCTCTACCCCACCCAAGCCCTGGATGGTACAGACAGGAGACCTCCACACACACGGTCCCTAGCTGCCTAGGGTGGTCCTTTCAGCCACCTGCAGGGCACTCAACCTTGTCACAGTGCCCCAACCCATGGTGTCCCCCTCACCTGCCCTGGCCTGCTCCAGAGGGCATCTTGCTGCCACCACCTGAAGATGCGGTCTCCACACCCAAGAGCAGCAGGACGTGGGTGGTCTCAGCCCCCTGAGCAGAGGGGTCGGAGCAGCGAGCACCACAGGTGGAAGGGGACACAGAGGAGCACCGCGTCCCAGGGGATAGGGGCCCGCCAGGAGGTGCACAGCACTCAGCACCCTCAGGGACCCCAAACCCCATCACCAGCCAGGCCAGGGTGGGACCCTCAGCCCCGGTGTGCCAGCCATGACTAGTGGCTGTGGTGCTAGGCAGGGACCCCGAGCCAGCCTGGTCCACCAAGGCCCAGCAGCGTGGCCCCCAGAGCCGGGCAGTGGCCCAGGGCCCAGGTTAGCACTGCAGCGGCCAGGCGGGCCAGGCAGGTCCAGGGGGCAGAATGGTGACCCTGGGGACAGCAGGGTGTGCACAGACATGGCCAGCGCAGGGCAGAGTGAAGATGAGGTGCCGCCCTGTCTGCTGGGGCACAGGGTAGTGCTCTCTCTGCCCGGCCTCCCACGGCCCGGCCCGGCCCTCGGGTGGGAGACCAAGTCTCCGAAGGGGTTGAAGAAGAAGTCACAGGGGTCACAGCAGAGACCCCCAAGGCCAGGATCCACACTCAGTTCCACCTTGCCTCAGTTTACCCTGCTGTCCCCTCAGGTCCTGAGCTCACCAGCAGGCGGGTGTGAGTCCTCTGGTCCACGCAGCACCTAGTAGCCAGATGTTCACTGAGCTGCTCAAGAGGACTAAGCAGGCAGCCACGTGGACAGATCGGGTAGTAGGCCTCAGCCTCCCTTCTGAGCAGAAGGGCTGGCATGGCCCTCAGCCTCACACTTGCT
>NW_004524844.1:299025-309201 GCF_000260255.1 Octodon degus
GCGATCCTCCTGCCTCAGCCTCCCGGCTGCTGGAATCACAGCTGCGGGCCACCATGTCCAACTTGTAGAGGCATCTTCCTGATGCCTTGTCCTGGCTACAGACCGTCCATAACTCCCTACCACCCTAAAGCAAATCCAAGCCGCCCCCAGCCCCGCCTCGCACAATCTCCCCGTTGAACTCCATCTTCTGCCCCACTGGGCCGCGTCCTGCCACGCAGACCACCTTGGTGCAGCGGGAACAGGAACCCCACTGCGCGCGCCCCAGGTCCGGAGAGCGCCGGCATGCTCCGTGAGGAACCTGCACCCCGGGCGGGGAGGGCTGCGGGCTGGGAAGGGATGAGCGAGATCTCCTGACAGCTATTTCCCGACATTTGATGACAGACTGTCTCTACGGCTGCGAACATCTCAAACCAGGCCAGGCTGGGGCGCCGCCTCCCTCCCCGCCCGGAGAGGAACAGAGGTAGTGATTAAGAACGTAATTACCTCCCTGTACGGGGAGGCAGCCGCCTCCTGCCGATCTGCAGTCAGGGTGCCGCGGGGCTGGGCCTCCGGCTGGCTGGCGGGCGTGGGAGCAGCCGGCGGCCGGGCTGGGAACTCCAACCCCGCCCCTGACTGTTAGCCCTTCCTCTAACCCCGCCCAAGCGTTAGCCCCGCCTCTAGGTGTTAGCTCCGCCCCTGGAGCGTTTGCCCCGCCCCCAAAGGTAGACCTGCTTCCCTATCCACCGTTTTAGTCCACCCCACTAGAAAGTCAGCGCCTGCCCCTGAGGTGTCAGCCCCACCCCCGGAAAATGTTAGCTCCGCCCCTGTTATGCCAGCCCCTCGCGCGAGGAGTTAGCTCCGCCCCCGAGATGTCCCCTCCTTCTCCGAGGAGTTAGCTCCGCCCCTGGGACGTCAGCCCCGCCCCCTTCTCCCCAGACCTGAGCCGGGTCTGTTCCCCTTATCCGCAACCCCCAAACCGGCCGTTGGGGGTGCTCGTCTCCCAGCTCACCAACCCCGCCGGTACCTAGCACAGCACCGGTCGGTGGGTCAGCCCGGCTAGGCGCAGCGCACCCCAGGCCCAGCCCCGCCGAGGACCCGGGCCGCGCCAGCCTTGCGCGCCCTGCCACCTCCCCTGAGAATCCTGCGGCGGCTGCGGAAACCGCAGTCATCAGAACGTCGATGCAAATTAAAAACCTCCCCGGGATCCCAATTGCTGTCTGCGAAGGCAAAGATCAAAGTTTCTACCTCTGTGGTCTCGTGGGCGGAGCTGCGGGAAACAACAGCGTCGCCTCACCGAATCCGCCTGGTGACCCGCAGTCCCCGGGAGGAAGCCTGAGCTACAGGTGGCCCTGCAGTGCACTTCCTGCGTCCCGGGCCAGCCCTGCGCCGGCCGGCACAACGCTCCCTTACAGCTAGGCGATTTGAAGTAGCTCAGGAAAATCCTCCTGCCACTCAAAAAAAAGTAACATCTCTAGCTTTTGGAGCTGGAGAGATAGCTCAGTGGAATAAGTGCTTCCCGGCAAGCTCAAGAGCCTGAGTTCAACCCCCGGTTCTGCACACACACACACACACGAAGTAACATCTCCTTCCTTTTGAGAATCGGTCTAGACTGTGTTTATGGTGTTACTCATTCATATGGGTTAAGAGAGGAAAATCATTGTAGATTCCAGTGTGTGTGTGTGTGTGTGTGTGTGTGTGTGTGTGTGTTACTTCTAATTAAACCCATGCCTGGTGCACTAAGCTACAACACCAGCCCTTTTTAATTTTTATTATTTTTTTTTATTTTGAATCTTGCTAAGTCACTAAGTTACCTAGACTGGACTTGAATCTGCAGTCTTCTTGCCTGAGCCTCCCAGAAGGCTGGATTACTACAGTCACACGCCCCCACCCCCCAGCTAAATCCTGAATTTTTAAAACCTACAGCTTGCATTGTCCAGAATGTGTGTCATATTGACTGATTTTCAAACTTTCAGAAATACCAGGGCCAGGGAGATAGCTCAGTAGAAAAAGCACTTGCCTGGCAAGTGCAGAGTCCTGAGTTCAATCCCCAGTTCCACAAAAAAAAAAAAAAAAAGAAAAGAAAAGAAAAGAAAAGAAGTTCCATCAAAGCAGACTCACCAGGACCTAAGTGCCCATCAGAGGGTAACCAGGCACAGTGCATCAGTCTAAGGGAGGACTTGGCCACACCTACAGAGAAAGCATGTGGCACACCTCTTGTGTACGTAGGTGCCCGTTTGTAGAGCACGCACGATGCTCGGATTGGGTGCGTGGTGCCTTCTCTGTGTGTGTTTAAAGTGCTTTCAAGTGGCTAGGGGATCTGGAGGGTTCTATAAAAAGCTGTCTCCAGGGAGGAAAAACAGCAATGGGGGATAAAGAATGGAAGAGCAGGACATGATGGTGCATGCCTGTAATCTCAGCACAGAGGAGAAACCCTATAAATGTGAGGCCAAGGGGTGCTACATAGTAACATCCTATTTTTTTTTTTTTCCGGAACTGGAGACTGAACTCAGCACCTTGCGCTTGCCAGGCAAGTGCTTATTCTACTGAGCTGTCTCCCTGGCCCTCAATATTTTTTATTTTTTTTTTATTTTTTGGCAGTATTGGGGATTGAACTCAGGACCTTGCACTTGCCAGGTAAGAACTTATTCTACTGAGCTATCTCCCCAGCCTCATATTTGAGATTTTTAAATAACCACTTGCCCCAGTTTATTTCTTGAAAAGTGCCTCCATTCCTCACAACACTGTCACCATCTATTAAGCTTCTCCTCTCATGGACATGGGGACATAGAAGTGTCCGCCATTCTCTCTCTCTCTCTCTCTCTCTCTCTCTCTCTCTCTCTCTCTCTCTCTCTGAGCCAGAGTTTTACTGTGCTCCAGGCTGGCCTTGAACTCACTATGCAACCCAGGTTGGCCTCAAACTCTCAACAATCCTCCTGCCTCAGCTTTGCAAGGGCTGGGATTACAAGTGTGCGCCCCGACAGCTGGCTCGTTTGGTGTCATCTTGCAAAACTGGGGGAAGTGGAGGTGCTGAGCGGTGGAGTTCTCAGTCCAAGCCTGAGCTGCTTTTATGGGTTGGAGCAAGTAATGCAATCATTTCTGGCTTTGATGACACTTTTTTTTTCCCCTGCAGCTAGAATGGAAAGAATGTTCTATCCGGTGAGGGGATTGTTCACAGCTTGCTTGGGTAAGTGCTGCTTCAGACTTCAGGTAACAGCAAATCAACTCCAGCTGGCTTCAACGAGGGGAAAGCCTACTGTCCCAGGCAGCCACGCAAAGGCCAGCGATCCGCGCAGCCGCAGGTCAGGCCGTGACAGCCTCAGCTGCTGCCAGAGGCATGGAGTGACAGTGGCTCCAGCAAGTGAGCATTTGCGACCTCCTGCCTCATGGCCTAGGGGCGGGCAGTGAAGGGCTGGCAGGCGACTCCTTGGAGACACAGAGGCTTCCAACCTGGCTTGCCACTGCACTTGCTGCAGCCGACTGAAGAAGCGGTTCCAGTTCTCCGTGCTGTCCAGTGTGGATGCCTTCCGCACTGTCACTTTGTAGGCTTCCCCACTGAGTGGGTCCCTCACACAGGGATCTAGGCTGGGCTTGGGACTTGCTCTGAGCAGCAGCATGCGGTGCTGGTCACCATGAGCAAAGGTCCAAGCCTCTGTCTCGTGCTTGTCCTCTCTTAAAACCCTCCCCAGCCACTACATCAAAAGGCTTGGGCTGCAGGATGACGGACCTAGGTGACTAAGGCAATCCTAGTATCCTGGCTGAAAGCCAGTCTGCCCCTGCAGAACCAGTCATTCAGTGGCCCACAGGGGCACCAGGGACCCCAACCAAGGCCAGAAGCATACTCGGCTCAGCCTAGCCCAAACTGTTGAACTATAAAAATCATGCAAGGTTACGTTTTAAGACTTGGAAGTTTGGCGATGTTTCTTACACAGCAAAACCCAACTGATACATCCACCATCTAGTCCAATAGCAGGGCAGTCCTCTCATTTAAGGGCATTTCAAAGAAGATGCTTTAATCACTTCTACTCACAGCTTATTGGCCAGAATGTAGTCACATGCACTTCCTTGCAAAGGCCATTGGGAAATGTAGTCTTTCTCTTGGCTCCTCTATTCTGTTTTTTTCTTTTTTTTTTTTCCTGATTAAATATATGGCCAGTTTAAGATAAAAATAAATAAATAACTCTTTTTATAAAAGAAGGAAACAATGGAGAGTGGGGGAAACCTAGATTCCTGTACTACCGAGCTTTAGATGGGGAGATGCTAGGAAAAATTCCTGAAAGAGGAGGCACAGGGTCACAAACTAAGGGACACGTGGTTTCTGCCTGAAGGGATCCATCATTCCCTGGGGGCTTCACCTCAGGGACAATATGACTGATGAAACCCTCATCACCAAATGCCCTCACCAAGGTAGAAGACAAAGACTGGAAACACCTTCCCTGGAAGTCTCTGACAGTGAAGATGTAGAGAAAGGGGTTGAGGCAGCTGTTGAGGCAGCCCAAGAAGAAGGTGGCCCAGAGGACGAAGATCAGCTTTGGGAAGAAGAGGTCATCTGGCCCCACCACTGTTTGCAGCAGGGCTATGTTAAATGAAAACCAGAATGTGAAGAAAGCACTCACCAACACCCCCAGCAGCCTCTCGGGCCGGCTGGTGTGGGCCCAGCCCTCCAACTGCAGCCTGGTTCAGATGAGGTGGGCGCAGGTCCCAACAATGACCAAGGACACCAGGAAGCCCAGCAGGAAGTGAAGGGTGATCACCTCCATCTGTCTCCGCAAAGCCGTCGGGTTCTCACCTCCAGAATTCCCTTTCTCTGTGCCGAAATTGAAGTAGCAGTGGTTACATCTGTTTGAATATATGACTTCCCAGAACTGCAAGTACAGGGAGCATGCAGCAGCCGCCACAAGCCACACAGCCCGGGCCAGCCAGCTTGCACGCTTCGCAGTGCGCTGGTTCTGGGCCCAGACCGGGTGGAAGACGAGGATGTAAGGGTCCACAGAGATGAGGATCAGAAGGTAGAAGCTGACAAAGAAGTTAAGGGCCAGAGAAAGGCATGTAGAATTTGCAGGCCCATTCACTGAGGGGCCACTCGCCCCACACCACATAGTATATGGAGAGAGGCAGCGACACTAAGACAATGAAGTCAGCCAGGGCCAGGTTGGAGAACCAGATGGTGGTGACAGTGTGGGTCATCCAGAAGAGGGTCATCCACAGCACCAGCCCATCGCCCAGCGTGCCGACGGCTCAGGACATACCAGGCTCGCCATGGTCAGCAGGTAGAGGAGCCACATCTTCTCGGGCTGGCACTTGGAAGCACCCATCCTCCTCGTACGTCAGACCCACGGGCTACTTCTCACTGGCCCCTTGGTCCCCACTAATACTCCATGGCAATGCTATACTGTGACTAGAGATCAGTCTAACACAGCAAATCTCCACGGAAACCACAGCCTGGTGTGTGGGACTGATGTGGTGCACAGAATAAGCAAACCCAGGATATGCTGTCGTGGAAGCTTCCACGTTATGGAAAAATCTGGAAAGGAGGTCAAGTGGTCCCACCAGCAAAACAAAGTATAGAGGGGTCAGTGAGATAGCTCAGCGGTTTAAAGTGCTTGCTTAGGCAAGCTTAGACAAGTGCAGGGACCGCGGTTCGATCTCCGACACCCTGCCCCCAGGGCAGGCTGAGCAGGCCACAAAACACACAAATATATATATATATATATATATATATATATATATATATATATATATTCTAGAGAAAACATCCCAAATCCATCTGCTATCTGAAAATACTGAAAGTGGTCAGACTCAAACACAAACTAGAGGGAATCTACACACAATGGAGAAACTACAGGAGGTCAGGGACCTTAGTATCTTTTGCAAGTGCCCATCGTGCAATTCTTGCAACAAAAGTGCCTACACAGTCGGCTTGGGGTGTACGAGGATAAAGTTAAAAGCTGGCATGGTGCCCCAAAAGATAGTAGGGGAGGTGAGGGAACTGTGGAAGGAAGCCACAGAAAAGGTGAACTCCCGCATCTGCACATCCAAGATCTAGCCCAAACTTTGGCCAAGTAAATGATGCTGAAGGGGGCCAGGGAGATGGCTCAATGGAATAGGCGCTTGCCTGGCAAGTGCGAGGGCCAGATTTCAATCCTTGGTTCCACAAAAAAAAAAAAAAAAAAAAAAAAAAGATGCTGAAAACCCAACATCTGGAATTTGAAAGAACTGAGCTCTTTCCTACCACAGGGAGTACAGAGTTTGGAGCTGAAGTCCAGGCAACTTAATTAATGAAAATCACATTTCAAAGAAAATTGTTCCAGGGCCAGTCAAATAGCTCACTGGATTAAGGCACATGCAAGCAGGCGCAGGGGCCAGGGGTTCAATCCCCCGGGCCTGCTGTTCCAGCCCACCCCCAGAGCATGCTGAGATGGCAATTGAGACTGGGTGTGGGGGTGCACACCTGTAATCCCAGGGCTGGGGAGGCTGAAAACAGGAGAATCACTATGAGTCCATACTAGTAGTAAGACCCTGAACACCTTTTAGACCCTTCCCTTTTCTACCAAAAAAAAAAAGAAAATTATTCCAACCATAATATGTCACATATGGTGTCCAGCATCTAATCCAAAACAGCTAGACATGTGAAGAAACAGAAAAAAAAAAGCATACTTCACACTCAAGAGACAGTCCACAGAAACTAACCAGTGATAACAAGGCTGCTGCAATACACAGGACATTAAATCATTTAATGAAAATGCAATCAAGGACTTAAAGGAAAAGGTATGCATGGGGCTGGTGAGATGGCTCAGTGGTCTAGAGCACCTACTCAGAACAAGCTTAGCAAAGCACAGGGACCGTGGTTCAATCCCCCAGCACCACATGCCAGCCAGCCCTGCCCCCTGGTGGGCTGAGCTGGCCACACACAAATAAATAAATAAATAAAATTTAAAAAAAAAAAGAAAAAGAACAGTGAATGTCCTCAGACACTGGTAAGAACATTATCAGTCAGTCTATCCTGCAGTGTTTGGAATTGCACAGAAAGAGAAAATGAGACAAAAATAGCTACAGAAATGATGGCCCCAAACATATTAAATTTAGTGAAAGACATCAACTGACAGATCCAAGAATTTCAGTAAACTCCCAGCAAGACAAATAGGAGAAAAGAATCACAAATCACGTCATAGGGGCCTGCCGGTTAGCTCAGCTGTTTAAGCGCCTGCTTATGCAAATGCAGTCAGGTGCAGGACACCGGGGTTCGATCCCCAGCTCCACATGCCTTACCAGACCTGCCCTTAAGTCAGCCTGAGCCAGCCAAAAAAATAAAACCAAATCACATCGTAGTAAAACTGCTGAAGCCCAAAGACAAGGCCACCTGGGAAGATGACCCATTAGAGAGAGAACAATGACCATAGGCATATCACCTGAAGTCAAGGAGGAGGGAAGGCCAGGAACTGGTGGAAGAGGATTTCTAAGCGCTAAAAGAAGAACAAAAGTCTATGTGGAATTTTACAACATGTGAAAATACCCTTTAAGGGGCCGGGGAGATGGCTCAGTAGGATAAGCGCTTGACTGGAAAACGCAAGGCTCTGAGTCCAATCCCCAGTTCCGCCAAAAAAAAAAAAAAAAAAAGAAAGAAAGAAAGAAAGAAAATACCCTTTAAGAAATTAAATTGAAACAATTTCAACAATTAGCTTCAATTAGCTTCAACAGTGAGCCAATTTATGGCCCATAAACCAGAAGAAATGGTGTTTTGTTTTGTTTTGTTATTCTTATGTTTTATTTTTTGCAGAACCAGGATTGAACTCAGGCCCTTGTCCTTGATTTGCTTATTTTGAGACAGAGTCTCGCTGTGCAGTTCAGGCTGGCCTTGAACTCACGGCAATCCTCCTGCCTTAACCTCCTGAGCAGGGCAGTTCCCACTGTGCCCACCACACTTGGAAGACCATGAGAAACAATCATGGCCCCAGTCCAGCAAAAAAAAAAAAAAAGAAAAGAAAAGAAAAGAAAGAAAAAGAAAAAAGAAATGTTCATGGAAGCTCTAGATATGGAAATGAAATGACACCAATGGTAATACAGACTTTAGGAAGAAATTAAGGTCCTAACAAAAGTTTTAATGCATAAATGAAGAATCAGGAATATGAGGAATGGGCAGAGAAGGGCCTCTTGGGGAAGAGGAAGAGGGACCTCTTGTCCATTAGGATGGACCAGCATGACCCCAACAACACAAGCAGCAAAACCAACAATTAATAAATAAGATTACATCAAAATAAAAGTCTTCTGCCCCACAAAGGAAACAAGCAACAGAGTGAGGAGAAAAGCTGTAGAATGGGAAGAAATACAGGTGAACTACTAATCTGACAAGGGATTTGCGCTCAGGATATATAAGGAACTCAACTCAGCAAAAAAAAAAAAAAAAAGAAAAAAAAGAAAAAAGAAAAAGAAAAAGTATCAATAATATGCCTTGCAGGGCTGGGAAGAAAGCTCAGGGGCCCAAGCACCTGCCTGACAAGCGTAGGGACCTGGGTTCGATCCCCGGTACTGCATGCTGGCCACCGAGACTGGGCGTGGTGGGGAGGCAGAGGCTGAGCCAGGAGGATCACTATGAGTCCAAGCGAGGTAGCAAGACCCTGTGCCAAATAAGTAAATAAATAGATTTTTAAATAAATTGGGGTCAGGGAGATAGCTCAGTAGAATAAGCACTTGCCTGGCAAGTGCAAGGGTTTGAGTTCAATCCCTGGTTCTGCAAAGATAAATGAATAAATAATAATATACTTTTTTTAAAAAACAAACCAACAAACAGTGTGTAGCTAGGTGTGGTGGTGCATGCCTTCAATCCAACACTGGGGAGGCTGAGGCAGGAAGATTGCTGAGAATCTGAAGCTGGACTGAGCAGCACAAGGAGACCCTGCCTCAAAAACAAATTATTTTTGAACAGATCTTTCTCAACAGAAGATGTACAAATGGTCAGCAAATATGTGAAAAAAACACCCAGTTGCTAATCCTCAGGGAAATGCCAATCAAAGCCACAATGAGACATCATTTCACCCCCTGGGAACGGCCACAGTTGAAAACAAAGACAAAAGCTGGGGCAGATTCAGAGAAAACGGAACTTTCACCCCCTGTTGGAGAAAGCTTGGTTGCTGACTGCAGCAATGATGGGAAAAGGCCTGGAGGCTTCTTAGAGAGGGAGGGCCAGGCCTTCCCCTGTGACCCAGCGACCCGCTGCTACGTCCGTGTCCAAAGCAAGCGAAGCCAACACGCCGGGGAAATCCCTGCCCCTGCCTGTTTATTGCAGCTGCGCAATCAACGCAGGATCCACGGCTCAAGACAACACCCTACAAAGCCCGGCCGGATAGCTCATCAGACTAAAGTGCCTGCTTAGGCAGAGCGCAGGGACCAGGACCAGAGTTTGATCCCTGGCACCACATGCTGTGCTGGTCCTGCCCCTAGGGCGCCCCAGACAACCACTGAGACTGGGCGTGATGGCGGGCGCCTGTAATCCCAGCTCTTGGGAGGCTGAAAACAGGAGGATCGCTATGAATCTGATCTGTGTGATGAGACCCTGAAGACCCTCAACTAAATACATTTTTTAAAAAAGACATCATCCCTCTACACAAGGGAAAATTACCCAGTCACGAAAAAGCATGAAGTTCTGCCGTTCACAGCAACATGGACAGAACTAAGGGACATTAAATGAAGTTGAACACATCAGACACAGAGACAGGTCCCCCGCTGACAGGCGGAAGGTCGAAGTCGGTGTCTCAGAAGTAGAGAGTACAACAAAGGTTAACAGAGCCCTGGAAGGGAAGGTACAGAGGCCAGAGAGAGGTGGTGAATGGGTGCAAGTGGGTGGGTGGGGTAATCTGCGATGTTCTACCGCGCAGTAGGAATCTCTGGCTATCCACAGTGAATTCTATATTCTTTCCAAACAGCTAGTCAAGAGGTTTCTGAATGTTCCCGCCCCAGAGAAATGCAGATGAGTGAGGTGATGTTTCAGCCCATGACCCGGAGCTGACCTCGACACGGTATATGCGGGCCCTGTACTACTGCTGGCTACCCTCCCCAGCTACTACAGAGATAGATCCTCAGGGAGGCCAGGTTAAGAATGCATCAGTTGAATGAAGATTTCAAGGCAGTGAGGGACTGGGGGTGGTGCTGAGTGTCTGTAATTCTAGCACTTGGGAGGCTGAGGCAGGAGGATCGCCGTGAGTT
>NW_004524844.1:310982-311429 GCF_000260255.1 Octodon degus
TACAGTTTATTGTCACCCATCAGGAAAATACACTTAAAAGAAGGACTCCAATTTTCTCTCTTTATGGCAGAGTAGTGCTCCACGGTGTACAAAGACATCCGCCCATTGTGGACACACAGGCAGCTTCCGAGATGGTCTTGCTGTGAACTGTGGGGCTGCGAACAAGGGTGCACCTGGATCGCTGCATTCTGCTGCCTTTGACTTTCCTGAAAGAGCTCTTGAAGATGCAGCCCTTACAGGACCCAGCCAGGTGCGCTGGCGCACGCCTGTGATCCCACACTCGGGAGGCAGAGGCAGGAGGAGCATCATGAGCTCAAGGCCATCCTGAGCTACCAGCGAGCTCACAGCCAGCCCGAACTGCATAGTGACACACTGCCTCAAACCAAACCAATACAAATCAAGCCAAACAAAACAACAAGAACCAAAGGGAAATAAATGCAAGACGTG
>NW_004524844.1:312719-315172 GCF_000260255.1 Octodon degus
CACAGTGCCTGGGAAAGAATTCCGGATTGGGGAAGATTTTTAGATTTTGGAGTATTTGTACCACCTAGCCAGAAGTAACTTTATATACTGCACTTTGCCGGGGTCTTGACTCTGACCCATCCCAGGACGTTGCATGGGAGATCTGCGACTCCTCACAGCCTGTGTTGCTCAACAAGCTTTCTTTTCTTTTCTTTTCTTTCTTTTTTTTTTTTTTGGTGGAACCAGGGATGGACTCAGGCCCTTGCCAGGGAAGTGCTCATTCCACTGAGCCATCTCCCCAGCCCTCAAGAGGCTTTGAATGTTGCAACATTTCAGATTGTGGAATTTTGGGTTCGGGATGCTCCGCCTGTAAAATGAAAGTGCAGTGTTCACAAAAGGCAGTTCTTTTCTTTGTTGGAAAGAAACCATGTTGGGGAAAACAACAGCCTCAAGCAGAAGCAGTTGCCCTACCTCGTGCAAGGACCCTTCCGGCACCCTCAAACAGGTCACTTCCAGCTCGCTCCCCATTCACCTCATCTCAGGGCTGATTTTCTTTTTTAGGAGTTGGGTTTATTTTATTTCATTTTATATGTATGTGGTTCAGGGTCTTACTACATAGCTCAGTCTCGTAGTGATCCTTTCAGCCTCCCCAGGGCTGGGATTACAGGTGTGCACCACCACGCCCAGACTCGGTGGCTGGCTCAGCGCACCCAGGGGTGGGGCTGGTGCCACATGTGGAGCTGGGGATTGAACCCAGCCCCTGAGCTTACCTAAGCAGGCATATAGTCTGCTGAACTATTTCACTGGCCCTTATTTTTTATTTATTTATTTATTTTTTTTGGAGGCATGTTCTCAATATGTAACCCAGGCTGGCCCTAAACTTGGAGTGATCCTCCTGACTCAGCCTCCAGAGTGCTAGGACTGTAGGAATCATACCTGGCACTTATTTTTATTTTGAGACAGAATCTTGCTAAGTTGCTGTCCTGCCTGGGCTCAGCTTGAACTTAGAGTCTTCTTGCCTCAGCTTCCCAAAGTGCTGGGATTACAGATGTGTACCACCACACTAGGCCCAATTATCTAATTTTGAAGCATATTCCAGTCCCTACAGGATTTCTACTGTGTTTTGGCATCTGTTTGGATAAGGTTTGAGTGTGTCCCCTGAGCTCCATGGGAGGAAATTGAAATCACATTTCGAGATATTAGGAGGTGGGAAAACTAAGCCCAGTTATGTTTTTGTGTTTGTTTTTATATATTTTTGGAGATAGAGATCCCACTCTGTAGTCCAGGCTGACCTTGAACTCATGGAAAGCCTCTTGTCACAGCCTCCCAAGTGCTGGGATTACAGGTATGAACCACTTTTCCTGGTTTGCGGAGGCATCTTTTTTTTTTTTTTTTGGACAGGGTCTACATAGTGATCCTTCTGTTTTCAGCCTCCCAAACCCTGGGATTACAAGTGCACACTACCACGCCTAGTCTCAATTGCTGTCGCAGAGCATCCCAGGGGCGGGGCTGGCACAGCAGGCTGGGGATCGAACCCAGGCCGCTGGGCTCTGCCTAAGCAGGAGCTTTAGTCCACTGTGCTATCAGGCCAGCCCTGTTTTTATTTTGTTTGTTTGTATTTTTTATTTTTTTTTTGAGACATGGTCTCACCCTGTAGTTCATGCTGGCTCTGAACTCACTATGTGGCCCAGGCTGGCCTCGAACTCATGGTGAGCCTGGTGCTTCAGTCTCCAAGTGCTAAGATTACAACTGTGCACCACCACAACCAGCTTAGTTTTTATTTTGAGACAGGATCTTGCAAAGTTGTTAAGTTGCCCAGATTAGGCTCAGACCTGTGACCCTCCTGGCTCAGCTCCCCAAGGTGCTGCGATTCCAGGCACCATGTCTAACTATATTCTGTCCCTTTCAGGGCCTGCTCTGAGATTTCAGAAAATGCATAGCTCCTGCGACATTGCCCCAGATGAAACCCAAAGCAGTTGTTGCTCCAAATTCCCCGTGCCCTTTATAGTTCAGTATTTTTAAACATAAGAAGAGTGGCAAAAGCCAGGGGAAGAGGACTGCGATCCCACTGAGGTACAAGGCTTTTTTCCTAGGTGATCAAAATGTTCTAAAACTGACTATGGGGGTGGCAGGACAAAGCTGTGACTACACTAAGAACCCTTTCATTGTACCTTCTAAATGTGTGAAGTGTATTCTGCGTGGATCTCAATTAAGCTGCCAAGTTCAAGTTTAATGGCAGATGTGTTAAAAATATGATTTTTTAAATGCATTTGGCACAGGGTCTCATTAAAAATCTGATTGTGAGAGATTCACATTCAAGCGACAATTAACATATCAACCAATAGCAGAAAACATGTTTGTTTGTGTGTTTGGAAACAGGGTCTTGCTGTATGTTCCAGCCTGGCTTTACACTTACTATGTCACCTGGGTTGGCCTTGAATTTGCTGCAATCCTCCTGCCTCAGCATCCCAAGC
>NW_004524844.1:315867-324310 GCF_000260255.1 Octodon degus
CAGGAGGATTATCATGCGTTCTAGGCTAGCCTGGGATATATAATCAGTTCAAGGCCAGCCTGAACTACATAGCAAGACCTTTCCTCAAAAAATCCAAGGGGAAAAAAGTATTTGGATTTGTTTGTTTTTTGTGTTTAAGTGGATTGTTTGTAAATTTGAAATTATTTCCAAATAGATTTCATTGTTGTTGTCCTTCTTCAAGAAACTAAGTTGGTGTGAACCTGTGTCTAGCAAATATTTCCGGGCAAAGGAAGAACTTTTATGTTGAATTTTGCATTGCAATTTAGTTCATACTCAACTCATAGTGATCCTCCCATCTTGGCTTCCCCAGCGCTGGAATTACAGGTCTGTGCCAACGTGCTGAGCTTTCGTGGCTGGCTCAGCGAGTGGCTGGCACGGCAGCGGTACTGGGAATCTAACCCGGGTCCCGCCAGGCAGGCTCTTAGACCACCAAGCTATCTCTCCTGCTCCTGCAATTTAGTTCACACACAAGAACTTAGACGTTCACGTTTTGAGAAAGGTTCAGTACCATCTTCGGTGAATATTGATATTTTACTGAATTATTTTTTAATAGTTATGATGGAAATCATTTGTGCTTTCAAAATTTCTCCTTAAAAAGGCCCCAGCGTGATAGTAAGACAAGGTTACACTGCGCGGCTTAGGGTTTTCCTACTAGTGGACAAAGTTTTGGACTACACTTCCCAAAATACCTTGGAATGGGCCTGGGTGGGGAGGAGGGCTTTGAGCTTTAATTGGACACTGGGAAGCCAGACCTTCCCATCAAGGGAGTGGTCCTTAGGCTTGTTGGGAAATGTAGGAGAGCCTTACGTGGACAGACGTGCAGGGTTTGGGAAAAGACCTGCATGAGATGCCCAATCAACTGCTGGGAAATGAGTGTCCGCGCTATGTCTCCTGGGACTTGTAGTCCCCTGAGACCTTGTGGTCCACCTTAGGTTCTGTGTGGGTAGGGAATAAGGCCTTGCGCACTTGTTGCACTACTAAACTGGGATTCCTTAGGTCATCAATCTCGATCAGCTGCAGTGGCCTCCTACAATGCCTGGTTCTGGCAAGCCTTGCAAAGCGCAGGCCCTCGATGGAGACTCAGGGACGTGAAGCCTGGAGGGGCTTTCTGACAGAGGGGGCAGGTTTTCCACTTGCTGACTTGAGTCAGGAACCAGCCGTGAATCCTGTGTATCCCACGCTGCCCTTATACATAACCATGCACTCCTTGCCTAGGCCCACTTTTGAGCCCACAGCTCGGCTCCTGGTCTGGTGCTGAGCGCTTGCCCTGTCAAGGAGGCCCAGTGAGGGCCTAGCTGGGTGAGGCCAGGGAACCAAGGAGCAGAGATCTGCCCGTGTCAGGGTCACCAACACGGTCTCATTCAGGAAATCTTCATTCAGTGGGCCCCATGTTACAGGTGGTGCTGGGGACACAGATGGTCATCCCAGCCCTGCCCACCCACCCAGTCCCCAAGCATGCCCAGTCTGGCTGATCGGGGCTGGGTCAGGAGACAGGGAAGTACCAAAGGCGACCCTCAACCCACCAGGGTGAAAAAAAAGTCAAGTCTTTGAATTGGGTATTCACCCTGCAGAGAAGGGGGGAGATGAAGGCCCCTGCATGTGTGAAGACCTGGAGAGAACAGTAATGGCGAGGGTCAGGTCTGGGTACTGCAAAGACCTCTACCATGGGAGAGGGAGGCTTGAAACAGGGTCTCATTGTATATTTCAGGCTAGCCTTGAACTATGTAGTCCAGATTCGCCTTGAACTCGTGGCACTCCTAGGTGCTGGGATTACTGGCATGTGCCACCAGGCCTGGCTTCCCTACCACTCTAGGAGGTGGACATTATTATTCCCACTGTACAGATTTGGACACTTAGGGCCCAGCGAGGTTAAGCCCACTAAAGTTTGCGCAGCAGGCCTGTGGCTGAGGTAGGATTAGAACCTGGGCTCCCCTTGCTCCAAAATGCAGCAGGTAACCATTGCGCAGCCTCGGCTACACATTTTCTGGGATGGATGCAGCGCGAGGGATGGGATCACCACCATCGTGTCAGTACTCATCTGGGCTGGCCTGATGTCTGTGTCCTTGTGATCCCGGCCACGCCCCCATACCCATTCTGCACTTCCTGTATGGTTAAACAGCTGAAAAATGACTGTGTAAGGAGCAAGTTGTCTGTTCTGGAGATGAAGGGTGTGGCTAGCTCTATGGCTGAAGGAGGGACGGGGTAAGAACAATCGGGGTCACCCCATTCCTGGACTCCAGGATCACTTCAGGCTCAGGGCTGTGATGCCAGCGTTGGCAGAGGCACTGGGAAGAGCCCCTTCCCTAACGTCCTGCCAGAAACGCCGAGGCCCAGGCTGGCAACCCCTGGATATCTTTGCTGCCCCCAAGAATACAAGTGTGAAAAATGGTGAGGAAACGTGGGAGCTGGAGGGTTACATTCAGGCACTTAACAAATGTTCGTTTCCCCGGCTTCCCTCGAGCATTCCTAGAGCCCTATAAAGAAGGGCGATTGTGCCCATGTTTCCTCACATGAGGAATCTGAGGCTAGGAGAAGGAAAAGAACAGATTCGTGATTTCACAGGCAGGAAACAGGAGAAGGAACATTTCGAGCCTGAGCTTCCTGACTGGGAAAGCCCCTCATTTGTGTCGGAACACTCTGGGGTTTGGGAGTGGAAAATACAGTGTGTCTTCTCTCCCAACAGAGCCTGACAGGTCCGTACTATCTAGGAAAACAAGTTTGTGGCAAATAACATGAAGCAATGGGCTCCTTCCTGCAATACTCGCCAGAGGTTTTCGGTGATTGACACGACCTGGGTCACCAGGGCAGCCAGAGAGAGCGCGAGAGTGGAGACAACTGCGGCGCACGCCCGCGCGTGTTCGGGACACGGCCCGTAACAGCGAGTGCATGTGTCCTCCATCCTTTTAATTCTTGGGCTCAAATATTAACGGTAAAAAAACAAGACTGGCCAGGTACTGGCCCTTTCCACCCACCCGCACCCCGTCCCGCCTAGATAAAGGCTGGAAGTGTCCCCACTACCCCTCAGGTCAGATTCCACAAGGCTTTATTGTTGCCTGACCTAGCTGGTGTTCAATCTTCCAGGAAAGGTGGGAGGATGGAAGGGGTCCTGGTCCCGCCAGAGCCCTGCCGAGCCCCAGCCAGCTGAGATGGGGTGCTCTCAAAGGTGCATGCAGCAAAGACCCCCGCTAGAAGGGGAACTCGCAGACGTAGTAGAGGCGCCGCTCGCAGTCGTGGTCCCACCAGGAGCCGTCGTCCGAGGCCTGCGCCACGCAGTTCTCCAGCACGCCGCCGTTGGGCTGGTTGGGGCTGAGCGGGTGCGGTGCAGAGCTAGGGCGAGCGCCCGGCTCGGGGCTGGGCGCGCGGTGCCAGGCGAAGAAGGACACGCGCTGGCCGTTCTCGAAGAGGTAGAGCCCTTCTGCGCGCCGGTCGTGCACGCCCAGCCACACAGGCCAGTTGTAGGGAGCGAGCGCCGCGCGCAGGTAGCGGCTGAGCGCTTCCATCTGCCGCTGATCCGCCGGCTGAGCCAAGCTCCCGCCTCGCGCAGCGCACCGCGCCTGCGCTGCCGCCTGGGCCTCGAAATCGCGCGAGAGCAAGAAGCACTTGTGGCCCAGACGCAGCCCCTTCAGGCAGCCTGCGGGAGGGAAGGGAGGACGCGGAGGGGGCGGGGTCAAAGACGTCAGGGGCGGGGTAAAGGGCGGGACCAGAGTCTCAGCGGGAGGGCTAGAAAGCGGCAGGGTCCGGGAGGCGGTCAGTAATAGGGCGGGGCCAGACCGTGGGGCGGGGCCAGACTGTGGGCGGAGCCGTGGAGGCGTGGCGCCGCCGGAGTCGGTTCAGTTAGGCTACACCGTGGGGGTGTCTAGCCACCGCCCATCCCAGTTACAACAACCTCTCGGCTTCCTACACCGCCGCCATCCTGCTCTCGCCCCTGACACTCTTGCCCAGGGTCCCCATTTCTTCCCAGTCCCCCACGTGGCCCGGCAGCGTGTACTCACCCTCCAGGCGGCCGTGCTGGCGCTCAGCGCGGACCTGCGCCTCCTGCAGGGCTTCCACGGTGTCGCGGGTGTCGCGCGCCACCTCCTGCTGCTGCCGCAGCCCTTGGGTCAGCTGGACCACGCGGGTGTCCAACGCGTGCAGACGGACGTGCAACTGATGCAGGCCTGCGTCCAGGCCGGCAAGGCGGCCCACTGAGGGCGACCGACGGACAGACAGGGAGAGCGCTGCAGGGGGACCTTGGGGGCGCAGCACCCACCGCCCAGAGCCTTGGAGGAAAGGGGGATCTGGGGCTCCAGAGGGTGAAATTGGTGGGAGGGCCCGGAACTTGTGGAAGAAAGGGTCCAGTGGCCTGAATTCCTGGGATACAGGTCAGGGACGGGGAGTCCTGGGGCTATGGGGGCTGTGGACTGGGCAATGAGCCCCCGGCTGCAGGCTACTCACAGATATAAGTGATGGTGTCCTCGGGGGTGGGAGAGGGGCTGGGGCTGGGGCTGGGTGAGGCAGTTGGCATTGCTTCCTCCTCCTTTTCTTCTCCCTGGGTCTCCTCGGCCTCCCAGGCCTCTTTGTCTTCAGAAGTTCGGGCAGGATTCTCGCTCCCCTTGGCAGCCGGCAATCCCAGGACCTCCTGCAAATGCTGCCACAGGGAGAGGGATGGTGAGCCCTCCTCTCCAATTCGAAGCTCACATTCTGCAGCCCAAATCCTTTCTCTAAATATTCACCCCTGTCCTCTGAGCCAGTCCCCATTACTCTCCCAACCCATTTCCCTAAAACTGAAATGTCCAGTCCATGGCTCACCTTCAGCATCAGGGCCTCCCTCTCCTGCTCCTCCTCCAGGGCACCACCCCAGCCCCCCTCCCACTGCTCCTCTGTTCCCCGAGCCCCGTGGCCAAAGCCCAAGAGCTGGGGAACCACTAGGGCCCCCAAAAGCCAAGCTGCCTGCATCAGGCTGTGATCTCAGCTACCAGAGGTCAAAGATATCAGAATGTCTGGGGAGGGGCTGGAGTCTCGGGCCTGGTCCCTGCCTCTCTCTTCTGCAGCACCCCTCCCCGCGCTGCAGCCTCCCTCTCTCCCTCTCTCGTCCGATCTCCTCCTACGGCCCTGTGTGTGTGTCTCCCCGCCCCTCTTGGCTCCCTGGAGGCCTTGCCTCTGTGGCCGGAAACCTCCAACGTTCCAAAGCCTGGATCCTGTCTTGGGTCTCCCCACACCCCCTCTTCCTACTTTCCAGTGTGCTTCTGCCCTGTTCTTTCCTTCTGCTCCGCCAAGAGCTCAGATGGTCAGGAAGAAGATTGAACCGGCTCTCTGATTCTGGAGACTACAGGCCCCGGCCTCAGTGCCAGTCCCTCCTAGCAGGCACTGGTAGGGTGCTGGGACTCCAGCCCTCTTATCTCCTCCAGGCCATTCCTGAGGAGGGGACAGACTTCAGGGTCTCCTGGAGGTTGTTATTACTCTGCCGCACACCCTACTCCTCCACCATTCTCGGGCTCAGCAGTGCCTCCAGCTCCCTAGATGGCCCATCCCAACCTCCCAGCCTTGTGTGTGCACAGCCCAGAAGGTGGGGCTCCATAATTCAGAGGCCTTACTTACTGGAAGCCTCCTGCAGGCCAGGCCCTGGGCAGGGTGACCCAGGGGACTCCAGCTGCTCCCAGGACAGCAAACAGCTAAGCCCCCAGGTGAGGAGCCTGGGCAAAGGCTAAAGAGAAGGAGAAGGCCCCAGAAGGCATCTTTAGGAGGCAGGATAGACAGATGCTGGGCTGGGTGAATAGAGAGCGCAGAGGTAGAGAGCACTGAGCATTCGTTCCAGTGCTGCCTCATCCTAGCCTGGACCACTGCAGTTGCCTCCTCCCTGCCCTGCCCCTCCCTCCTCCGAGCCCCTCCAATCCCTGCTGCTTGCCGCAGCCAGAGCAGTCCTTCCAAACCATAAATCAGATCACATCACTCCCCACTCCCCTGCTCCTCCACCTTTCCATTCTAAGCAGGAGAAAAGCCAAGCCCCAGCCTCAGTCCTCAGCATAGCCAGCCTGGGGCTGGGGGCTGGGAAAGATAAAGGCTTTGCAACTCTGCAAACCTTGCCCCCCGCCCCCCACCCAAGCTCCTTGCCCCCACCCCACCCCACCCCAGGCTCCAGCCTGCTGGTCTCCTCTGGGCTCTTCCCCATCTCAGCACCTTTGCTGTCCTTGTCCTCTTTCTAGCAGGCTCTTTCCTGAGCTTCTTATTACCAGTGTCAGCTCCAAGAAACCTTCCCTGACTACCTTCTCTAGAGTCTTTCATTCCACAAGTCAATTTCTGAAAATGCCTTTTTATCTTTTTGGTATAATGCAGACTGGCATAGCCTTTGTTTATGTCCCCACCACCACCACCACCACCCATGCAGTCAGAGACTCTCTTGTACCTTGCTGTGTCCCAGGAGCCTACCTGACACACAGTAGGTCTTCAATCAGTCTACCCACTGAGTAATGAGGCGGCCCCTCCAGGTGGCTAATGACTTGTCCAAGGCCTAGAGGCTTGAGTCTGGCTTGCAGGGTAGGCCCTGAGTTCCCTGGGTGGTGGCCACAGGGTGGGGAGAGGCTCAGAGGCAGGGGAAGCGGAGGCCATGCTATGCCCACTCTGTGCCAGGCCTGTGAGTCACACAGGGCTTTTCCAGTCTCCACCTGACTGGTGCCAAGGAGCACAGAGCTCATTAACCTGGGATGAAGGGGTTTGGTCTTCAAAGGAGGAAATCTCTGTTTGGGACCAGCACTGTATTCTGGAGGTCCCCGTTGTGGGGGCAGCTGGCCAAGGCTTCAGTTTACATGCAGAAGCAGGGCATCTGCCCTTGGCTGCAGGGAGTCCCAGGAGGGGCCTTGGAAATCTACACGTCCAGCCTTCTGTTTTCTAAGCCACCATGGTACACTGAGGGCAGTGTGACCTTGGGCAGCAGCTCCCTGCCTCATAGCCTGGGCATCTAAGGCCTGCACTAGAGACCTCCAGAGATGAGGCCTGTGGTGCAGGAAGGCCTCATGTGCTGCAGAGGGCTACACAGCATCTCCCTGCTGGCACCAACAGAGGCAGCTGTTCTCTCCCAGGCCCAGCTGCTCACCACCTGATGGGTGGGTGTGCACCACGTTAGGACCTCCCCAGGGCAGGCACCTGCTCCAGCTCAGGACAGGAGCTGGGAAGCCTGCAGTGGAGGCCAAGCCCGAGGCTGGCCCAACTGCCCACCACAGGGGCCAGTGTTCACTGGTGACCTGGAGGAGGGGACACTCCCTGCTGCCTGGTTTCTGAGCAGGTCCCACGCCTGTGTGACTTCAGAGGTCCCTGGGTATCACTATGTGTGATGAGTGAGGGTGGTCTGGACCACACAACAGTGGCCCACTGAAGGCTCTGGAGCCAACATGCCTCCCTGCTCCTTCATATCACCTCCGGATAGCTGGCTGACCTTGGGCAAGTTACGGAGTCTCTCTGTGACTGGTTCCCCCTCCGCAGCACAGGGAGAGTGCAAGCCTCTGAGCCTGGCACACAGCACATGCTCAGGAGGAAATGTCAGCAGTGCTGATCCTGGAGGGGAGCCAGGGCGCAGCCTTCCGGCTCCTCCTCCTGGGGCAGGTGTGCGCACACCTGGGGGAACAGTGTGGTGTGTGTGTCGGGAAGGCAGTGTGTCTCCATTTCCAGGGAGAGAGCGGTGCATGCACACCCAGGTGTGTGCTCCAGTGTGTGGCAGTGGCCTGCCCTGAGCTGTTTTCTGGTACAGGGGTGTGGCGTACCAGGCGTACTTGCGGTCATGTACCCCCAGGTGTGGAGGTGTCTGTGGGTACTCTGCCTGCTGGTGACTGAATGTGTGCCTTGGGGGGAGGGATGTCTGTCTCAGGTGTGTCCACCCGTGCCCTGCTCTGTGCTTAGTTCTGTGTGTGTGTGTGTGTGTGTGTGTGTGCGCGCGCGTGAGCGCGTGTATCCATCCCTTCACATTTGGGAGCACAGGACAGGAATCTATAGCCCATGTCACAGCCCAATTTGGGATGGAGCCTAGATACAATATTTCTTGGGACCCACTGTGTGTAGAGGGGATAGGGTGCACTCTAGGCAGAGGGGCCCTAGGGTGAATGGGGTACTCTTAAGGGGTAGGACCCCCTTCTCTGGGGGGGGCAAGCAGGGGCAGAGGACCTAACCATGGAGAGGGGTGGGGGGAGGGCAAGGGGAGGGGGTGGAGCCGGTTGCAGGCGGGGATAGGGGGGATGGGCGAGGTTTGGGGGCGCGGGGAGGGGCGATGTCTCCTCCGCCGGCTCCCGGAGGGAGGGGAGAGGGCGGAGGGAGGGGAGGGAGGTAGAGAAGGAGGGAGAGAGAGACAGGGTGAGGGAGAGACTGCGAGCGCGAGAGAGCGAGAAGGGTGGCCGAGGAGGCACAGAGCGGGCGCGGCGGCGGCGGCGGCGGCGGCGGCGGCGGCGGCGGCGGCGGC
>NW_004524844.1:324695-339320 GCF_000260255.1 Octodon degus
ACAGGGTGGCGGGAGGGGGCGGGGGCGCCCCGGATGTCCTTGGCCCCGCGCCGGGCTTTGGGCCTGGGTATGCGGTGGGGTGGGGCAGGGGGTGCAGGCCAGGTGGAAAGCGTTGCCCCGAGTGACACCAAACTGGGTTACACCCCAGATCACCCGTGCCCCGTTCCAGATCGCAGCCTAGGGGGGAGTGCTCCCCCTTCCTGGGCAGAGCCCGGGCCCGAACCCGCTTCCCGGCTCTCTGAACTCCGCGCAGTGCCCGCCCCCCCTCCCCGGCCCTGCCCGGCCACTCCCCCGCCTCGCCCACCCGGCGCACCTGGGCTCCCCCAGGTCATCCTGGTTACCACCCCTTGGCGTGCACTAGGCCGTGGCCTCCTCCACCCCCTGGACCTGCCCGACTCCTGCGTCTCCTCACTACCCACCCCCGGCCAGCTCCCCATCCCCGCCGCGTCTGCGGTGCCCTCCCCGCCGGCCGGCGCGCCCCCTCGGCTCCCGCCCCCGAGTCCCGCGCCCGGGCCCCCGCCCCCTCCCGACCTGGGGCTCCCCCCAACCCCGGCTTCTCCGCCCCAATCCAACCTTGCTTTCCCCGCCTCTCTCCGCCTCCATTCATTCTCCTGGGCCGGCTCTCGGCCACGCCAACCGCCCCCTGGCCCCCCGCAGCCTCACAGGGCACCCCCTCTCCTATGCCCCCCCCCCCGCCGATTCCTCAGCCAGTCTCAGTACCAGCTGCGTGCCAGCTATTCTTAGCCGCGGAGCGTTTGATTCATGCCGCCCCGGCGGAGTGAGCCCGCTCCCTCCCTCAAGGCCGGAGGGGGAGGGGCCCAGCCGGTCCTGGGGCTGGGGCAGCCGCGGGTGTAGGACTGGGGACCCGACCAACCTCGTTGTCACCCGGCCTGCCACCCCTTTCTTGCAGGGCTGGGACGTGGGGGTCAGCCAGGGTCAGCCGAGGGGGAGTGGCCGTGGCCGCAGATCAGGAGGGGAATGCGGGGTGTCCAGGTGGCTGGGGTCTCTGGCAAGACAGGGTGGGTGGGGCAGCGTGGTTGCATCCTTGGAGGGAGAGGCAGCCCGCCACGCGTGGGGGAGGGGTCCTGGCCCCTGCTTAGATGCTGCTCGCCCACAGTTCTTGGAACTCTCCTCCTTGCACACACATTTTGTCTTCCCGTCCCCAACCCCCAGCCCATCCCCACTCCCCCAAAGTCAGCAGTACCCTCCACTGCTTCCCATCTCCATGGCAACGGTGCAGGAGCTGGGCCTGGTGTGGGGGGGAGGGACCAGACCAGACATGCTGGTTTCCGGTGCTGGGGTGGGAGTAGGGGGGGACAAGAAGGAAGCAGACCCCACTTGGGGAGCACTCACCCTCCTAAGGCACCCTTAGGAGAAATAAGGCACTCTTAGGAGAAAAACGGCAGATTCAGAGGTCACACCACGCACCCCTGGCCCCCAGCTCCTTGCCTCAGTCTTAGCTCCCTTCTAGTCACCTCCCCTATCCTCTGTGCCCCTCAGAGTGGAGCCACCAGTAGCAGCAGTGCCAGGCCACCCACCCAGTAGCCACGCCTGGAGCCACCCAGGGGTCCTCGAAGCCTTCTGTGCCCACCCAGCAAACTGCTGTCACCTGGACCTTGTTCCCAGGAGCAGCCTTCCCAGCTAGCCATATGCCTGTGTCCCTTATCCTCCCAAGGCCACCTTCCTAGCTCCCTGGGGATCACCCTATGCAAGACACTCTGCCCCATGCCACCCGCACCAGTACCCCCCACCCCCGGCTCCCCTGGGACTGCCGATTCCCAGCAGCCCTCGGCACAGGTTGGCAGCCACACTTCAGTGAAGTCACCGGCTAGCTCACTCACAGGCACCTCCTGCTGCCCCAGGCACCACACCTCCATCTCCTTACTACATCTCAGCCTCCCCCAGGGTGAGGGGCCAGGCCAGGGCCAGGAGGGCAGGGTGGCTGTCCCTAGGTCCACCTGTGTGTCCTTAGCTAATTTTAGCTGCATTTTTCTGTGGCCTGACAAAGTGGGCCAGTAGCTCCCGTGGTGATTCTGCGGTTTCTGGGACACGGCCACACTGGGTCGGCAGCAAAGTGGGGCACGGGGGGTGGGGGGCTGCGAGCAGGGCCAAGGGCAGGGAAGGAGACAGGGGCTGGGAGCATCGCTGGAGTGGGTGTGCATGCCTGAAGCACCAGGAGATCTGAGCAGGTCTGAGGGTTTACTTGCCACCGTCCAGCCTGCCCAAGAGCAGTGGGGTGAGGCTGCCCACCTTTGGCTGCCTCTCCTGAGTGGCGAATGGCAAGTGGCATCCCTGAGCCTGGATCTGACAGCCATCCTGGGCCCCTGCAGCCGCCTGTGATGCTGCCGTCCCCCACTGCCCCGTGGCCCCACGATGACCCACAGCCCCGCGACCAGCGAGGACGAGGAACGCCACAGTGCCAGCGAGTGTCCCGAAGGGGGCTCAGAGTCCGACAGCTCCCCGGACGGACCAGGGCGAGGCCCCCGGGGGACCCGGGGCCGGGGCAGTGGGGCACCTGGTAACCTGGCCTCAGCCCGAGGCCTCCAGGGCCGCTCCATGTCTGTCCCTGACGACGCCCACTTCAGCATGATGGTCTTCAGGATTGGCATCCCGGACCTGCACCAGACAGTGAGTGATGGTGACGGGGCCTGAGCTGGTATGAGGAGGCCCGGGGAGCTGGTATCTTCCCAGGAAGCCCCTATTGCGGGCCCCATTGTGCCCCCATCTCCTTCTGGCTCCCACATCATCCTTCAGCCCAGCTCACCAGGACCCCTGGGCCCTGCTGTCCCCTTGCCCCCCAGAAATGCCTGCGGTTCAACCCCGATGCCACCATCTGGACAGCCAAGCAGCAAGTGCTCTGTGCCCTGAGCGAGAGCCTGCAGGATGTGCTCAACTATGGGCTGTTCCAGCCAGCCACCTCAGGCCGTGATGCCAACTTCCTGGAGGAGGAGCGGCTGCTGCGCGAGTACCCCCAGTCTTTTGAGAAGGGGGTACCCTACCTGGAGGTGAGACCACAGTTTCCCCAGCCCAATTGCCACCTACACAAGAGAGCATGGCTCTGGACACCCATGCCCCCCAACTCTGTGACTGTCTTAGCCAAGATCAAAACCTGAGAAACCGCAGTGGGCCATTCCGATGGACTCAGAATCATGGGGGGAGAACTCACAGGGGCTTAAGTTCCTGTTGCCATTTGTCCCCCTTCTGATCAGTCCCTCCCTCCCCCCCATGCTTCTCTTGGCCCATCAGTTCTGGAAGGGCTTGCAGTTCCAGCAGGCGTTCTAGAAGGTTCCCTGTGGGCTCCTGATGCTACTCCTTCAAGACAGAATCGAATACCTGCTCTTTGGCAAAGCTTCCATCACCTCTGTCCACTGAGCCCTGAGCCCACCCTGGGAGTTCTGGGGGTCAGCTCTTACGTCCTGAGGCCCCTGATGCCATATCTCTTTCTCTTCCCTAACCCCACTCTGGCCTCAGTTCCGATACAAGACCCGAGTTTACAAACAGACCAACCTGGATGAGAAGCAGCTGGCCAAGTTGCACACAAAGGTGAGGGGACCATGCTGGCTTTGGTCCCGGACTCCCACCCAGGACACCTGGAACCCCTATCCACAGAGCCAGCTCCCTGTTGCCCTGTCAGTGTCTCTCACTTGACTTGGGATACTGCATCACAACTGGGGATCCTGCTTTTTCCCACTGTAACTGATTCCTACTTCCCTCTCTGGTCCCTCATCTTTCAGCGCAAACCTTCCTGGCTCCTTGGTCTCTCCCTCTCTTCACCAGAGACCCTGCATCACTCAGGACCCCTTTCCTGCCCTCAGTGCTTTGCTAAGAGGCCATTTCCTAGACACCCCGCAGTCCCCAGCCCACAGCCTGAGTCGCTGTCAACTCCGTGGTCAGCTCTCCAGCCATCCTGGTTCTCCTGACACCTTTTCCTCCAGTCCAGAGTGCCCCGTGTCTCCCCTGGTCACCTGGGGGATGGGAGGAAGTTAGGGAGATGCTAGGGCCACATGGGGATTCCTGACACCTGGGAAGAAAATAGCTCCATCGCTCTGCTATCCCTACCCTATCCTGCACACAATGCAGTCCATCCATTGTTCTCTGTGATCTCTTCGATCCACGTGACCTGTACTGTCTTGGAAGTGAGTTGCCACGTGTGTCCTGCTGTGAATGTGACATATACAGGGGTGGCCTAGATTCAGTGCAAAGACAGTAAGGTGTCTTAGTAATAATTTTCATACGGCTCACCTATTGGAACAGCTGCGTTGTGGATCTGTGCCTTCGAGAACATTTATCTTCAAGATAAATGTCAGTGTCCGGGTGGATCCTCCTGTCCTTTTTCTTTGGAGGCGGCTACTAGAAACTTTCCCCGGCTGGCTGTGTATCTCCACTGGGCGGCGCTGTTCCAGGTCTCTTGCTTTTCCTCCTTGGTCCCTGACCAGCCTGTCTTCTCTCTGTCCCTGGCTCAGACGGGGTTGAAGAAGTTCCTGGAGTACGTGCAGCTCGGGACATCTGACAAGGTGGCGCGGCTGCTGGACAAGGGGCTGGACCCCAACTACCATGACTCGGATTCGGGAGGTAGAGAGGCCAGGGCAGAACATCTGCACCCAGATCCGTGTTTGCCAATACCAGTCCCAGTCTGTCACCCTTGAGAGAGGCCACTGGGCCCCAGGTTGTGGCCCTGGAGGTGGGAAGGACCGGGAAGGTCACACGTGCATGTGACAAGCCTTTCTTGTCCCTCAGAGACCCCCTTGACCCTGGCAGCCCAGACCGAAGGCTCTGTAGAGGTGATTCGAACCCTGTGCCTAGGTGGGGCCCACATTGACTTCCGGGCCCGGGACGGCATGACAGCGCTACACAAGGCCGCATGTGCCCGACACTGCCTGGCGCTCACGGTAATGCTAACCTCCCCTCACCCAGGTTCTTATTTTGTTGTTTTGTCTGAACCCTACTTTTTAAATACTTTTTTTTTTTTTTTTTTTTGGCAAACCAGGGATCAAACTCAAGTCTTCATGCTTGCCAGGGAAGCGCTTATTCCACTGAGCCATCACCCCAGCCCTTAAATACTTTTTTTTAAAAGGCCTTTTCTAGCTGGGTGTGCTGGTCTGTGCCTGTAACCTCAGCACTCTGGGAGGCTGAGGCAGGAGGATTACAAGCTTGAGTCCAGCCTAGGGAATTTAGTGGCTTGCAAGAGCCTGTCTCAAAGTGAGAATGTAAAAGGGGCTGGGGAAGTAGCGCAGTGGGAAGACACTGGGTCCAGTCTCCAGTGCTGGGGAGAAAAGAGCTGCTCTTTCTGTCCCCCATAGAAGCCCCTTTCTGCAGACGGACAAATACACCAGTCCTTACTTTCACTGGCCCTCCCTGGGGCCACCCACCTCAGCCCAGGGACAGCACATGGCACCCTCAGCACCCACCTCTTTCCCCAGAGGCTAGATGGCCCTTTTCTGAACCCACCTGCTTCTGGCTCCTTGGAGTCCCTAAAACAGCCCCTCGCTGTGCCCCGGCACACCCCCAAATCACCGCTTTCTGACCACTGCTCTCCCCTCTTTTCTCACAGCAAACACAGCCCTTGTTCATGTGCTGCACCAAAATGTCCCGTCCCAAAGAGGTGGCACCAGTCCCCACCAGCTGTAGGACTCTTCCCCCCCAGTACCTGGATGGAGCCCAGGGCCTTTGCGCTGAGCTATGTACCCAGCCCTTATCTTCAGGCAGGCTGTCCCTGGGTTGCCCAGGTTGGATCCTCCTGCCTCCATGCCCCAGGACACTGGGGTCACAGCAGGTGTCACCAAGCCCACTTAACGGATCCTCTTCACTTATCCCAGGATGCACACTCAGCCCCAAGCTCCCTCCTGTGTGTATACACACACACACACACACACACACACACACACAGCCTGCAGATCTTCACTGCCCAATCCATTAGCTACTGGCCTCATGAGACTCTTTAAATTTCAATTAATTAAGATTAAGTTAAATTAAAATTTTGGCTCCTGGGGCTTGCCAGCCCTGTGTGGCCACCGTGTTGGACCATGCAATTAGAGACCAGCTCCCTCATTGCTGAATGCTCTGCCGGACAGCCTTCTTTCGGGCCATCCTAGCGAGGCTGCCATCAGCACTTGCTCACATTAATGCCCAGTGCCACCTGTCTTCCATGCGCAGAGCCTTCCATGAAATGGTGCCACTCCCCGCCCCTGATCCCCTCTCCTGGGGAGGCCAGTGCAATGCCTGCCTTTGCCCAGAGCTTGCTCTGCCCCACGCTGCCCTCTGTGCCCTGTGCTTGAGATCCTGGTCCTACTAGTGCTTCTTTCCTGGCCAGGGGACCACTTGTGTCCAGACTGCATTGTCTCCTTTGTCCCCCAGCAGACGTCCTGTGGACTGGGAATGGAGACACTGTAGCTACTGAGATCCTCCTGTGGCCCATCTGTGGTCACCCATGAGGAAAGGTTGGGCAAGATGGCAGAACATCAGGGTCCAGGGACAGAAGTGGTTCACAGCAAGGGAGGGCCTGGCCTGGGGTCAGAAAGGAGCATCATATCAGAGGTGCGACAGGCTGTGGCCAGTGTGGTTCACCAGGACTCAGCTCCCCAGCTGCCCTTTAGGATGAGACAGTTCTTGTGTCACTGTCCTCTGTCCTCTCTCTCCCTCCCTAGGCACTCCTGGACCTGGGAGGCTCCCCTAACTACAAAGACCGCCGGGGGCTGACCCCTCTGTTCCACACAGCTATGGTGGGGGGTGATCCCCGCTGCTGCGAGCTGCTTCTGTACAACAGGGCCCAGCTGGGCATAGCAGATGAGAATGGCTGGCAGGAAATCCACCAGGTGCCCTGGAGTTGGCCAGGCTGAGGGGCGGGGTGCCTGGGTCCTGAGGCATCCGGGCATCTGGGGCTGGCATCCAGATGCTGGGGTCCCCACATTACACAAGGTGGGGGTGACAACAGCATGGTCCCCACAAAGGAGATGGTGGGCTGGGAGCCGAGACAGTGTGGTCCTTGAATGGCCAGGGCTGGCCTCTCAGCCCTATGGAAGGACCAGGCTGGACACACAGCCTTAGAAAGGGGGAGGGATCTGAAAGGGGGTAGGTTGGGGCTGACCCAGCCTCTGTTCGCTCTGTCCCTCAGGCCTGTCAGCGGGGCCACTCCCAGCACCTGGAACACCTGCTCTTCTACGGGGCTGAGCCTGGAGCCCAGAATGCCTCGGGGAACACAGCCCTGCACATCTGTGCGCTCTACAACAAGGTCTGCCGAGCAATGCCTGCTTGCCCCTCACACCCGCCTGCCCCCCTGCAGACATCTCCCAGGGCCAAGATCAGGTCCTTTCAACCACAGGGTGCTAACCACTGCATCCTCCACTATTTCACTGCTTCTACTCTATCCACCCACTTTCCATCCATCCATTCATCCACCTATCAGCTCACCTGTTCATCTACCTATCTATCCACCTATAATCCATCCATTCTCCCACCCACACATCCACTCACCCATCCACCCACCATCCGTCATCTATCCATCATCCACCCCATCCATCCATCATCCACCCCATCCATCCATCATCCATCTGCCCACCTATCCATCCATCCATTCGTCTATCAGTTCACCTGTCCATCTACCCATCTGTCCACCCATCATCCATCCATTACCCCACCCATACATCTACTCACCCATCCACCCATCCATCCATCCATCCATCCATCCATCATCCATCCATCCATCCATCCACCTACCCATTCATCCACCTATCAATCCACTTGTCCTTCTACCTATCTATTCTCTGTCGTCCATCCATCTACTCACCCATCCATTCATCCAATAAATGCATACTGAGCTCTTTCCCTGTATCAGGCCCAGAGCTGACGGCTAACAGAGGGTTGAGTTCATGGACTAGCAAGGGGCAGATGACATCCCTCACTCTTAGCAATCTTACACTCCAGAGAGCTCAGAGTGACTTCAGGGGATGCCGGGTCCCCCCCCCCAACCATATCTGGGGTTGGTTTGGGTGGATGGCCAGTGTCCTCCCCTGGAGGATGCAACACATGTTAAGAGCAGAGGAGCTGGCTGGGAAGAGAGGGAAGAAGATGCTCCAGCCGTGGGGCCCAGCCGTGCACAAGACCAGAGGGGCAGAATGAGGACAAGTGCAGGAAGTAGGGGGCGTCAGCAGCCCCACTGGTCACGGGATGCCAGTCAGCCAGCAATCTGCAGGGCACCATGGCCGAGGACAGAGGAAAGGCCAAAGCAGGCTCCCAAAAGGGAGACACTGAGTTGCCCATGTGGCAGTTCAGGCTGGGTGGACGGTCCCCACCCTGGCAAATCCTTAGAGAGGTGGCAGGACTGAACAGACAGGAGGGGCTCACCTAGTGAGCTGGGACAGCCACTGGCAGTGGCTAGGGCACCTCTGCCACATGAGCAGCGCACAATCCCAGGCAGTGCCCCCTCGGGTCCTCAGGCTGTCTGTCCCTGCACGGTTGCTGCAGGGACACGGGTGGGATGAGCCCTGGTGTGACGCTGCGGGGCCATCAGCCCCTCCCTCCAGGAACTCTTCCAAAGCAGCCCCAGCCCCTTCTGCCTCATGAGAACTTGCAGTGCCAGGGACTTGGCAGGTGGCCACATGCTGCCGCGTGGCAGCGAGCAGTATGCTCAGCGCCGAGGGAGGACTCAGTGTTTGTCAAACCAAAGCAGCACGGGGCTGACGCGTCCCTCCCTGCTGGCTGTCTCTCCGGCTCCCTGACACGTGTGGCCACAGGCAAAAAACCCCAGCCTCAGGCAGATGAAGGGGCCTTAGACGAGCCCCCCTTTCCCGCCTCTCTCCCGGAAATGGCACCATGTCAGCCGGTGGCAAGGATGAGTGATCACGGCATGAAGTGTTCCTCCCTTGAAGAAAGCCGTAATAATGATGACGGTGGTTATGATGATCACTGCCAGTGTCAGTCAGGAGACGCCATTCATCGGAGCAGGAGCAGTGTCCCATAGAGAATTATCCAGCAGGCACAGTCACACTTAGTGGGCCAGATGAGCGGGTCACCTCCCCCCTCGAACTGCCCTCGAATCTGCGAAACGGGTCAGTAGTTCATCCCTCACCACACAGCAGGAGGGCTCGGCATGGTGGCTGACAGCACAGGCTGAACACACAGAAGCTTACTGGCTTACTGCTGCTGTCCCCGCCCGGGCTCCAGACTGGGTTGGGGCCACCATTACTTGCTTTCCATCCCCGTGGTCCCTGCGGGGCCCGTGTGGCCTCTGGTGGGAAGGGCAAGGCTAGGCCATGAGCACTCAGGTGGGGCTGAGGCTCATGAATTGCATGCCGTAGGCCTGGCTGCGTCTTTACGGAGTGAATGGATGAGTGAGTGACAAGCCAGCTGTTTCACTTTCCACCAGGATGGCGCACAGACCCAGCTCAGAGTGTTCAGCAGGTGTCTGCTTAGTTCAGCAGATCAGGTGACTCCATGAGTGAGTGAGTGAGTGAGTGAATGAATGAATGAATGAATGGGTTTGAGCCAGTGAATTTGGCAAACAGCTCCATCTGTTCCATCCTCCATCCTTTCCATACTCATTGCTTGAGCACCTAGTGAGTGCCTGGGCCGAGGTGCTGGAGGTGCAAGGTGGAGATGAATAGCACACTGTGTGCGCGCCCCGGAGGGTGGGGGGAATCCGAAGTCTGCGAAGAAGCAGATGTGTAGACAAGTCCTTGCAGTCTCGTGAGATAAGCGCTAGTTTATAAGTAAACAGAATTCCTGCAGGTGCCCAGCGAGGGAAAACACTAACAGACTCAGACCCAGCTCAGTTTGGTCAGAGCAGGAAGAGAGGGCGAGCGGGTGCTTAGAGCTCTAGCCCTGTCCCCGCCTTTGTCCCCCCCATGGGATTGGAGATGTGAGCGATATGCACACACGCACATGGCAGTAGTGATGTGGCCGGCACGTGGGCTTATGCACCCACTCACGGCACACCCAGCACACCCGCTAAGTGGTGTCCTGTGAGTGACCTTGGCAGCAGAGCTGTCCATTCTAGAGGGAGCAGAAGGCCAGACACACATGTTGACCGCTCTGTGTGGCCCCGGGCATGGGACCTACCATCTCTTACCCTGTCCCTGAGGAGACATCTGTATCTCCCACTGCTCTAGGTAGAAGCAGCCCGATAAGGAGCTGCTGGTGGGAGGGAGCCAGCGTGGCACCACGCTGGGGGCCTGCAGGCTGGGTTTGGTGCGGCCACTTTGTCCACGGACCTACTGTTAATCCAGCAATCTCAACAAGCCAGGCACTAGTCTTGTCTCAGCTGCAAACACAATCCTGTTAACTTACCATGGAAGAGGCAGAGACACAAGTGACGCTAAAAACAGAATTTCCAAGCTGGTGTCATGAAGAAAATGAGTTGACAATGACTTACCTAAAAAGTTGCCTGGCACTTACATACAAGAGGATCACATAAAAATAAATAGGAATAAGGCAAGGGGACCCTTGGTCAGAGTGGCCAGAGCCGTCCTGTCAGAGAGGTGGCATGTGAACAGGGAACTGAGTAAAGAAAGCAAGCAGCGTGGAGATGCAGGCATGGTGTTCAGACCAGGAATGCTAAGCAGAGACCCATGAGTGACATTGCTAGGGAACTGACATGGATGTAGGTGGCGTGCCTGGCCCCACTGCCCAATCCTGGCTTCGCGGTCTCCTAGCATGTGCCCCCCTCGGGGCTTGTGGGTCTGGTGAGTGTGCGATTAAGATGGAAAACCTAAGAGTCAGGCGGAAATGGGTTAGTTTGAAGATTTTTTTTTTTCCCTGAACTGGGGATTGAACTCAGGCCCTATGGCTTGCCAGGGAAGCCCTTATTCCACTGAACCATCTCCCCAGCCCCGGAAATGGGTTAGCATCGCGGGGCTGACACCCCCACCACGTGACCTCGGGCTCCTCTGGGAGCCTTGGTTCCCCCGACTGTAAAATAGGGACAATCATTTCCACCTCCTGGGACTGCTGGGCAACTCGGCAAGCTTTAGCCTCTCGAGTGCCAAGTGCGAGAGGCCTGTGTCAGATTCCAGAGTGGTTCTCCCCGGCTTCCGCTCCCCAGGGGACGTTTAGCAATGTCTGGAGATCATTTTGTTGTCAGGGCTAAGAAAGGGACTGCTACTGGCATCTAGCGGTGGAAGCCAGGAGGCTGCCCCGCACACCGCAGGGCAGAGAACAGCCCACGAAAGAATGCTGCTTTAGATCAGTACTGTGAGCCAACCCGGCTTCAGCCTCGAAAACTAAATGTCCTGCCTCTCCTCAGGGCCCGGGTGGCCACATTTGAGGAGGAAGTGTCAGGTGACATTCATTTTAGTCCATGCTTTACATAAGCAAACTTATCTAAACTATTACCACTTAAACCCGGCATTAATATAATTATCAGAGCCAGTTGATCTTGTCAACTCAGTCCTCAGAACCTTGCGTGTATTTCATACACCCAGCTCGTGTCCCTTTACACTTAAAGTGCTGGCAGCCCCTGGTGTGAGGCTGCTGCTCTAGGCCATGCGGGTTTAGGTTGGATTATTTCTGAATTTTTAGCAAGGCACCCGAGGTGGTGGCCACTCACAGTGACCTTGTGTTATTTTTCCTTTTGTCCCCTGCTATTGGCTGCCACTCTCAGGAGACCTGTGCCAGGATCCTCCTCTATCGAGGGGCCAACAAGGATGTGAAGAATAACAGCGGACAGACACCCTTCCAGGTATGGGCTGGGGGTGGGCTGGGCTGTGGGCACAGCAAGAAATGCTGGGAGGGAGGCTGGCTCTGGGACAGGGCAGGGTCGGAGCCTGACTGGGGGCCCTCAGGATGTTTCCTCCCTCTCTTGCCCCCGTCCCCTCCCCCCACCCCTCTGTCCAGGTGGCCGTGATTGCTGGGAACTTCGAGCTGGGAGAGCTCATCCGGAACCATCGTGAGCAGGATGTGGGTAAGGAAGGGGGAGCCGGGGCATCTTGGGGTTCCACCTTGCAGTTACCCCACCAGTTCAGGGTGGGATTTGGGGGGCTCAAGCTTGGGGGGACAAGTGAAATGGAGGAGTGGGGGGGAGTGATTCTAGGATCCCCACTTTTTTCTCATCTCCATTTTTCTCTCCCATGCCTCTCTTGCCCTAATGGCTCCCACCTGCCTCTGATTCCTGACCATGACTATCCCCAACCCACCACTGTGGCCTCCCAGTGCCCTTCCAGGAGTCCCCGAAGTACGCAGCCCGGCGACGGGGACCACCAGGGGCAGGGCTGACGGTGCCCCCTGCGCTGCTCAGGGCCAACAGTGATACGAGCATGACGCTGCCCGACTGGATGGTGTTCTCTGCCCCGGGGACTTCGTCCTCTGGGGCCCCTGGCCCTACTTCAGGGCCCCAGGGCCAGTCACAGCCCTCGGCCCCCACTAGCAAGCTCAGCAGCGGGACCCTCCGAAGTGCCAGCAGCCCCCGGGGCGCCCGGGCCCGCTCCCCATCCCGAGGGAGGCACCCCGAGGAAGCCAAACGGCAACCCCGAGGACGGCCCAGGTAGGTGGCTGCAGCCCTGGCTGCCCAGCCCCAGCTAAGCCACTGATGCCCTGGGACACAGCAGCCTCGAGCCACACCAGCTGCCCAGCTGCTTCTGGAGCATGGCAGCAGGTCCCTCATCCCTTGTCCCTTGTGTGATATGAGGGCACTGTGAGCTACTGTCTTCTTGTCATCTCCAAATGTGTCCCATTCTAGGGGCCAGGGCTCTCCTGGAAGTGTGGGTTCTAGCCCCCGCAGATGGCCAGGCCGCAGGACAAGGCTGGAGGAAGACCAGCACGAGGGCCAACTGGGGGAGGGCCATCTAGGCTAGGGGTACATGGGGGAGTGCTCAGGGACCATCCTGGGGAGGGTATCAGCCTGGCTAGAGGAGGACAGTGCTGGCCAGGCACGTCCCAGGGGGAGGCACGTCCTTGGGTAGCAGGCAGAGGACTTGGGCCTGATGGAAGTGGGGCATCTGTGAAAGCTCATAAGCTGGGGATGACACAGTCCCAGCTCAGCTCCAGGAAACTGAATCAGGCAGTGGGAACAGGACCATGGGAGCAGGCAGGAGAGGGGCTGGGGGCAGCAGTGGGCAGGCGGAGGAAGCCCCCAGATGCCCTCTTCCCCTAGGATGCCAGAGCGAGAAACCCCTCACACCCTCCCTGTCCCATGCTCCATGCTGCGCTCCTCCTAGGAGCCCTGTTCCCCTACAGTGCCCCCTCTCTGCCTCGAAGCCCCCACCTCTCACACCCTCTGTGTCCACAGCTCCAGTGGGACGCCCCGGGAAGGGCCAGCCGGTGGCACTGGGGGCTCTGGGGGCCCTGGGGGCTCCCTGGGCAGCCGAGGACGGCGGAGGAAGCTCTACTCAGCAGTCCCTGGACGCTCCTTCATGGCCGTGAAGTCCTACCAGGCCCAGGGCGAGGGGGAGATCTCCCTGAGCAAGGGCGAGAAGATCAAAGGTAACGGGGCAGGGCGGGAGGGCAGTGGAGCCCAGCACTTGGGGGAGGCAGCCAGGACCAGAGCCTTAGACACCAAGAATGAGTTCCACTCTCTCTGGGGACCTCAGGGAGCCCCAAGAGACCCCTCTGCCCAGGAAGAGCAGGAAGTGTAGCTGAGGTGATGCTGTCATGCAGAAGAGGGGACGCGAGGGTTCGTGGGACGCTGGCAGGTGGAGCATTTCATCCACGTGGTCTCGTTAGACTCCTGCTGGCCCTTTCAGGAGGTTGTCACGAGCCCTGCTGTTCAGGGCAAGGACATCCATGCGGCAACCTGCCCAAGGTCCCCAGCGAGCGCCAGGTTTTCTTGTTCCCTGCATGCAGCACCGACCCAAGCCGCTGGGCCTCGCATCTCGCAACTCCCTTGGCTGGGCTTGTCATTGAGAGACAGAAGGGGTCTCCTCCACGGGGCACTGATGAGGTGGCAGGGTGTAGATCTCAGCCCAAGGCTCAGTGGTGGCTGCTGTCCCAAGATTGTCCCTCCCCTTCCTGTGTCACCTGGAGAATGGTGCCAGCAGCCCCACACTGCCACCCATGGGTGTCATTCCTGAATAAGCACTGTCTGGAGCTGGGGAGGCTTGCTTGCTGCATTGAGTTCCAGGTAGAAGTCTGATCTGCACCAGACTCTAGGCTGGCGGGGGGTGGAGGTCAGGGAGCAGCGTGGCAGCTAGGAGCCACCAGCCCAGGTTCAAATCCTGGCTCCAGTGCTTCCTAGTGGGTGGCCACAAGCAAGTCACTTCTCTGGGCCTCAGTTGTCTCGTTTGTACAGTGAGAGTCGTGTGAAGATGATGAGTCGTGTAAGACACTTAGATCTGTGCTCTTGACCAACGACAGGCCATGCCTGAGGGCTGGGCCTGCTCTGGGCTCTCAGAAGAAAGGCCCAGGGCGCCCGGCAACCGGGCAGGGTCCCCCATGGGAGGCAGCCTCAAGGGCGGCCTCAGTGAGTATTTAGAGAACAGAGGGACTTGTGGTGGAGCGTCTCCTGGTAGCCTGAGTTCCTGGAGGCAAGAAGGTCACAGGCACTTGGTCTCTGCATGTTTACAGAATGAATGAATGAATGAATGAATGAATGAATGAATGAATGAATGGCCAAATGCTGAGAGAGGGGCCGGGGAGATGGCTCAGTGGAATAAGTACCTCCCTGGCAAGCACAAGGGCCTGAGTTCAATCCCTGGTTCT
>NW_004524844.1:339435-345310 GCF_000260255.1 Octodon degus
GGGGGCCAGTGAGCCTGGGCAGTGAGGGAGGGAGAGAGGATGGAAGAAGGAAGGGAAGCCAAGGTCAGCATGAGGGGCTTGCTGGACGGCATGGGGCCCCATTGCCTCTCCCGCTGTATCTTTTTCAACTACAAGCACAAAACAGGAAGAGGACACACTGCCTCCTTGGTTATTTTTTGGGAGGGGGTAGTACTAGACATTCAACCCTGGGCCTCTCCACTGAGCTATGTCTCTGGCTCTTTTTGTTTATTATTTTGAGACAGGATCTTGCTGAGTCTCTAGGAATCTTTTTTTTTTTTTTTTTCTTTTTTTTCAGAACCGGGGATTGAACTCAGGCCCTTGTGCTTGCCAGGGAAGCGCTTATTCCACTGAGCCATCTCCCCAGCCCCCTTTGCTGAGTCTCTAAATTGCCCAGATTGGGTTTAAATTTGCAATCCTCCTGACTCAGCCTCTTAAAGCATTGGGATTACAAGCGTGTGCCACTACCCCCAGGCTGCCCTGGGTTTTAATGTCCCCCTCTTTCATGACAAGGTGCCTCAAGACCTGCCAGAAGGTAACCAGGAGGTTGGACTGTGTGCAGGTGACCTCGGCCATGGCTGCCCCCGAGCTCCCTCCACTGTCCACTCAGGATTGTGCTCCTGCCCTTTCTGCCCCTCAGCCACCCTGCTGTGGGGCCCTCATCCTTCCTGCCTTTCCTGGGACACCCGTCCTGAGCACTAGCTCGCCCCACACTGCTCCTTCTGCCCTGAAGCCTTTCCCTGCTCTGTGTGCTTAGCCCTCAGGTCCTTAGGGTCTCACCTTACATGTTGCATCCTCAGGGACCCTGGACCCCTTTGCCACCCAGCTTATAGGCTCTCATCTGGCCTCTGTCCAGATACCCTGTTCCTTTCCCTGGAACTGCAGCCTCGGCTTCTAATCCTGCAGTCCTTCTGGCCTGCCAGGTGCAGGAGGGCAGCCTGGCTGTACTCACCGGTGCTGCCCCCGCCCCCTCATTCACCATTGGCGGTAAATAACCACTCAGTAGACCAGTGAGTGAGGCCAAGACGGCTCAGCCAGGCGTGGCTCAGCCAGCCAGGCAGCTGCCCCACCCCCACCCCCACCTCTTGCATCCACAACCTTGTGCATCCTGATTCCCCAGACAGGCGATTTGTACTGCGAAAAGCACCCAGTGGTCCCCAGCTCCTAGTGTAGTCTGAGCCACCTCCAGGAACTTCTCTGCTTATCTTCAGCTTCCACGGGAAAGTAGTTGTTCCCTACCTGGGACTCGGGGAGGAAGGGAAATGCAGGTGTGCGCCAAACGTAAGTTGAGGAGCCAGCCAAATGGCTCAGTGGACTACAGCGCCTGCTTAGGCAGAGTGCAGCGGCCCCTGCCCCAGGGTGTGCTGAGACAGCACGTGGTGGCGCGCCCCTGTAATCCCAGTGCTTGGGAGGCTGAAAACAGGAGAATCACTACGAGTCCAGGGGCTGGGGATTTGGCTCAGCAGTAGAATGCTTGCCTAGCAAGCTGGAAGCCCTGGGTTCGGTCCTCAGCACCAAAAACAAAAAATAAACCTACCCTAAAAAACAATTCAACCAAAAAAATACAGCAAAATCAAAAAAAGGACAAAAACAAACAAGGCAACTACGAGTCCAGTCTACAGAGTGAGACCTTGTAGAACCTGTACTAAATACATAAAAAAAATAAATAAATTGAATGTTTAAACAAAATGTAAAAAAGACACAGTAGTGTGAATCCCCCTCAGAATGCCCTGCCCCCACTGTGTGCATACTTAGCCCATTATTCTTGCCATTTTCTGCAGCAGCTCTGGAATCCTCTTTTGTGAGTATCTTTAGTTATACTCGGGCTACCTTCAGCTATTCAAAACATTGATCTTTTGTGGTTGTTTTGACTTTGGGGAAGAGCCAGCAGCCTCTCGGTGCCAGATACACTGAATAAGGTGTCGGGGACCTACCGAGAAGGCTTTCCGTACGAGCCTGCCTTTCTGTTGGCCGGCCCTTGGCAGCAGCAGTTTGAGTAGTACCTTGTAAAGACACTCAGGAAAGAACTTCCAGAGCTGCTTCAGGAAGTGGCGAGGGGGAAGGGACAGGTGTGTTCTAAGCGAGGAGGAGTGTGCTGAGGAGGATTCATGGCAATGTGTCTTTTACTGTAATAAAAATTTCGAAAACTCAGCATACATTTTGATCACATCTCATGTGTGAAGGTGGTGACAGCATCTTAAAAATGCTGGAGACACGGAAGACTGGGTGTGCGTCACTGTTGCTAGCACAGGTAGAAGGCGCTTGGGTGAGAAGTTAAGAGAGTCAGGACTAAGAACATCAGCTGTGGAGCTGACTGGCCTGTGTGCAAATCCGACTTCTCCAGCGGTGCTCCCTCCGACCCTGAGCAAATGATTTTAGCTCTCCAAGCCTCAGTTTCCTTGTCAATGAAACAGAATGCAGGGCTCCCTCATAGGGTCCTGGCCCAGAATGAGCCCTGGATAAGTGCCAGTGCGCTTGTCTCCACTTACTGTTCTTCAGCACTAGGCATGTGAGGGGCAGAAGGTAGCTGGGAGATTAGACCGTAGAGGAAGCTCCTGGCGGGGCTGCGAGGCTGAAGGAGAGAGGAGAGAGGCCATTCTCATCTCCTTTCCCTCCTGGAGCCAGGGGAGGCAGAAAGGCGGAAGAGGGAGAGAGGCCTGGCAGCAAATGACAAGATTAGGTGGCAAGGTGACAAGGAAGTGGTGGTGGGGGCGACGCAGACAGATAGCTTAGAGGCATAAGCACCTACCTGGTAAGCACAAAATCCCTAGTTCAATCCCCAGCCCCACATGCCATGTGGTCTCGGCCCCAGGTCTCCGAGCTCACTGTCTCAGCCCCAGATGCAGGCAGCCCTGGAACCCAGGCGTGGGGGGTGCATGCCTATAATCCCGGCAATGAGGAGGTTACGCCAGGAGGATCTCTGCAAGTTCAAGACCAGCCTGGGGGGCTTATAGATGTGAGCACAAGGCCAGCTTGAACTGCACAGTGAGACTGTCTTAGAAAAAAAAAAAAAAAAAAAGAAATGGTGGGGCAGGGATGGAGGGCAGAAGGGATCTTGTGCTCTTAACGGTCACCCAAGTCCCCACAGAGCCCAGAAAGCTTAGGAGAGTCTCACGAGTGAGCTGTGGCCAGTTACCAGAGGAAATAGGAACCACTCAACCTGCCCCTGGTCTGGGCAGACTATGTCATGAGACACAGTCCTTTTTGTCAGCCCATCTTGATGTCCCACTGGGCCCAGAAAGGACAAACTGGAGAGTGACAGAACTTGATTCTCCACCACCCTCTTATGCTTAAGGTGTCTTTGGAGTAGGTGCTGGGAATTTCAGGAAGGCTGGGTGTCAGGCAAGGGGACCCAGGGGGCAACACAGAAACACCCAAACATTTCCATGTCCCCTCCCCTTCAGTGCTCAGCATTGGGGAAGGAGGCTTCTGGGAAGGCCAGGTCAAAGGTCGAGTTGGCTGGTTCCCTTCTGATTGCCTGGAAGAGGTGGCAAACCGCTCTCAGGAGGGAAAGCAAGGTAAGGAGGAACCTCTGCACCCCCTAGAATTCTTAGGGCCTTTTCCCACCTCCTTCCAGGTGTGGGGTGTGAGAGGTGGATGGGAAGACTTCAGCTTGTGGTTTCCAAAGGGAGGGTCCAAGTTTGTCCCTTGTTCCCCAGCAGAAAGCCGCAGTGACAAGGCAAAGAGACTCTTCCGACATTATACTGTGGGCTCCTACGACAGCTTTGATGCTCCAAGGTAAATGTCCTTACCCCCTCAGGTGCCCCACCACCTGAACCCACACACTTTAAATATAGCCATCCTGTCTAATCTTCCTCTCCCTTTCTTGTCGTCTAAAATTTGAAGGGTGGAAGAAGGCAGACCCCAAATCATCCTTGGCAGCCACTGAGGCTGTCCAGCTCTGGGGAAGCCAAGACTAATGGGGGTAGGGTAGGGTGGGGGTTCCTGGCGGTGCTTTTGTGTGTGTGGCTCATGGGAGGCCCTGGTCCCTCCACGTGCCTCCCTCAGCCCCCATCTCTGTGTGGTCCCATGCAGTGGAAGTGTGCGTGTGCCCCGTGCCTGTTGGGGGGCAAGCCGAGGGGTGGGGTGGATGGGCAGAAGGGCACACTGACGCCTTTCCCTCCCTGGCTGCTGGCTGACTTGCTTCGGAAGCTTGATGGATGGGATTGGTCCAGGGAGGTGAGAGGGGAGGAGCTGGTGGGGAGGGGACTGGTCAAGGTGGGAAGGACGGGATGCTTGTGGGGTAGACGAGTGTGTGCGTGTGCATGGCCAGAGTACAGGTCCGCGTGCGCGAGTGAACGTGTGTCCTTGTGGGTGCGCATGACATGTGTCTGTGTGCATGTGTGGCTGGATACCCCTGGGCCCCAGGCTCTGTCCCACTGTGTAGATTCGCGTGTACTTGTGTCTGCGCACTGTGGGGCTGGCTGTGCGTATCTGTGCTTCTGCGTCTGCCAGAGGTGTCCGTGTGTCTGCTCACACACGTGGCAGGGGGGCTGTCTTCCTGCATCTGTCTCTCTGCGCATGTCAGAGTGTGCATGCCTTTGCATCCTTCAGCAGTCTGGAGTTCAGGACCTAAAATGTTGGGGGAGGGAAGGGCAGAGGAGGGAGGACTGAGGGCTTGGGTTCCCAGAGGGCAGGGCTGGGGGCGGTATGATTCGGTGTCTGAAAGATGACACCCTCGGCCGCCGCACCCCTAATCCAGGGAAGGGTCCCCTTGTTCGTAGCATCCTTCCATTAAATGTGTCCAAACCTATGTGTCTGTGTTCTGGCCAGTGGGGATTGGTCGGGGCTGAGGGAGGGGAAGAGAAGTGACAACGCGGGGAGAGAGGGTGGGGCTGGGGTGCTACCCTACGCCCCGAGGGTCTGAGGCGCTTGACCACTAGTGCGTGTTCACCTGGCACGTCTCCCGCTCTGGGCACTGAGTGAGTATCGAGGTCCCTCACCCCGAGTCCCCCGCCGGCCTCTGCTTCTTGTCTCTGTCTGGTTCTCTCCTCGCCTGGGTCTGGGGGTTCCTCCCTCACTTGCTGATTGTGACCCTGTGAGCCTCACTCCTTCCTTCCCCCTTCTGTTCGCTGCCCTTCCTGCCCTCCTTGGCTCCTGTGCTAATGTGTGTGGTTGTCTGACCCCCTCCTCCTCCTGCCTTTCCTGCGCTCCCTGTCCCTGGCCCTGTCCGCAGCGGCCTGGCCCGGGTGCCCTGCACCCCAAGGCTGCCCCACGCATCCATCATCCGTTCTCGTGGAGCTGGGCCCTCCTGCTGCGTGTGCCTCCTTGTTGGCGAAGCCACCCGCTCTCCCTGAGCGGGTTGGGGTCTACGCTCTCCAGTGAGCGTGGTGCGTGTGTCCCTACGCCAGGGCCGCTTTAGCGGGGAAGGCTGGGTCCAGCCGGCTCCGAAAAGTCCTGGCTTGCCTTTGAGGGTCCTTCCAGACAGTGTGTCGGTCTGTGGTGTGGGCTGTGTGTCCCCTTCTTGGGGCCTCTGTCTCCCGTGATGTCCCTGCCTTGAAGTGGGACTCGGTCCGCTCATCCCTGCTGCACGCGGTCTCAGGCGTCTCGGCGATGTTGTGCGTCCCTCTCCCCGCGCGCTCCCTCGCTCTGCACCTGCGCGGGAGGGCTCTGGAGGGGGGAGGGGGCAGGGGGCAGACCGGAAGTGCCTCCCTTCCCCCCCGCGCCTCGCCCCTCCCCCTCCTCCCGCCGAGGGGGCCCGCGCTCCCCTCCCGGCCCCCTCCCCCCGCCGGCCCCTCCACCAGCCGGCGCAGGACGCCAAGGGGTTAAAGCCGCGCGCCCGCCGCGCCGCGCAGAGCTGTCCGCGGTGCTGAAGCCGCGCCGTCCGCGGTCCTTGCGCTCCCCGACCCCGCGCCCC
>NW_004524844.1:345610-349975 GCF_000260255.1 Octodon degus
TCCCTACCGCAGCCGCCCCCCGCGCTTTCCTCCAGCTGGCCGGCCCTGGGGCCCCGGCGGCGCAGCGTCTGGTACATCTACAGGTAACACAGCGCCGCCCCCTTCCCGGCCGCGAAGACGACCCTCCCCAGGCCCTGACCCCCGGGCCGGGTTCTTTGCCGGACCCTAGGTCGCCCCCCGTCCATCTCGCGTTACCTTACCCATACTCAACCCTCACGGCCCCTCTTCACATGCCTGCGCCTCTCCATCTTCCTCCCTGGGCCCCCCCTTCCCGACCCCACCATGTACGCTCCTTGGCTCTGGTAGTCTCTCCTCCACCCCCTCCCAGGCCCTTCCAGGTCCTTCGGTCTTCTTTCCCTAACACCTTATCCTGGCCAGGCCCTCCATACGAGCCCATTCTGGGGCTGCAACTCACTTGCCCTTTCTGCCGCCCTCAGTGCCCCCACTTCCCCGAGCCCTCCCTTGGGGAGCCGCCGAGGCTTTGCTCAGGCCCGGGTCTCTCTGATCCCCCTATCCCCGCCCCTCTTCCTGGAGTTGGCAAGTCCCCCCATTCATACCCCTCTCTCCCATTCACAGTCGTCCCCCCATCACACACGCATTCCGCCCCCGCCTCCTCTCCCCTCCTCTTTTTCCGCTGCGTGTCACTGTGCGACTGTGCGTGTGTCCGTGTGGCTGTGTCGATGTGCGTGTGTGTGCCTTCCTGCAGCCCCGTGTGTGTATACGTGTGTAAGGGAGGGAAGCACAGAGAGGTGGGCAACGGTGGGCTCTTAGCTTTCCTCCCCCACCCGCTGCGTCCATCTGTGTATCCCTGTGTGACAGTGTCTGTCTCTGTGTGACTTGGAGCGATAGCGAGGCTGTCTGGGGACCGTGTGTGTGTGTGTGTGTGTGTGTGTGTGTGTGTGTGTGTGTGTGATGGAGTGGATCTGTCCCAGGGACTGCGGCTGCGTTTCCCAACACCCAGCCTCCTGTGCCTGTCCTGTCCCTCCCCCCACAGCCCCCCGCCCGCTCCCTCCAGTGCTTGTCCCCATGTGCTCTGCTCCCTGCCCTTGGGGGGTCTTGCATGGGGGGACCCTCCAGCCAGCAGTTCGGCCCTCGGCCCGCGTGGGGCACGTGTGCCGAGCTGTCACTGGGCTTGTGCACGGAGCCTCAGCTGCTCGTGTGCCCCTTCTCCCCACGGGAAGAGGGTGGCTTCCCCGTGGAAGGGGCTCAGAGAAGGCCACGGAGAGTGCCGCGGGAGGGGGCGCCGCGCACGGCGGCAGGCTGTGGGCTGTGGGATTCTGAGGGTGTGAAGGCCCTCCAGGTGGGGGCGGGGAGTGGACGCGCCGCAGTCTCCGCGTGTGGGATCCGGTGAGCAGGAGCCGGCCTCCGAGCTCCAGAGGCCTCTCAGGGACGCCGGGGATGGCCTGGGGGAGAGCGCTGTGCCGGCTCCTGATGGGCAGGTAGTCCGCGCCATGGAGCATGCATGGGTGCTGTGAGGGGTGCGGAGAGAATGTGGGGGAGGGGCGGGGCCGCAGGGGCCTGGGGGTGGCGGAAGAAGGATGGAGTATGGGCTTGGGAGAGTGGGGGTGCAGGATCTGGAGGTCTTGGAGTGTGCTGAGCAGAGAACCAGGGAGGAGGGGGTGCAGGGACTGTGGAGCGGATTTGGGGGTGGGGATTTGGGCAGCGCACCGAGAGGAGAGGAGAGGAGAGGAAAGGAGAGCGGGGAGGACGCGGGAATGTAAATGAATGCAGCTGCACGTCTGATCGCCGGCCGGCCGGCCGCGGGGGTGTGATGGAGGCTGGGACTCAAAAGTAGGAAGAGCTGTCCGTGCACGGCAAAAGGGTGGGATTGGGGGCGCCAGGGGGCCCACAGAAAGTGCGGAAGGATGTGGGGTGAGGAGGTCACACCGTCACAGAACATGGCACGGGTGTGGATGTGTTGCGGAAAGGCCGCATGGGAAAGTCCCAGAGCTGTGACCGGGACAAGGACCCCAGGCCGATGGGATGGGACAGGGTGATGTGGACTGCGGGATGGTGTGGAGTGAGTGACATGCCAGGGCCCGGGAGCAGCTGCGGGCTAGTCCGCTGGGGCACTGGGTGAGGCTTTCATGGAGAGAAGCTTCCTGGGACATGGGAGTCCAGAGGGGTGGGGGTGCTGCAGCGATGCTGGGCTGAGTGGGAGAGCCCGAAATCCACATGGCAGCTGGGGCGATCTGAGCAAGTTGTCCCGGCCTTGCTTTGCTCATTTACAAGGTGAAAGGCTAGGACCTGAGGCAGCCCTTCCTAGGTGTGAAGTGCTGGACGTGGCCTGGCGTGGCCTGGCGGCCAGGGGTGTGAGTGGGTGTGCTGCTGGTGTAATGAGGCTTGAAGTTCTGGTGGGTGCCAGGGGCACCCCCGCAGATGTGCATGTGTTCAAGGTCCTTGGGCACCGTGGGGCGGAGAGTATTATAACAGTTACCTGGCTGTTTTTGTTGAAGACTGTTACTGAGTGACCTCAGGCAAGTTTCTTAAATTTTCTGTGCCTGTTTCCTCACTTGTAAAGTGGAAGTGATACTTTATAGCTAAAGTTTTACCTATAAAATGCTTTATTATTATTATTATTATTATTATTGTTATTATTAATTTTATTTTTCTCAGTGCCGGGATGGATCCCGGGGTCGTTCCCCACTCCTGGCCCATGCAGGGCTCCGGCTCTTGCCTCATCTACAAGGACCCTTCTGAGCCTGTCACAGACTTGGGGCTGTTACTGCTTACATGGGAGCTGGAGTACAGAGGGAAGGCCTATGTGTGGAACATGAGGATGATATGGGGAGGGATGATAGGAGAGGCAGAGGTGCGAAGCAGGAGTGAAAGAAAGTGGGGTGCTACCGGAAGAGGGCTGCTGAAGGGCACTGCTGGCTGCTGGGGGCCCTGGATGTGGGGAGGACCTGGGGCAGCAAAGACACAAGAGGTTGGAGGAGGTTGTCAGGGTTTGTGGCCGAGACACAGGCAAGGGTCAGGAGGTCATGAACAGCTGCTGTGACCTTGGAACCCACCTCCACTGACCTTGTCCATTCACTGTTGAACCTTCTTGGCCCCTGTCTGTCTCCCCATCCCCTTCCCTGCCTGCATACATCCCTCCATCCCATCCACCACCAAGGTCCTGGCTCATGGGCTGCTTGTAATCTCAGGGGGAGGAAGACGCAACAGGTATGGGGCGAATGTGTTTCCAAAACCAGGATGAGCCCAGGGTGAGAGCAGTGGCCAGGGTAGATGTTGTCCCTCTGTGCAGTGGGTGTGAAGGGACAGGAAGGCATGGTGAGGAGGTAGGACAGGGAGGCCATGAGCGCGCAGGCGCAGAGCTGTCTCTGGGCTACCAGTATTTGGATTTCACAATGAGAGTCACAGGGGTCATGGGAGAATATAGAGGTGCTTGTGTGGGGCGGCACTGAAATACAGTAGGAGCACAGCAGGTATTACTGGCGTGTGCTGAGATGTGTGCAGGGGGCTGTGCTGTGGGAATACACTGAGATCAGAGTGAGGGGGAGTCATTATTGGAGCATACTGGGATGTGTGGGGGTGTTCCTGAAATATACTGGAGTATTCGTGGAGGGCTGTGTTGCCGAATCTGTGGGGGAAGGTAATTGGGGAGCACGCTTGGCTATTATTGGAGTGTTTGAGCTTCTTGGGTATCGCTGGGATATGCTGAGGGGGTCCGGGCATTGTTGGGTATCGCTGCAGTACCTGTCAGTGTGGGAGAGGGACATGCGGAGGAGCCACAGCTATGCCCTGGATCCAGGCAACACCAAAAGATGCTCAGGGCAAGCAAGGCAGGGCAGGTGTTCGGATGGCTGCTGGATGTTGGAGGTTGTTCTGGATCTGCAGTGCTTGGCATTCCCGTCCACCCTGGGGTGGAGCTTTCTGGGGCATACAGTTGTGCGATTAGGGTTCTGGGGGGGTCTGTTGTTGGAGCAGGCTGGAGCAGGTGTGGATAGAATGCAGTGACTTCAGTCTGTGGTCTTTACTAGCTGTGTGAGCAGCACGCGTGTGGTAGCTTTCCCAGGAACCACCCGCGTGTATTTGGGGGGGAGGTCTCCCATGTGGACAGGGTGCTAGAACACACTGTGGGTGTGCAAGAGACATGCATGAGATTTATCAGATCTCAAGGGTACAGGGAGAGCCTGTAGCAGTGGAAACATTTAGGTCAGCGCTGTCCTGCGTAGTAGCCACAAGCCACATGGAATCATAGGACAGTGGAAAAGTGGCCGCTGTGATGGAATGTTTGATTGAATGTGAATATTTGATTTTGATTAACTGCCATAAAAATAGCAACATACAGGGGCTGGAGAGATGGCTCAGTGGTCTAAAGCACCTACTTAGAACAAGTTCAGTGAAGCACAGGGACCA
>NW_004524844.1:350170-378194 GCF_000260255.1 Octodon degus
AAAAAAAAAATAGCAACATACAAGCTGGGTATGGTGGCACACACCTGTAATCCCAGCACTCAGGAGGCTGAGGCAGGAGGACTGCCTTGAGTTTGAGGACAGTCTGGGCTACATTATGAGTTCAAGGCCAGTCTGGACTGCATAATGAGACCAGGCCTAAAAAAAAAAAAAAAAAAAGATTAAAAATATCCCATGCAATTACGTGGCTACCAGATTGGATAGTGCAAGAACGAGTGTGTACTGACATGCTTGGGGACCTCCAAGGGTAAGACGCACAGTGTACGCAACAGGAGTTTAGAAGAGCGGGGGTCATCAAAAGTTATTTGTCTTTGTTTTTCGGTCTTCGAGATTAAACCCAAGGTCTTTGCACTCAGCTACATCTTCAGCCCTTTTTTTTTAAATTTTTATCTTGGGACCAGGTCTTGTTAAGCACCTAAGCTGCCCAGGTTGGGCTCAAACGCCCAGAGTACTGGGATTACAGGTGTGCACCCCCATACCTGTCCACATGTGTCCCCTCGACTTAATACCTTCATCCGAGGATAGTAACTAGGTCCTACTGAGCACTGTGTGCGGCACTACATGGCCGTTTCCCCTTCGAGCTCCCCCAGGCCGTCAGGCAGAGGGTACAGCTGTCAGTATAGCGATGAAACAGAGAGAGACGCAGAAGGTTAACGAGTGGGCTCAAGGTCACAGAAAGGAAGTGGCTCTCAGAACGCAGGCCGGGCTGTGTGGTAATGTGGAGGCCTCTCCTCACCCTCCGGGGGCCTGATTTGCTGAATGGTTGGGTGGCTGGATGCTGGCTGGATGAATGAGGAAAGAGTGAGTGGGAGAGAGCACTGCGGGCTCTGAGGGGGAGAACACGCATGCCACGTGGGGAGAGGCGTCCTGGGAAGAGCGCTGGAGCGTCATGGCCCCCGGGTCCAGCAGGGGCTGGGGCACCAGCGCTGGATCTCATGGTGGCTTCTCACCCCTTCCCTCCTGCCTTCCTGCCAGTGATTACATCATCAAGGAGAAGACAGTCTTGCTGCAGAAGAAAGACAGCGAGGGGTTTGGGTTCGTGCTCCGGGGGGCCAAGGGTGAGTGCCGGCCGGGGTGGGGGTGTGAGGAGGCTCTTGGACCCAGGAAGCAGGGCCAGGACCCCAACCCAGCCACCACCCCACCCCGGGGTGCTGGTCCCTCAGCTAGGGGAGGCCTCTGTGACTTGGGTCTGAGCCCCATCCCCTGCTTGGCCTCTCCACCCCCTCCCCTCCGACCCCGCCGGCTCCTCCCTGTCTGCAGCGCAGACCCCCATCGAGGAGTTCACCCCCACCCCGGCCTTCCCGGCGCTGCAGTACCTGGAGTCTGTGGACGAGGGGGGTGTGGCATGGCGGGCTGGACTGCGAATGGGAGACTTCCTTATCGAGGTGAGTCTGACCTGTAGTTCTTTTCTGCAACCCCAGGGACAAGCTCCCAGGTCCCTCTGATCCACACCGGGATCTGGCAGCCCCCCAACTCCAGCTCTCCTTTGGCATCAGCCCATCCCAGCCAGCCTCTGCTTACTGCAGCGAGTCCATCCAGAAGCTCTCCTGAGGGGTCTGGGAGGGTGGCAGAGCTGTCCCCTAATGCACACGGGAGGACAGAAGGATCCTCCTTCCAACCCTGGGCCAGCATGCTACAGGCCTCTCCCAAGGAAGGGGCAGACAGTGGTGGAGGGTGTCTTGAGTGGGGCAAGACAGAGGCCACCAGGCTGAGGACCCTGGGGCTGAACCCCGTGCTCCATGCCGCAGGTGAATGGGCAGAACGTGGTGAAGGTTGGCCACCGGCAGGTGGTGAACATGATCCGACAAGGGGGCAACACGCTCATGGTGAAGGTGGTGATGGTCACCAGGCATCCGGACATGGATGAGGCTGTCCATAAGAAAGGTGCTTCTCAATTCCCTGAGCCAGGCCTGGGTGCCCCTCTGCCACTAGACAGACCCCAAGGCCTGCCCATGCCCAAGCCTATTTATTCATGGCCCTCCTAGGAAGAAACTGAGGCAGGAAGGGCTCAGCATTCTGGTGGTGCTGTCCTGTGGTGCTGGGAGCACTACGGGGGCAGAGGGTTGGGGGCAGTCTCCCGAGGTACTGATGTCCCCACCCCTCCCAGCCCCGCAGCAGGCCAAGCGGCTCCCTCCCCCGGCCATCTCCCTGCGCTCCAAGTCTATGACCTCAGAGCTGGAGGAAATGGGTGAGCCTGGGGGGCTGCTGGGGTGAGGGCCGGGCAGGGCGGGGCTTGAGCGTCCCTTGAGTTCGTTAGTGTTGTTAGTGACCAGGGGTTCTGTCCTCTTCCTGTCCCGTCTGTGGCCAGGACTCTGGCCTGCCTTGTGTGTTGCTGGGAAGGGTGTCTGAAAGATGGCTTTCTTCTGTTCTCTCGTATCTGTTTCTCTGTCGAGGTCTCTCTTTGGAGGTCTATTCGTGTCCCTTTCTGTGGGTCACTCTGTCCTTCCTTCTGGTCCCTCTCCATCCATCCAACTTCTTCCCTGGCCTCCGCTTTCTATCTCTCTCCTCTAGTAGCTTCCTGAACCCTCAGTATCCCCGGAAGGCAACCCCTCCCCCTAGGTAGGGCTGAGGAGATCTGGGAGTCCCAGTTTCTCCAGACACTTATGGGGCCCCAAGGGAGGCGGGTGTTCCAGAGAGGGGAACCCCTCGACTCCCCCTGATGTCCTAACTCTTGGCTCCTCTACTGCCTCTCCCCCGGGCTAGTCTCCCCCTGGAAGAAGAAGAGTGGTGAGTGGGCACAGGACTGGCGGGAGGGCCCCCATGTCCCAACCCCACTGTCGGACTCGCCCCTCCCCACCCGGCCCCTCACTGCCCCCACTGCGCTTGCGCACGCTCACTGGCCACGCCCACTGGCTGCACCTGTTGGCCACGCCCACTGGCCAAGCCCATTCCACCCCGCCTCTCGTGGGCGCTCTTGAGCTACATCTGTCTTCTTTGCCCACAGAGTATGAGCAGCAGCCTGCGCCGATGCCCAGCATGGAGAAAAAGCGGACTGTGTATCAGATGGCTCTCAGTAAGATGTCCCAGCCCGGTTCCTCAGCCCCTGGCTACCACCCTCTTTGTCACATGTCCCCCTCTGTTGGCTGCATGTAGTGTGGCTCTGTCCCTGTGTCACACTTCATGGTCTCCTGTCTCCACCTCTCTCAGACAAACTGGACGAAATCCTGGCGGCAGCCCAGCAAACCATCAGCGCTAGTGAGAGCCCTGCGCCTGGCGGCCTCGCGTCCCTGGGCAAGCACCGGCCCAAAGGCTTCTTCGCCACCGAGGTAGGCAGCTGGCATGGGGAGGGAACCAGGGTCCCCTGCCAAAACCTTCCCTGAGCCCACGTCACGCCGGAGGCGCCATACTTCCTGGGCCCCTCCTTCTCTGGAGCCTCCTTTCTCTCGACTCCTTATGTTCCACCCACGCCCACCTCTCCTGTCCTCACCTTGGCTCTTGGTCCCACTTCTTCCTCTTCCACCGCAGGGGTCTCACGGCAGCCAGAGCGATGTCATAGATGGAGATTCCCCCGCATAAGGATAGGAGCTTGGCAAGTGTTCGTTAGTAAGATATGAATTATTAAGCCAGGCCTCTCACTACTTGGAAGCGAAAGGACTGCCTCAGCCCAGGAGCTTGGATAGTATGGGCAGCATAACAGGGCCTTTTCTGTCTCGGAATGAGTTACTATCCTGTCCTGTCTCTGATGGCTTGCCCCCACAGGGAGAGGGAAAGCTACAGTGGGTTCTGCGCTCTGCATGGAGTATCTCATTCATTTCTTTGAATTGTCCTGTGGGGTACACAGTCCTCTTGCAGAGGGCTGGGGGTTGGGGGGCAGAACCTGAGGCTCAGAGAAAGGGCCAGGATTCCAACTCAGGCCCTGAACTGTTAGTCCAACCTCAGCCCTGGCTGTTTTGAGGGCCCCAGCTGGCCTGTCCCTGGCTGTCATCCCACGGGTGTGCCCTAGGCCTGCCTGTGCCCCCCACACTGTCATCCCCCCATGCCCCTCCAGCCCCCGCTGTGCTCAAGTCATTTAGTCTAAAGCTGGCTTCGCAGGCTTTTAGGGAGCCCCAGAGCCCTTCGATAGACTGGCGTCATTTTTCTCAGAATAATGCTTAAAAATGCAAAAAATGCGATATGCAGGATAACAAAAGAAGCCAGTTAGACCAAAATAGAGTTATCAAAATATTTTTAAAGAGCAAAATTTGTGGTATCATAATATCAGTGCCTCTTCACCAACACATTTCACAGCGCAATCTGACAGTGGGTTTTAACTACTCTAATTTCAAAATCATGAGGAGCATAAACATTACTTCAGGAAATCTGCGCCACTGCAATGGGATATGGAAATATCTGTGATTTCTATGGGGATGCAGACACCAGGCTTGCTGAGACTAGCAGAGTTTGTTGTTTCTGTCCTTAATTGAGGAAGAGTTGAGGTTTTGTTGGAGGATGTGAAAATAAAGACCTAGTTTTCAGTCCTCTAAGTACACAGGCCCCCACCCCTGGAGCGGAGTCTACCACAGCCTCACCAAGGGCAGGACCATCTGCTCTAGTGGGTCGCCTACTTCTACAAGAGTCAGCGAGCCAGGTGTGGTGGTGCATGCCCAGAATCCCAGTATTCTGGGAAGCTGAGGCAGGAGGATCACAAGTGGAAGCTCAGCCTGGGTAATTTAGCGAGACTCTTGTCTCAAAGTAAACCTTACAGAAAGAGTTGGGGGATAAAGCTCAGTGCAAAGGCCCTGGCCCAGGCCCTAGTACAGAAAGGAAGGAAGGACAGGAAAGGGAAGGCAAAAGGAAATGACACAAGAGCAGGGGACAAGTTTTGCACCAGGACTCTGGAATGTCTTTCTGGTGTAGATAGGCAGAGGGTCCCCCTCCCTGGAGAGTGTCTGGCACACCACAGCTCACCAGTATCCATTTCTTTTCTTCTTTTTTAAAATTTATTTAGTACAGAGTCTCACTACCCAGCTCAGACTCAGAGTGATCTTCCTGTTTTCAGCCTCCTAAGCGCTGGAATACCAGGTGTGCGCCACCATGCCTAGTCTCAGTCACTGTCTCAGCGTGCCCTCGGGAGCAGGGTTGGCACAGCACACTGGGGACCCCTGCACCTCCTAAGCAGGTGCTTCAGTCTACTGAGCTATCTGGCTGACCCTGCACTACCCATTCTTGAGGAGTTCGAAGCCCTTGCAAATTTCAGGCTCACCTTTTGCACCTCACCCCCAGGCCCCAGCATGAGAACCAAAAGCTCTTGGGCCTTAGAAGGTAGGCGTGGCTCAGCTTCCTCCAACCCCTGTGTCACTTGGGACGCCACCACTTAGTTTCTGGGTATCTTCATGCCCGTCTCTGTGAGGTGGGGTGGCCGCTGACCTTGCTGTTTCCCAGGACTCAATGCAAGGAGCTCCCAGCAGCCTCCTTTCCTGGCCTTGTCTCAGACATGTATTTCCATTCCCCCTGATCTGAGGCTCCTCGTTCTCTGGAGCAGCGCTGGAGTTGGTGAAATTTCCCATCCAGGTCTGAGCAACAGGAGCTCTCTGGCTAGCATCTGGGAACATTGGCTGAAAAACAGCTCACCCCTTCTTCAGATTTCTTTCTTTTTTTTTTTTTTTTTTTTGAGACAGGGTCTCACTGTGTAGCCCAGGCTGGCCTCAAACTCCCAGTCTCTTGCCTCAGCTTCCAAAGTGCTGAGATGCCAGGCTCACCTTTAGTTTTGAGGCCTCTGCTGTCTCTCGGCCTGGTCCTTCAGCCTGTGCTTGAATGCCTCCACAGTCAAAGAGCTCCCCGCCTCCCGCTGCAGCTAGTCCGTATGTGGGCAGACGTTTTGGAAGCTCTTCCTTCTGTGCAGCCCTGATCTGCCGCCCCAGGGCTTTTATCGCTTTTCCTCTGTGGTCTTCTGTTTGCTTAGAAATCTGAAGCTGGGCAGTGGGGGCAGGAAAGCCCCTGCTTCCTGTCTGCACACTGTGCTGCAGATCAGCACCTTTGGCACGATCAATGCATTGCAGAGTGTTTTGCATCTTCCTGCTCTTTGTTGGTGGTTGTGGTGTTTAAAATGACCACGACACCTAGTGCTGCAGGACAGGTAGCAGCACCCCTAACCTCATCGGCCTCAAGATGCCAAGACCACTTCCCAACTGGTGTCCCTGAGTTGTCTTCCAGTGTCTTCCAGCAGAATACACCACTTCCGGTTGAGAACTCTGCCACTCATCATTCTAAGGGTAAATGATATTCAGCCCTGTATTTCCCCAAGTGGACTTGCAGAGATTCTAGAGTCTACCATACTCATCCAACCATCCATCCATCCAACCATCCATCCCCCATCCATCACTTTTGGATATGCTGAGAGGCAGCGCAAGAGAATCACTTTTTCTTTTTTTTTTTTTTGGTACTGGGGATTGAACTCGGGACCTTGTGCTTGCCAGGCAGGCACTTATGCTGTTGAGCTATCTCCCAGCTGAGGATCACAAATTTGAGCCCAGACTGGTCAACTTATCAGTTTAGTGAGACACTGTTTCAAAATTAAAGGTAGTCACACCGAAGGGCTAGCACGTACTCCTCACAGTCCCATTTCTTTGGGCGTCTTTCCTACTGTCAGCCTGTGCTCTCCCGCCTTGGGCCTGCACACCTCCCCCAGGTGCTTCCCTTTGTTCCCAGACCCCAGAAAGTCTACAGCAATGGACGAACACAGATTCAGACCCTAACTCCCACCATGCCATATGCCACTTTAGCCCACCTGACTTCATCTCTGCATCTCAGTTTCCTCTTCTGTAAGATGGGGCCAAAGGTGATCCTGCCAAGGTCTGATGGGGGTTACTGAGGTAAACTCTAGCACCACAACTCTCGACAGGGTAGAAAATAGCAAAGGGGAGACCTCACTGCGACTGGGCAGTGGCTGAGGCTGCAAGCACAGCAGAACCCAAAAAGTTGCATAAGGTGGAATGCAAACTAATCCTCTTTCCTTCCCTGAGCCCCCAGAAGTGTGCATGCTGGGGCTGGAAGGACAGTCCAGATTCCACCTCCTGGAAGCCACCATTTGACCTCTTCTGGGTGCAGCCACCAGCTGCCCACCTGTTCCCACCCTGTCAGTGCTGCTGCCCCTGTCTTCCCTGAGGTTTTTTTTTTTTTCTGTTAATTAACTGTAGTGTTCATCCAGATGGCCAGCAGCCATGTATGGGACAGCACAGGCCTTGAAGAAGGGGCTAGGGTGACAGTTTCAGAGCACAGGGAAAGGCTGTTGAGGGCTGGGGACCAGTGTGCTGACTCTGAGGTGAGAAGCAGCCAGGACTGCTGAGGTCTGGGGACTTTTATCAAGGGCTGGATCAGTGGCTGGGAGGTGGGGTCTGACTTCATGCCCAGAGCGAGTTTCCTGGTCTGGTTGCAAGGGTGGAGAAGAGAAATATCTGGGGGGTCACCTGGAAGAATTGAGCAAGGGCCCAGCTGCTCCTGGAGCTCACAACTTCCTGGTCACTTACCTGTCATCTGACTCAGCTTATAAGAAGGACAGGAGGCATTCCAAATGCCCCAATACAACTGAGTCCAGACTGAAAGTGTTAAGGTGGAAGTTGTGAATTTTCTGCACTGTATTTTGGGTTTTTTTTTTTTTTCCCAGAACTGGGGATTGAACTCAGGCCATTGTGTTTGCTAAGCAAGTGCTTATTCTACTGAGCCATCTCCCCAGCCCTATTTATTAACTTTTAAAAATTATTTATTTGGTACAGGGTCTTACTTCACAGCTCAGACTCAGTGATCTTCCTGTTTCAGCCTCCCTGGTGCTGAGATTACAAGCATACGCCACCATGCCTGGTTTCCAGGGATGGCATGGTGTGGTTCCAGTGCATGCAGTATCAAGGGTCGAAACTGAGTCCTTGTGCTTGCCAGGCAGACAATTAGACCACCAAGCTATCTCCCCAGCCCCTGCACTGTGGTTTTTGAGCTATGTTCCCAATTCCTTCTAGTTTCTGTTTTGAGGCAGGATTTCTCTAAGCTTCCCAGGTTGGGCTTAAACTTGCAATCCTCCTGCCTCGGCCTTCCAAAGTGCTGGGGTTACAGGTGTGTACCATCATGCCCGACTTCCTGTTATTATCCCAACCACATGGTGTAGTAAAGCTGTGACTGGTGTGGTGTTTGCATTGTAGTAGGCACTAAGTAATCTAAGGCGGCAAAGTGTGCAGGAGGCTGTGTGGTTACGTATAAACCCTGCACCACTGTGTCTAGGGGACTGAGCATCCACGGACTGTGCCTTCCTGGGAACCCGGAAATCGGCTCCCCACGTGACCAAGCAATGACTGCCTCATCCAAGTGGGCTGACATTCCTTTTCCTGGTTCCTAAATGTTGAAACACTTCCTGCAGAAGTATGGTGGGCCTGGAACCCAGGGCTCCAGCATGAGAAGTCGCTCCTGCCTTTGGGATGTCTGGGAGGCCACAGCAAATGACAAGCCTGCTTCCAACAGAGATGCACTATAGCAGGGAAATGCAGAGACAGTGATGGGACATGCGGGGGCATCTGAACGGAGAAGGCAGAGACGGAAGGAACTGCCTGACAGAAGAGACAGACCTGGGGTGGAGGCACAGAAAGAGGGGGAGCTTCACAGGGCACCCCAGGTGGGAGCCTGAGACAGGACTCCTGAGACTCCACAAGCTTGGGGACTCTGAGGGGGACAAGGAGGTGGGACCTGGCTATAGGGATCAGCAGTTGTGGTCTCCTGGGAGCCCCGAGTTCACATCACAGCCCAGCCTTGGCCCTGCCTGGCTCTCCCTGTGTGTCAGTCCTACAAGGCTTGTGGGCTGCTCTGCTCTTCTTTTTTTTTGGGGGGGGGTTTGGTTTTGAGACAGGGTCTCAATGTGTAGGTCAGGTTGGCTTCGAACTCACGGCAGTGCTCCTGCCTCAGCCTTCTGAGTGCCGAGGTTACGGCACTTTCTGTGGACACCCACGACTGTCCAGAGCTACCAGCAGAAGCTGTTCACAGCAGCAGGGGATCTGGACCCAGCAGTGCCTCTCTCAGATTCCCTTGTAGACCTGAGCTGGGAATCGAGAGCCACTTCTCACTGCTGTTGGGTGTCACCCTACATCTGAAGCACAGCAGCAGCAGGCTCTGCCTTTCTTTTGGAATGATCCTCCCCGCATTTGGACAATAGCCACACGGCTGGGGGATGGGGTTTGGGGCAAAAAGATGCAAAGGTTACTGCAGCTGTCCAGGCAAGGGACTGAGGAGACCTGGTCCTGTGCAGTGACAGCCGGAAATTACCAGCATAACCAACAGGGCCGGGCCAGGGAGACAGCTCAGTAGAGAGCAGGGTCACCTGCCCATCTGCATTCTGCCTGCTGTGCAGACTCAAGAGAGCTTCCTTCCTGGAGCCTTCTCCCAGTGGTTGGAGAAGGAAGGGGGCAGTAGACGGCGAAGCCCCTATCTCAGCACACCCTCTCTGATTTTTCTCTGCTGTGTTTTCTCTCTCCTCAATGGCTGCTGCCCCAGTCAAGCTTCGATCCCCATCACCGCTCCCAGCCAAGTTACGAACGTCCTTCCTTCCTGCCTCCTGGACCTGGGCTCATGCTTCGACAGAAATCTATCGGTATGTTCCCTGCGAGGGACGGGGCATGCGGGGAGGGCGACCTTCCACGGGGAACGCGAGAGTGCCTGGCCACGTCTTCTGCTCACACCTGTGACCGCCGCAGTGCTGCCGAGCTGGCCAGAAAAGCTCTTGTGGGTCCTGGCTCCTCTCCTTCCCAGCTATGGATTTGGAGCACCTGGCTCCAAATGCATCTAGAAAGTGGAGACGTGTTTGCATCCCCGGCTGTCGTAGCCCTGTGCTCAGGCCTGGGGATGGGGCTCCACCTATCAACGCGGGCATTGATGACAGAGCGGGACTGAAGCCAGATGCTGTGCAGGAAAGGGCAGCCAGAAATAGGAGAGTCGAGGTCTGAGCCGGAGGGCAGGCAAAGATTGAACTCTTTGGTTTTGCCTATTCCTCTTCCCGAGTCCAGCATCCACCATCCCCAAAGTAACGCAGCGTCCACGCGCCGAGTACTTTTTCTCTGTGTCAGCTACCTCTTGGGCTGGGGACCTAGCCCGACAGTTGGAAGCTGGTGTAGCAAGCATGACCGTGGGCTCAGTCCCCAAGCAAAAAAAAGCTTGTCTGCCATCAGCCACATCTTGAGTTGTGGTGGCTGTGAAATCCCTGGAACATAACTGTGGCGGCCCTTCCCAGCTCCAGTGACTTCTGCTCACCCCAAGGCATCCCGCTGGCCATTGTGCGCACGAGAAAAGGGCGCCCCCTCGTGTCTGGAGGTGGAAATTCAGTTGAATTTCGCCCCTCACCTCCTGCCTGCTCCCCCTGCTGTTTGCTGTTGTGTAGTGCCAAACCTGAAGCACTGGGCTGGTGGGTGAGAAGCGTTTAGCAGTTTAGGTGGCGGGGGCGTTGCTGTTGTTTCTCTTAGGGGACAGGACAGCGGGCGAGCCCCGCCACGTCCCTCTCGGGATCCTCCGTGTCTCCCCAGGGGCTGCAGAGGATGATAGACCATACCTAGCACCCCCAGCCATGAAGTTCAGCCGCAGCCTGTCTGTGCCAGGTTCTGAGGACATCCCCCCACCGCCCACCACATCCCCGCCAGAGCCCCCATACAGCACACCGCCGGCCCCCTCCTCCTCGGGCCGTCTCACCCCCTCCCCTCGGGGAGGGCCCTTCAATCCCGGCTCCGGAGGACCCCTCCCCGCCTCCTCCCCCGCGTCCTTTGATGGCCCAGCCCCTCCCGATACGCGCGTGGGGGGGCGGGACAAGAGCCTGTACCACGGCGGGGCCCTACCCCCTGCACACCACCACCCGCCGCACCACCACCACCACCACGCGCCGCCGCCCCCGCCGCACCACCACCACGCACACCCACCGCACCCCCCGGAGATGGAGACCGGCGGCGCCCCGGACGACCCTCCACCGCGCCTGGCTCTGGGGCCCCAGCCCAGTCTGCGGGGTTGGAGGGGCGGCGGGCCCAGCCCAAGCCCAGGGACGCCGTCGCCGTCGCATCACGCTGGAGGCGGCCCGCAGGCCCCGGCCCTGCGTTACTTCCAGCTCCCGCCGCGTGCCGCCAGCGCCGCCATGTACGTGCCCGCGCGCTCCGGCCGCGGCCGCAAGGGGCCGCTGGTCAAGCAGACCAAGGTGGAGGGCGAGCCGCACAAGGGCGCCCTACCTCCTACCGCGCCCGCGTCCCCCGCGTCGCCGCAGCCGCCGCCCGCCACTCCCGCGCCGGCCGAGAAGAACTCCATCCCCATTCCCACCATCATCATAAAGGCGCCGTCCACCAGCAGCAGCGGCCGCAGCAGCCAGGGCAGCAGCACCGAGGCCGAACCCCCGACGCAGCCCGAGACCCCCGCGGGCGGCGGCGGAGGGGGCGCGGGGGGCGGGGGCTCCTCGCCCAGCCCGGCGCCGCCCCTGTCACCCGTGCCGCCGTCGCCGTCGCCCGTGCCCACGCCCGCTTCGCCCAGCGGCCCGGCCACCCTGGACTTCACCAGCCAGTTCGGGGCGGCCCTGGTGGGCGCGGCACGCAGGGAGGGCGGCTGGCAGAACGAGGCGCGCCGGCGCTCCACGCTCTTCCTCTCCACCGACGCGGGCGACGAGGACGGCGGCGATGGCGGGCTAGGCGCGGGAGTGACCCCGGGCCCGCGGCTGCGCCACTCCAAGTCCATCGACGAGGGCATGTTCTCCGCTGAGCCCTACCTCCGCCTGGAGTCCGCGGGGGGCGCAGGGAGCTCAGGCTACGCCGGCTACTCCGGGGGCGCTCGCGCCTACGCGGGCAGCGGGGCCAGCAGCGCCTTTTCCAGCTTCCTGCCGCCGCGGCCCCTGGTGCACCCGCTCACCGGCAAGGCCCTCGACCCGGCCTCCCCGCTGGGGCTAGCGCTGGCCGCCCGCGAGCGCGCGCTGAAGGAGTCATCGGAAGGCGGCGGCGTCCCCCAGCCCCCGCCCCGGCCGCCCTCGCCCCGCTACGACGCCCCGCCGCCCACCCCTCACCACCACTCGCCCCACGCGCACCACGAGCCGGTGCTGCGCCTGTGGGGAGCGCCGCCGCCCGACCCCGCCCGCCGGGAGCTGGGGTACCGAGCCGGGCTGGGCGGGCCAGACAAGCCGCTCACCGCCAGTCCGCCCGCCGCGCGACGCTCGCTGCTGCACCGCCTGCCGCCCACGGCGCCCGGCGTGGGGCCCCTGCTGCTGCAGCTCGGCCCCGAGCCTCCCACCCCGCACCCCGCGGTCAGCAAGGCCTGGCGGTCCGGAGCCCCTGAGGAGCCGGAGCGGCTGCCCCTCCACGTACGCTTCCTCGAGAATTGCCAGCCGCGCGCGACCCCGGCATCGGTCTCCAGAGGGCCCTCCGCGGAGGATGGGCCCGGGGTCCCGCCGCCCAGCCCGCGCCGCTCCGTGCCCGCTTCGCCAACGTCCCCGCGGGGCGGCGAGGAGAACGGGCTCCCGCTGCTCGTGCTGCCGCCGCCCGCCCCGTCGGTGGATGTGGATGACGGCGACTTCCTCTTCGTTGAGCCGTTGCCCCCGCCTCTCGAGTTTTCCAACAGCTTTGAGAAGCCCGAGTCTCCGCTCACGCCCGGGCCCCCACATCCGCTCCCGGACCCCCCGACTCCGGTCACCCCTTTGCCCCCAGTGCCACCCCCGGCGGCCCCCGCCCCCGCCCCACCCACCCTGGACTCCACCGCATCCAGCCTGACGTCCTATGATAGTGAGGTGGCCACGCTGACCCAGGGGGCCCCCGCGGCTCCTGGGGATCCCCCTCCACCAGGCCCGCCAGCCCCAGCAGCTCCAGCGCCTCCCGCCCCGCAGCCAGGCCCGGATCCACCGCCGGGCACGGACTCTGGGATCGAGGAGGTGGACAGTCGCAGCAGCAGTGATCATCCCCTGGAGACCATCAGCAGCGCGTCCACGCTAAGCAGCCTGTCTGCCGAGGGCGGTGGCAGTGCGGCGGGCGGGGCCGGGGCCGGTGTGGCCAGCGGTCCCGAGCTGCTGGACACCTACGTGGCCTATTTGGACGGCCAGGCCTTCGGGGGCAGTGGGACACCCGGCCCGCCGTATCCCCCGCAACTCATGACACCCTCTAAGCTCCGAAGCCGGGCGCTGGGGACAGGTGGAGGCCTGCGACCCAGCCCCAGCGGCGGACTCCGAGACCCAGTCACCCCCACCAGTCCCACCGTCTCCGTGACCGGGGCTGGCAACGACGGGCTGCTGGCCCTGAGCGCCTGTTCAGGGCCCTCCGCGGGAGGTGTGACTGGGGGTCCGGTAGCAGTAGAGCCAGAAGTCCCACCGGTGCCCTTGCCCACGGCCTCCTCCTTGCCTCGGAAGCTGCTGCCCTGGGAGGAGGGCCCAGGCCCACCCCCGCCACCCCTACCGGGGCCCCTGTCCCAACCTCAAGCCTCTGCCTTGGCCACCGTCAAAGCCAGCATCATCAGTGAACTCAGCTCCAAGCTCCAGCAGTTCGGGGGCTCCTCGGCAGCTGGAGGGGCCCTGCCTTGGGCCCGGGGAGGCAGCGGGGGCAGTGGGGACAGCCACCACGGCGGAGCCAGCTACGTCCCCGAGAGGACCTCTTCCCTGCAGCGGCAGAGGTGAGCAGGGCTGCTGGCATCAGTGCCCACCCCCCATAACAGTGTCCCCTGAGGGTTCCCCCGTGACCAAAAGACACAAAGTAGGCTGGTTTACAAGGACTTGTTCCCGGGGAAGCTCAAATTCACAAAGGCTTCACATGCACCTTCCTCGGACTCCATCTCCATCACAGTAACGCCCGGAAGAACAATCCTTTTACCAAAAGAGAGGGCTGCCTGCCTCGTACCTGTGGTGGCCCGAGACAGGGAGACAGGGCCCAGCTTCTCAGGGGCTGAGGCCCAACCCAGCCTTTTCTGGCTAGGTGGTCTTAGGTGAAGGAACTGAGCTTTCTGCAGAACGGGGACAGTACCGACCCCACCTAACAGGCAGACTTGAGGTGCACCATGTCACACCCTGAGGCAGAGGACAGGGCCGCTTGAAGAACCCAGCACCATGGAGATGGGGAAACGCAGGGGGATGCAGAGGTCCCCCAAAGCTGGTAGTGAGCAGGGATCACCCAAAGTCCAAGCCCATTCAAAATCCTGTGGTCTTAGGGCAAGTGGCCAGTGACAGACACCCAGCAGGAGGGAGCGCTCTAAAACACTGCCCACCCGCGGGGCTCCCTGCGACGGGATCGCATTCCACTCGGGTTGCCTTTGAATGTAGGCTTGCCAGGGCACTGAGAGCTCTCGCTGCTCTCTCCTTAAGAGTGAAGGTGAGGATGCGTAGCCTAGTGTGGTTAGGGACCCATCAGCTCCCATGGGCTGGGTGCCCTTCCCTGAATGCTGAGCCCATCGTGGACTAGACAGACGCAGCTCAGAGCCTGCTCACTGAGGCAGGGGGTGCAGAATGGTCGCAGTCGCCCTCACACGGCTCCCTGGCAGGATGGCACGGAGCTGAGAGCCCAGGAGGACAGGAGCTGGTGGCAGGCGCCGGGAAGAGAGTCTGTTGAAGCGAGCTAAAGGGATGAGGGGAACCTTTTTCTCCCCTTGTTTCTTCTCTCTTTCATCTCCCTCTCTTCATCTCTCTCTTTCTCTGTCCCCTGACCCCCTCCATCTCTCTTCCCCAATGCACATTCTTTTTTTGTTTCTCTCTCACTGTCCCTGTCTTCCACGCTGCTATAACTGGCCATAACCCCAAAGGCAGTATAGGGTAGTGGTTAAGAGCTCAGAGTTTGGTGCCATATAACCGGGCTCTGCCACTTCCTGGCTGTGTGTCCTTAGGCAAGTTACTAAACCTCTCTGTGCTGCTAATGTGGACGATGATAGTAACCTGCAGCAGGGCTATTGTGGGGATTAAATTGCGATGCGATATGTAAAGCACTTAGAACAATGCCTGGCACACGCGAGCAGCAGTAAGTGGTGGCAATGATTATTATTATCACTTAATGTCTCTTTTTCTTTCATCTCTCTCGACTGTCGCCCTCTCCCGATCGATTGCTCATCTTCTGTCCTGCCGTCCGTCTCCCCCCTTCCTCCTCCTGTCTCTGCCCATCTCTCTGCTCCATCCGTTCATGCCTCTCCCTGTATCTTGACCTCTGCCTCTTTCTCACCCCGCCCTCATCCCCCCAACCCCTCTTCCCCGCCCCTGGCCCCTGGCCCCTGGCCCCTTGCAGGCTCTCGGATGACTCCCAGTCCTCGCTCCTCTCCAAACCTGTCAGCAGCCTGTTTCAGAACTGGCCCAAGCCACCTCTGCCACCACTCCCCACCGGAACAGGGGTGTCGCCTTCAGCCACCGCAGCCCCGGGGGCCATCTCACCCTCGGCCTCTTCCTCCACCTCCTCCCGCCACCTCCAGGGCGTGGAGTTCGAGATGCGGCCCCCACTGCTCCGCCGGGCCCCTAGCCCCTCTCTGCTGCCCGCCTCGGAGCACAAGGTCAGCCCCGCGCCCAGGCCCTCGTCCCTGCCCATCCTGCCTTCTGGACCCCTCTACCCAGGCCTCTTTGACATCCGAGGTTCCCCCACCGGAGGGGCGGGAGGCTCTGCAGACCCCTTTGCCCCTGTCTTTGTGCCGCCGCACTCGGGGATGTCCGGGGGCCTCGGAGGAGCTTTGTCAGGGGCCTCCCGCTCCCTGTCGCCAACCCGCCTGCTGTCGCTGCCCCCGGACAAGCCGTTTGGCGCTAAACCTCTGGGCTTCTGGACCAAGTTTGATGTGGCCGATTGGCTCGAGTGGCTAGGCTTAGCAGAGCACCGAGCCCGCTTCCTGGACCACGAGATTGACGGCTCCCACCTGCCCGCCTTGACCAAGGAGGACTATGTGGACCTGGGGGTCACCAGGGTGGGCCACCGCATGAACATTGACCGGGCTCTCAAATTTTTCCTGGAGAGGTGATGGCTGGCCTGGACGGACCAGCCCGTCCTCAGAAGCCCGAGCCAGCCACCTCTCGACCTCTGACCCTGGACCACGTTGTCTCCGTTCTCTCCCGGGCAGGGACTCTGCGGAAACTGTGTCCTGCCCTCTGTCCCAAGGCCTGAGGTCACCAGGTGGCCAGGCACAGGCCGGACATTTGCACCTCACAGGAGGGGGGCCGCTGATACTAGAATATGTGTGACACTTCGGGGAGCCAAGAGGGGTCGGAAGATATCACACAAGGGGACTGAGGATGGGGGAAGGGTCGATCCTGGGGGGAGGGGACAGACAGAGCCATAGAGGGTCAGCCCTAAGCCTGACCGGATGGGGGCGACCCCCAACCACAGGGGAGGGGTGCCCTCACATTCCACCACCTGCCGCCCCTCGAGCAGCCTTCCTGCCTCCCCAGGCCCCTCAGCCCCCTCACCTCTACCCAGCACACACCACTCCCTCCTTGCACGCTCAGCTCTGTTGCACGCCTGCTTGTCCTCTCTTCTCCCCCTCAGCTGCAATTTTGCACAAATTCGCCCTCGCTATCTTGCACATGCCACCTGCCCTCCCGCCCGGCTCTCACAGTTTTCTGTACACACTTTCGTGTTTCCCCTCTCGTGCCCCTCTTGCACACCCTTTCTCCCCCAGGGCCCTCCCTTGCACCCCTCCCCCTCGTGAAGTCTCCTTTCACTCACGCAGGTCCCATGATGCAGACACATATGGGACCCACCTTTCCTGACCCTCCTGGACCCTGCACACTCCCTCCCTGGGGCCCTGCCTTCGCTCAACCCTTGCACACTCGCCGTCTTGTGCTCTCCCATACGTGCACCTACATTCTGTTCTGCTGAAAGACTTCCTCTTCTCACTCGAGGCCCCGCCCCACCGTGACCCTCCTCGCACTGTCACTTTGGCCCACCTCCTGCGCTTGCCCGTAAGGCTGCTTCTATCCACACGCGCTGCATCCACATCCTTTTTCCACCTCTGCCATGCTGCGCCCTCCGTTGTGAGCCCCCTTGCACACGCACCTTCCCCAGTGCTCGCCTGGCTCCCAGGAGCCTCTTTTCTTTTATAATGCACTCCGGACATTGCTGCATACTCCCTGGCCTTCTGCTCACTCCAGGCGACTTTCCCTTGGCCCCAAGCTCTGCCCTCTTCCTTAGCACCCCTGGCCTCCCACGTCCGTGCGCTGGGGCCCGCGCTGTCATTTCTCTCCCCGTGCCTCGCTCTTCACCTGCTCGGGCTCACCAGGCTTCTTCTCTGGCCCGCCCCCTGCCACGCGCTCCCTCAGCCTTTTCCCTCCCAGCCTTCCCGTCTTTCCAAGGCCCCGCTTTCTCCCACCAGCATGGCTGCTCCCTCCCGCACGCTGCCCCTACCCCTTATTCCTGGGGCTTGGGAATTTTACAGCCAGCCCTCCCCCGTGGAAGCCCCCTCCCCTGCTGTGGGTGAAGGGGAGGGCACTGCCCTCAGGTTCCCGCCATGTTCAGCTGCCAAAGAAGGGCGCTCCCCTCCTTCCCCCAAACCCATCCCCCTCTGCTGCCCCTACCCCCACGGGGGGGGGGCTCCGTCCACGAGGGGAGGGGCAGCCCTCCCCTCACCATGTCAGGGATCTGCGGGGAACCTTGTGGGAGGGTCGTGGGAGGGGGGAGGGGTGGTAGGAGAAAAGCAGAGGTCGCGCTGGGCCCCTGCCCGCCCCCTCCCCCTGGTCGGATGCCCCCAGTCCGCAGGGGGCCTGCGCGGCGCCTGTCTATCAAGGGCTTGTTCATTCTGGATGGGCGCCGCGGGGTAGGGGAGGGTGTAGGGGGTGGGGAGGGGGGAGGAGAAGTAGGGGAGGGGGGAGGGACTGGAGGGGGCGGCGTGGGGTGGAGAGACTAAGCAAAAAGAAATAACGAAACACAAAGCAAAACAAAACCCTAGAACACACACACACACACACACAAATCCAGAAAAAAAAAAAAAAACCTGAAATAAAAGCCCGAGAATTGTCTTCCAAGGGGGGTGGGAGGGCGGCGAGGAGGGGGTGGGTGAGGACGTCTGGTTCTCGCTGAGACCGGCCGGAATCTGCACGCGTCCACAATCTGGCGCCCAAGTCTTCCCTTCCGATGGCCTCAGTTCCTCCCGGCGACCATTTGCAGGGACTGGAGTAGGATTAGGGAGGCGGGGTCATAAGGGGGTGTGTACGTACCCCCCCACCCTCCCCCGGACTCCCCACCAAGATTTTGCAGAGAGATGGCTTTTGTACCAGGTCATTCTTTATAATTAAACTCACAGTATCCACCCCTTCGAGCCGCCCCGCCTCCTTCCTGGGAGGCGACGCCCCCTCCCTGCCCGGCGCTGCGAGCCCGCGCATCAGGGGCGTAGTGCGCAAGTGCACCCGGGACCCGCCCACCCTAGCGCGTCAGTCTTCCTGGGTTGGCTCCGCCCCCAGAGCCTCGAGCATGCGCCGTCGGACCAGCGAGCGCCGCAGGTGCAGGCGGTAGTCGCCCAACTGTAGATCGTCGTGGCGAACTAGCTGGTGCGCGAGCCCGCGGGGGCTGAGTCCGGAGCGCAGCAGGCGCGAACGCGTCTGGAAGTCCGCGACCATAATGAGCCACCTGCGAGGGGAAACGTGCTGGTGGCCTCAGCCCCGCTGTGGATTGTAACCCTTCCGGTTTCCAACTCCGGCTGCTCTGTCCCTAACAGACTCTCCAACCATGCCCTCCCGCAGATATCGGCACGTGCCTGGATCCCCATTTGGGGCTTTCCAAATGTCCGTGTCAGCCCCGTGAGCGCAACCTCTCCAGACCCCGCCTTCCTTAGCACACCAGGGCCCTACTAGGCGTTCCGCCCCCTCTGCTCCTCACCCACCGCTGCCTTTCCTGGCGCAAGTCCACTCCTTGGTCCTAGGTCAGGCTCCCGCCCACTCCAGGCCCGCCCCCCAGAGCCGGTTCTCCCGCCTTGTCGCTACTAGGGGCTCCCTCGGCCCCTCCCACTCACCCCGATTCGTCCCCAGATCCCCTCACCCTATAATGCTTCACCTGGCGCCTTCCCCAGCACTCAGACGCCACTCATGTCGTCTACTGGCTCTAGACCACGCCCCCTGGCTGTGGTGCTCACACTTGTCACCAGGTCCACTCCTCAAGCCCCGCCCTCCGCGCCAGCTCACCGGTCCCTGCGACCTGCGGTCCCACAGATGACGTTCATGTTCTCAAAGCGGATGCTGCTCACGCGCCCGCTTTCCATGGCCCCAGGTAACTTAGCCTCTAGCGCCTCGAGAACCTCCAGGTGCGTAAAATCCTCCTGGGAAATCGAGAAGAGAGCTTGTGTCCCTGATGCCCTGGCTCGGATGACCCTTAGATGCCACCCGCAGTAGCTGCCAGAGTCCCAGGTGCCATTTGAGAGGCACTTCGTCCTGGGGTCCCGGCGACAGGTGTTTCTCAGATGGAAAAACATCGACTGTCGTTCAAGGTCATTCTCCAGGAATTCAGTTTGCACCAAGCTGACTTCCAAATGCCAGTGAACAGCTGGTGGAAAGATTCGCCATGTGGCCCACTGCACCAGTCTACCAGAAACTTCTAGCAGCCCGCAGCGGAGGTGCTAAAAGTTCTTGGAGACTCCTACTAGAATTGGGTGGAACAAGAACCCCTCTGTTGGGCTCGATTCACAGAGACTGGTTGGGGTGCCTGAAAGACACGCATCTGGCTCACAGTAAGTGCCGCTAACATCAGCTCTTCCCATTGAAGAATTAGGTGTCTGGCTTGCGTAGGGGCCAGCCTGTAATCCAGAACTCTGGGAGGATGAGGCAGGAGGACCTCAAATCGGAGTCCAACCAGAGAAACTTGGACTGTCTCTAAATAAAAAGAGCTAGAGATGTAGCTCAGTTGTAGACTGCCCCTGGGTTCAAAACAACAAAACTTTTAGAGTTTTTGGTACATTGGAAATTGCAGAACTTCCTAGCAGATAGATTAGCAGGACTCCCTTTGCCCTCAGCCTCCTTCTGTACCTCTCAGCTTTCCCTGGGATAAACAGTCATAAATTGCATAACCAATCCTTTGACAAATTCACAGTCAATTTTCAGCAGACTGTCCTACTGCCAGGCTCACAGCTGGTAAACCACATAGCCTGGCTTTAAACCCTGGCCACCTCAATCCCAAGTCTGCACCCTTTCCACTCCCTGCCCACAAGTTGTGCAGAAACCAAGGAGCAAAGGTAGGGGGAATCTCACCGAAGTCTCCATGCAAAGGCAGAGAGGCTGGGCTGCGGGTGGCATGGAGAACTTCCGTATGCATGGTAGCTCTCGGTCCAGAGCCTCATATTCTGCAACAACCTGCTGCAGGTATTGCTTCCTGGGAGAGAGAGAGAGGCAGGGACCTCCATGATCAGGGCTTGCTGCTGTCACATTTGGGGGAGTGGAAATCAGAAGTCGTGGAACCAGGGGCCACTCACGAGGGTTTGATGGGCCTGTCCAGGCTCCGAGTGGAAGTTTCTTCTGGGAACTCCATGTCCACCAGGAGGGCAGCTAGGGATGCAGAACAAACAGTCCTAAGTATGCCTCCACTTGACTGGCCATCAGCTAGTACTGTCCATGCCACCATAGCAGAGCTCACAGGCCAGCTGTTGAGACATTTCATGAGACAACTATGCTTCTGTAGTCTCTGTAGTCCTCCAGGTGCAGACTACTCCCTACTTCACTATCTCCGAGGTGCTAAGACCAAGATGCTACTGACCACATTTCTGCTTGGACAGTTGGGTTCCTGTCAGACTCTGCCTGAAAAAGGCACCAGAGGTAGGCTGTGAGGCAGGAGAAAGAGAGGGACTTGCTCTTTCTGTTTCTTTTTCCAGTCACTTTGGCTGGCTCCTGCACAGCAGTATTTCCTGTCTCCAGGAACCACATTTGGGTCCAATTGACATTTTTTTCCAGCACTCTCAGATCCACTGTCTTCATTGGAACTTGGCTGATGATGTCAGTTCTTAACTGTGGTCCCTTCTTGGCTAACTGGTGTGTCCCATAGGACCCACTGTAGTGGTCCCACTGACCTATTTCTCCTTCCCCTTCAGTCCTAGCATTGTATACAGCCCACAGCTGCCTGGCCTCCCTTGCAGCTCACACAGCTGCTCTGGCTTCCTTGCAGCTAGGTAGGGCCACATGACTGCGCACTCACCAGTGAATTATTAGCAGAGCAAGTGTGGGCTGAAACTTCGGGATCATTTGCTTAAAAGACAAGTGCTTATTGTGGGGCATTGTGGTGCATGCCTGTAATTCCAGCACTTTGGAGGCTGAGACAGGAGGATTGCTGTGAGTCTAAAGTCAGCCTGGACTACAAAGTGAGTTCAAGCCAGCCTGAACTGCCTAATGAGACCCTGTCTCTCTCTCTCTCTCTCTCTCTCTCTCTCTCTCTCTATATATATATATATATATATATAGCATTAACTATTCCTTATTTATATTTTAGAGAAGGGTCTACAGGGTGTTCAGGGTCTCACTATTAGATTGGACTCATAGTGATCCACCTGTTTACAGCCTCCCAAGAGCTGGGATTACAGGCATGCATCAAAATATTTATTTGAGAGAGACAGACAGACAGACAGACAGACAGACAGACAGACAGACAAAGTGCTTGTCTTAGGGTTTTTTGTCCCTTTCTTTGGCTTAAGCATGGATGTAATAATAACCCATCATGTGTGAGCACCAACAGGGGAAGAGGCCCCCAGAATCAAGATATCCACAATCCGGCCCCCTGCTTCGCATTACACAAGACAACTATGCTTCTGTCTTCTGCATGCCCATGTTTGGAGGTCTTTTTGTTACAGAGGCTGAGAAAAAAGGTAGCCTTTGATAGCCAGGCCTGATCTTCCCTCACAGAGCACAAAGACTTTCATATACCACCCAGGGCGCCCACAGTGACCACAGTGCCCCAGGACAAAACCACTGCCACCTCATGTCTCGGCACTGACGAAAACGCAAAAACCTTGTAAACCAGGAAGATGGTTGAGCACCCCGAGCAGTGTGCAGAACTTCGTAAGCCTGACTCAGAGGGAGCCCCACCTGCCTCGGGGCTGTTTAATGAATCACAGCCCAGGCTGCATTTGATGCCCCTCAGTGCTGTCCTCCTGCCACCCTCAGAGCAGAGCCCCTTCCCCGAGCCCGAGCCCCCAACCCAGCCCGACTCCGGTGATGCATCCCTGCGAACGCGTCTTCCCGAGACGCTTTCACATACACACGGTGCATCGGGGGCTTTGTGGAAACATTGCCCTCACTGTGACTGCGGTCGGATGTCAACTGTTCTGTGTGTTCTGAGTGGCGTGCAGCTCCAGGGTGTCAACGCAGGCCAGCCTGTGGCATCACCGGGTCACCTCCCTGCCCCCCATCCTCCTTCCTCCTGCCATCATCCCAGGTACTAGGTATTCTAGCTATACCGCCCCTCTCCTCCAAATACTCCAGCCGCCTTCTCACATCTGTTCACTTAGCAATTATACTAACAGCTTGTGCCCACAGTACTTGTCCTTGTGCCAAGCACCTTGAAAAGCACTTTCCATTGCATTCTTAGGGAAGGCTACTGAGCCAGATAATGAAATGAAAACACAGAGAGGTTAAGTGACTTGTCCAAGGTCACACAGCCCCAAATAATACAGTCAGGATGAAAATAAATGCATCTAGATTGGGAGCATGTATTCTCAGCCTCCATCTCATCCAATCAGGGCTCAGGATTCACCAGCTCTATGCCCAGTACTTTCCAGAGCATGGGGGAAAAGCAAGGCCCACGTGGTGCTCCTGGGGGACAGAAGTAGGCGAGCACTACAACTGCGTGGAGGGCAGGGCTGCTTCCTGTCACCACCTGCCTTGCTGGACAGCAGCCGTTGAACTCCTCTCCCTGCCCAGCCATCCCATCAGGGTGGTATGTTGAAACATAAGGCTGTTCCAGGACTCCTCGTGGTGGGTGTAGAAGATCCAGCATCCTCCTGGTGGCCCACAAGACCACGCCGGCTCAGACCTGCCCACACCTTAAGCCTGCCCAGTCCTGTTGTCCTTCACGCTGCTTTTCTGTGACCTGAACGCTCCGTGTCCCTCCTGCCACGGGGCCTTGGCACGTGCCGTGTCCCACAAGGGCCTCTCTTCTCCCTCATTCAGCACGTCGAGTGTCCCTGGGAGTCCACCAGCGAGGCTCTCGGGGTCACAGCACATGCTCTGCGCTCCAGGTAGTCGCGGAGTTCTACTGCTGTAGCCCAGTAAGCAGCGAGCAGCCAGAGGCCCTGCTTTTGCCCCATGCTCTGACAAGTACTGGGCATAGAGTTGGTGAGTGCTGAGCACTGGGTGAATGAGACAAAAGAGGCATAATTAAATGCAATGTGTGGGCCTCTGTTTGCATCCTTTCTTGAGCACATTGTGAACACATTTCCGATTCAAGTAGGGACTTTAAATATAGAGTATCAGCTGATATTTAGGAGTAATTGCTGCTGTGGGCCTGGTGGCCCATGCTTGCATTCCCCACACTCTGAGAGGCTGAGGCAGGAGAATCACAAGTTTGAGCCCAGCCTGAGAAGGTCAGAAGCTTAGCAAAACCTTGTCCCAGAATTTAAAAATTAAAAAAGGACTGGGTGTGGTGGTGCACGCCTGTCATCCCAGCACTGGGGAGGCTGAGACAGGAGGATCACTATGAGTCTCAGCTGCATAGCAGGACTCTGTACCAAATACGTAAATAAAGAACATTATTTTTTTAAAAAAAGAAAAAGAAAGGGCCGGGGAGATAGCTCAGTAGAATAAGTGCTTGCCTGGCAAGTGCAAGTTCTTGAGTTCAATCCCTGGTAAGAAAGAAAGAAAGAAAGAAAGAAAGAAAGAAAGAAAGAAAGAAAGAAAGAAAGAAAGAAAGAAAGAAAGAAAGAAAGAGACAAAAAGAAAGAAAGAAAAAGGAATGTCTCTAACTTGCAACAGCAGGCCGGGGAGATGCTCAGTAGAATAAGCGCTTGCCTGGCAAGCACAAGAGCCTGAGTTCAATCCCCTGTTCCACCAAAAAAACAAACAAACAAACAACAACAACAAAAAAAAAAAACCAATACAGCAGTGATTTAAACATATTAATTTAAAGGCCTATGTGTAACTGAATTAATAAAAGTATTAATTTGAAAATTAGTACTTGTTGAGTAATTACAAAATGAAACAATCTCCATCTCTGGCAGCATCTCCGAGGCCTCCCGTGTAGCCTGAGGGATTCTAGGAACAGAAAGCAGTGCCACAGCCCTGCCCTCCCCTCTGAGAACTCCCAGCAGTAATGGAAGGGACGGTGCAGTCAGGGCAGGCTTCCCAGAGGCGGTGTTATCCATAGAGAGGCCTAAGTATTAAGCAGCACTCAGCCAGAGAGAGAGACATGGCAGGAGGAAGGGGCGCTCCGCAGAGGGGTCTGAGTGAGACAAGGTCAAGACGACAGAGCCTCACGACTGGGTCACCGGCTGGAGGGAGCTTCCTGGAATTCCCTTCAGCCCCGGACAGCAGAGCACTTACGGACATCGTGTGGTATGAATTATTTGTGAGCCGGCTGCACATCCCTCCCTGCCTGAGGACAGGCTCCCTCCTTGACCATTAGCAGCTCACAAGCTTTCTCATGGCCTCCGCCAAAGTTTCCAGTCTGGCAAACTCAAAATGCGGTCAGTTCCCAAACACCACAAAGAAAACAGCAACCCCAAAATGAAGAAACATTGGCTCACGCAGCCCTCCGAGCCCTTTCTGGAGTGCACGTAGGCCCGCACCACTACGCCCAGCTCGTTTCCAGCTCTTTTTGCATCAGAAGCACCTAACAAACATTTACAAAATGCAGATGTTTTTAAGAAACTTCCAACTGATGTACAAAGTTGAGGACCCCTGAGTAAAATAATTATAATCCCACTCATCTTGCCAGGTAGAGGTGGTTGGGTGAGCGCCGGCCAATTACACGTGAGGAGACATGACTTGGGGCCTCTGACAGTGAAGACCTCTCAGGGTGATGCCTGGAACTGTGGCAGCTATCTTGTGATCAGGAGGTAAGCAAGGTGGTATGCAGAGATGACCGATCCCAAACCAAAAAGCCAGGAGATGGGAAAGAAACTGAGCCCTAATGGCATCACCAAACTACTGGCTCAACCGACTCCAACCCCTATGCCCTACACCTACACACTTCTGGGCTCTTGGGGGCGGGGCGAGATAAAGACACTCTACCTTTTACACCAAGTTCATTGCCTGTTAACTGCAGTCCCCTGTGTCCCCATTGAGAATGCTGAGTGTGGGAGTGGGCTGGGCTAAAGCACAACGCGAAAACACAGAGCTGTGGCACAGGCACAGGCCACACAGGGCCTCAGAGGGAGGCCTGTGAGAGGGGACAGCCAGGATCAGTGCTAAAGGCCAGGGCTGTGGGCACAGGGAAGAAGGAAGGGGCAGGCAAAGGGAATCACACATAGGTGGGCTGCTGGACCAGGACAGGCAAGGTGGCACCAGGGGCCCAGCTCAGGGATTATGGTGGGATCATCATGGTGGGATCATCTGGAAACTGAAAATCAGAGAGGAACGGAAGGAAGGATGTTGAATTCAAAGTGTAAGACAAAGACAGGCAGGTGTCTAAGAGAAAAATGGCCTCACAGTTGCTAAGGACCCAGAGGCTCACGGGAAATGTAGTTCTGGGCTCACAGTATTGGCCAGGGCACTGCAGAGGCTCATGGAAAATGTAGTTCGAGATCCAAGGGGCCATTGTCCAGCAATCTGATGAATATAGGGGTAAAGGAAGGGTCTCACTTTGTAATACCAGGGACTCACCAGGCCAAGACCCCCACCCCCTCTCAGTACCTGCCTCCCTGTGCATGCTGGGGCTCCCCAGGCTGGGGGAGCCCAGGGGCTCCACATCAGGCTGCATTCTAGAGAGGCGGGTGAGGCATGTCTCAGGGGGGCGGGAAGAAAGGCTCTGTCTGGGCCACCCACCCCAGCTTCTCCTCCCAGATCCACCTCTCCCTTCCTCTTTGATGCTCCAGGAGGGAGATGGGGCAACAGAAGGCAGGCACCCTGTGGAGACACGGGTCCCCCTAACCTTGAGGACTTCCTGGGTACCCCAGTTCCTTCCTCCGCATCTCCCTACTTCTTCCTGCATCTCCCATGGTCTCCTCCAGGCCCCTTCCCCATCCCTCTCTCTCCACCCCTCTTCCTCAGTTTCTCTCCAGCTCCTGGCCTCGGCCTCCCGCCCTCTCTGGCCGGCTCTCCTATCTTTCACTTGACTCCTGGGCCCTCTTCTCCCTCCCTTCTCTTCCTCCTTTCTCCATCTTCCTGGCTTCTGCCTCAGTTTCCCCAGGACCTCCACTTCCCCCACGTCCGCCCTCCCTTCATACTTTGTGGCTGTTCTCAAACCCTAGCACCTCATTAGTCTCCCCGCCTCTCTGGCCCACTTCCCAGAGCCCTGGCCCCATCGCTCAGCTCCTAGCTGCCTCTGTCTCCACGCCCCCTCTACCACTACTGTCCCCACTTGCCCTCTCAGCCCTGTCTCGAAGTAAAGTTGCCCGGCAGGGGCACTCTTTAACAGAAGCCGGGTTCTCTGCGGGGGAGGGGAAGGGCGGGGCCTGTTGCCATGATACCTTTGAGGAGGGGCTGAGGAGCAGGGAACTGAGGACCTGGCCCCCTTGGTTCAGGACTCCTGGTCTTGAGGTCGAGTGGAAGGGTTTGGTGCAGGTGGCCCCAGGCCTCCCTTCGCTTAGCGCTCTCAGCAGAACGGTGGGAGAAGAGGGTAGACTACACGCAGTTTTCCCTCTATTCTTTCTCTGTCTCTGTAGTTGCATCTAACAATATGAACACCAAATCTTTTTCCCCAGTACTGGGGATTGAACCCAGGGCCTTCACACTAAGCTACACCCCCAGCTCTCTTTATCTTTCAAATTTTGAGACAGGTTCTCTTTCTCTAAGTTGCCCAGGCTGGCTTTGAACTTGGGATTCTCCTGCCTCAGCCTCCAGAGTGTGTAGGGGGATGGCAAGTGTGGGCCACCATGTCACCGGTAGGGACAGAACTCGCCAGGGAGTCAAGACAACTGAAGGGAATCCAAGCCTGAGGATAAGGCAGTTGGATTCCTGGTGCTGATGGGGAAAGCTAGATCCAGAGGTCTCTGAAGCCCTCATCTGCCACTACTGGGGCATTATCTATCCATTATCCATCCATCCATCCATCCACTACCCATCTATCCATCTAATTCATCTATCCATCCATCCATTATCCATCCATCCATCCACCCATCATCCATTATTCCTCTGCCTTTGACCTACACATTTCCCCAACCCTCCTTTCCCCTGTCTCGCAGGCCTACAACTATCTATACATTCATCCATTATCCAGCTACCCAGCTATCCATCCATCCACCCATTATCCATCTTTCCATCCATGTATCCATTACCCATCTAGCCATCTATCTATCCATCCATTATCCATCTATCCATCCATTATTGATCTATCCAGCTATCCATCCATCCATCCATCCATCCATTCATTATCCTTCTATCCATCCATGAATCCATTATCCATCTAGCCATCTAGCCATCCATTATCCATCTATCCATCCATCTATTATCCATTTGTCCAACTAATCCTCTATCCATACATCCATTATCCATCTATCATCTATCCATCCATCAGTCCATTATCCATCTATCCATCTAATACACCTATTCACCCATTCATTGTCCATCTATCCATCCATCTATCCATCCATCCATTATCTATCTATCTATCTATCTATCTATCTATCTATCTATCTATCTTTGAGACAGGATCTCACTAAGTCACCTAGCTGCCTAGGCTGGGCTCAAACTTGAAGTCCTCCTGCCTCAGCCTGCCAGAGTGCTGGGATGCCAGGTGTGAGCCACCTCACTGAACTAAACACCCTTCTTTAAGAAGCTCCAGGTCCCCTCCTCCAGGAAGCCTTCTGACCCCTTCCTCTGATCAGGAGTGTTTTTGTTTCTTTCTACTGCCTCTGTGTTTCTGCATCTTTCCTAAACTTCTGAATACTGTGTCCTTCCCACTTTAGGAACTCATCCCAATTGCCCCTGGCTATCCAGGCTAGCTGAGCAGGCTCGGCCTCAGAGTTTAGGACCTTCAAGCTTGAATGAATAACCAAGTCTCTCTTTGTCTCTGTCTGTCTGTCTGTCTGTCTGTCT
>NW_004524844.1:378294-384941 GCF_000260255.1 Octodon degus
TCTCTCTCTCTCTCTCTCTCTCTCTCTCTCTCTCTCTCTCTCTCTCCTTTTTCTCTTCCTCTGTCCCTCCCTCTCCCTCCTTTTCTCTCTCTATCACTCTGTCTCCCCTCTCTATCTCTCTGCCCATCTCTGTCTTACTCTTTCTGCCTGTCTCTCTGCCTGCCCCTCCTGCTTCCCTCTGCCACGCACCCTATCCCAGCTGGGCCATCCCTGTCCCGCTTCCTGGCTGGGTGCCCAGCCTGGGACACCATCCCTGAATCAGCATCTTCCCGCAGTTCCAGAAATGATGTCATTGACGCATCAGTGCTCCGCTGGTACTGTCGCGCCCCTGGCTGGTGGTCCGCCTTCCGAATGCCTGTCCAAAGGCCCTGCTGCACACGGCCAGCTACTCTTCCCAGTGTCTGTCCTCTCTGTAGGAATCACCGGCAGAGGTGAATCTGTATTTGCACACATCTCTGTTTACCTCCAGGCACATGTGTGTGAATCAGTAGGATTGGTGAACACCCATCCATCCATCCACCCACTCATCCATCCTTTCATTTATTCTTCCAGTATCTGCCCATCCATCCCATCGTATATCCACCATCCAACTGTCCACTCATTCACCCATCCATCCCACCAATACCCATCTGTCCGCCTATGCATCCCCCCTCCAACACAACATCGGTCCATCCATCTTGCCCCAATCATTCATCAATCCATCACCCATCTTTCTGTCCATCCACCCCTCCATTCATCTCTCCCCTTATCCCTCCAGCATCATCCATCCATCCACCTGTCCACCCATGAATACATCTGTACCCCCCTTCTTTTCTGGATCCACCCTCTTGTTCATGCATTTGTTCTTAGCTCAGCTAGCCAGAAGCGAGTGGCACAGACCACATGGCAGGCACTGAGTTGGGCAGCTCAGACACAGCAATGACCAAAGTGAGTGGTATTCCCAAGACACTGTGTGCCATGCAACCATCCACATGCCAAGTTGCTCCCATCCCCAGGCCTCTCCTAGAAGGCTACGCCTCCTGGAAGCACTCGCCCCTTTCTCTCCCATCTTCCCCTGGCCTACACCCATTCACCACTCAGCCCAGCTCTCGTGCCTTGCCCAGGGAAGATGCCAGCCCCGGTTTCCTTCTTAAACACGCAGTAGCTGGACTTGTCTTCCTGGCACGGCTCCTAGCGTGAGGCGCCAAGGATGTGCTGTTCTTTGCTTCTTCGGTCTCCTCTGCTAGGCCAGAAGCTCCCTCATGCCAGGGTTCTGCCTGTTTGTTCCCAGCCAAATCTCTGATACCTAAAAAAGCATTCGACACACAGTAAGTGCTCAGAAAGTATCTGTGAGATGACTTCGCAGATCGATGGAATCTGTGTGACAGCCTCTCTCTGTCTCTCTGTCTCTGTCTCTGTCTCCCTCTCCCCCTTCCTCCCTCTCTGTGTCCTTCTCTCCCTTTCTGTCTCCCTCCCTCTTCCTCTCTCTCTCTCCCTCTCTCTGTCTCTACCCTTCTACACTCCTGTAGCAATGATACTCAAGGTTGGCAAAGATGCCAGCGTGCAAAGCAGCGGCTGAAGTAGCACAGAATCCCGATTCAGACGGACATCGTCCCACTAACCTCTTGACACTTTCTGGTTGTGCGGTCTTGGGCAGGGCTGCTGGCCTCCCTGAGCCTCAGTTTCCTCACTTATCACACACAGTTACAAGGTAAGTGAGCAAATGCGTGCTCACTCATTGCACGGGATGGCAGCCCTGACCAGTGCTCTAAGCACTGCCCAGCACTTCTCATTCAACCCTCAGTATAACTCAGTGAGACAGAATCTGATTAGTAAATCATTCTCCATATGTATGGAGAGTGACACTGAGGGTTGGAGAGCATCAGTGATCCTGCCCAAGTCACACAAAGAAGAACAGAGAGCTGGAACTTGAACCCTGCCGTTCTGTCACTCAGATCACACAGACAACGCAGGAGCCTGGGCAGCCTCAGACTCAAAAGGTATACAGAGCCAGGAATAGTGGTGCATGCCTGTAACCCCAGCACCCAAGAGGATGAGGCAGGAGGATCACTGGGACTTTAGGCCAGCCTGGGCTACAGCGAGCTCAAGGCGAGCTGGGCTATGTGGTGAAACCTTGTCTCAAAAAGGGGGGAAAATATATGTAGAGGCAGCCAGGTGTGTTGGCACATGTCTGTCATGCCAATACTCTGGGAGACTCAGGCAGGAGGCTTGTAAGTGTGCGCCCAGCCTTGGGAATGTAGCAAGGCCTTGTCCCTGAGCTCAGAATAAAAGGCTGGGCATGTAGTTTAGTGGGAAGGCCCTGAATTCAAACCCCTGGTTCAGGGCTGCAGGGAGTGGTGGTCTGCCGAGGCCACAGTGAGGGAAAGCAGCAATCCCCTTAGATCGAGGGCCCGGGATACTCCTCTCCAGGCTGCTTGAGGAAGAAGCAATCAATCTTTCACTCAGAGCACATTTATTTGAGTGTCACTGATCAAGGTCAGCACCCACCGGGACTAAGGGAGCCTCCAGGTCACCTCTCTGGGCTTCCGTGTGAGTGCATAGATCTGGTCCTTCCAGGAGGAATGATTTAACCTCCAGGGACCTCGATTATTTCTCCTGTGAAATGGGAATAATAGAATTGTACCGGGCCCAAGAGAAGATGAAATGCTAAGTGTTCAAAACACTTAGCACATCGCCATTTATCATCTTAAGTGACAGTCGTCATTAACTGCTATTAATATACCTGAAGAGGTTACTTTCTGCTTTAAGGAGTATTCATTAAGCACCTACTTGGCGCTAATGCTGTATCTGCACGGACAGTGTCTTCCGATGCTCCAGCCCTTAGGAAATCAGTTTACAGCCTCTGCTTCGCTCATGCGAAGAAGGCTCCGGGCAGGGAGCAGGCCCAGAAGGATGAAGACCGGATCCCCTCTGCCTCCTTCCCCGGCCTCCTCCGCCACCAGACCTGAGAGCTACGCAGGTGGGGGCGCTCCGAGGCCGTCCTCGGGGAGAAGGGACGAAGGTCCGGGACTTCTATGTTAGACATGGGGAGCAGGGGACAACGCGCTGGATCACGGAGCCACGGTCCCTGCATCGCCTTGTAGACGCGCACTGGGTCTCTGACGCCTCGGTCCTGGGAAGCCTCGCTCCCCGCTCGCTGCAGCCTCGCGATTTTGGTTTTCAGGATGCGGGTTCGCAGGGGAGGGAGGGGGTGCAAGAGGCGGAGCTGCGGACTTGCGACAGGGGCGGGGCGGAGCAAGCCGGCACCGCGGCGGGCGCGCGGGGCTGCGGCGGCGGCGGCTCGGGTGAGTCCGCTCCTCCCCCCCAAGCCCCCGCCCCAACCCCATCCCGGGGGCGGGGGTGGCCCCGAAGCGTGGGAGCGGGGGTCGGTGTAGCCTGCGTGGAGCTCAGGCCGGGAAGAGGGAGTCTGCAGCGCTCGCTGGGCTCTCCGGGGGAGGGGCACGTGGCCCTGGCAAGAGGGGTCCCCGAAACACCTGGGTGTACCCCGCTCCTCTCTCACCGATCCCTAGGGTGTGAGGACCTTTTAACTCATCTCATGGCCCCTAAGGTCTTAGGAGTGCGCGGTCTTTCGAGGTCCTGGGTAGCATTGTCCTCCCTTGGAGAGACTTGGGACCCTGGTATTTTAACCCCCCCACACCTCGAGGGGGGAAAAAAATCCCATCCTCTCTGCAGCCCGGAGAGGCATTAAAGACTTCAACTCCCACTATCCCATGCGGCACCGAGCCAAAGGAATTGCAGCCGCCCGAGCGCGAGCTCTGCCGGGAGTTGTAGTTTCCAAGCGCTTACCGCTAGCTTGGGGGCGCCTGAAACGGGAGGAGGTGGCTGGACCCCTGAGGTCGCCTGGGGTCGGGCAGCTGGCTCGCGTCTAGTGCAAGATATGTGGCTAAGACTGAGCTTTTTCTCCCAGCTTCACCCCCCAACCCAGATCTGACACCCCTACCACCACCCACCGCGCGTGGGGCGTGGGGACGGTCCGCATCCCGTAGACTGCCCTGCAGCCCCCATGGGCTACCGCCCGCCGCCGCTTCGGCTGCCACCCAGGACCAGGCAGGAATAAGCGCAGGTGAGTGTGGCCATGCCTGCCTCAAGTCCTGGCCCTGTGCTGCACCCCCACGACACCTGCCCATCTGTGAGCCCTGTTTGTCCGTCCGTCTCTAATTCCCCTCTTCACCCTCTTCCAACTCTCTGGTGCCTGGCTCCCAGCCACGGGTCCCCCATGCCCTCATCCACCTCTTTCCTGATCCCTCTCCTGATGCTCCATCCACCCTTCCTCAGCTAAACTCTCCAGCCTGCCTCTCCAGCCATCGTAGGTCTGTCTGTCCTTTCCCTCTGCATCTCCCGTCCCTCTGGTGCCACTGGCTCTCTTAGAGATATTTCCGCCACACTCCCGCCTGCCCCTCTCCGCCCGTTGGACATGAATATCCAACCACACACTGGCTCAGTCTTTTGGGCTGCTCTCACCCCAAGCCTGAAGCCTTGACTTGGCTGTCTCTTCAGCTCTCTTCTCCGGGCCCCAGCGTGCCCTCCTCGCTGGTCTCTCTGCTCTCACATCTCTGTCCTTCACCTCCAAATCCACCCCTCCTGGGACCATCACACCTGCCTGCCCCCTGTTCTCTCTCCCTCTTCCCACCGGCTCCCTGGCTAACCCAGCCCCTTCACACCTGAGCCTCTGCTGCTGCTGCTCCTGCTGCCTAAACAGCCTTTCCCACCTCAGCCCTGCTGCCCAGGGCTCATCCCTCACACCCAGAGAGCCCACATGGCCGTCCCTGTCCCTAGTCCTGGGGGCACTTCCCCTCCAGCTGAGTTTCTTTCTAAAGCACTCCTCTCAGCCTTCCAGCGAGCTAGCGCTAGCTATCATCTCCTTCGTTGATGTGTGTTGGCTTTCTGGTTTTCTCTTGGTCCCCTCTGCTTGGATCAGGACACTAAGAAGTCAGGGCACCCTGATCTTGGTCCTTACTTCCCTGTTGTATCTGCTGCAGCCTGCCTGGCATGTAGTTGACTCCCGATGGACATTTGTTGAATGAACGTGGCATGGTCTATATGCCTTTCCTTAAATCTGTCCTTCGCCTGTGCTCCCTAACCTTTGCCTCCTTATCTGCCCATCCCTTGACTTGTGAACCTGCCTCTGTCCCTTTGCTGGCCTCCCCAGGGTCTCCTGCCTTATCTCCCTGTCCCTGTGTTCTGTCCTCCTGTCCACTTACACCTACCTCTGTCCCCGTGGTGTGCGCAATCCTGTTCTTGTTTCCTTGCCCACCCCTACTTTTGGTCCTTGTGTCTCTCTGCTCCTTATTTTCCCCTTGCCCTCCTTCCCACTGATATCTGTCCCTTTCCCTCTGCCTCTGCTCCTGGCCCCTGATCTGCCTGCCCCACCTCTGTTCTCTTCACCCATCCCCCCTTCCCACCCTTATCTCTGTACCCCTGCCTGCCTACCCCTACCCCAACCCCACACCTCTGCCCCAGCCTCCTGAGCACAGGACCAGGCAACTACCATGTCTGGAGACTACGAGGAAGACCTCTGCCGGCGGGCACTCATCCTGGTTTCAGAGCTCTGTGCGCGGTTCCGAGATGCCGACACCAGAGACAGGTGCCAGGAGTTCAACAGCCGGATTCCAGGCTACCCCCGTGGCCCTGACGCAGGTCAGAGCCCCCTCCTCCGCCCTGCATCTTGGCCAGCCCCCAGCCTACAGGGATTTGGGGAGTCACGCCTGCTCAGCTTCCCTCTCCCCTTGGGCCAGGCCCCTTTAGAGTCTAGCCTCCACCCCTCCTGCGGGGTTCTAGTCCTCTCTCCCTTGCCTGCTACGTGGATGGCTTTAGGTTAGCGACTTTTCTTCCCTTCCTCAGTCCCCTTATCTGGAAAACGGAGATGATAACAGGACTCCCTAGCTCCGCACAGTAGTGCGAGCCTGTTGTCCCAGCACTCAAAAGAGACAGCACCGGTGTAGCCCTCAAAACAGGGCAGTCATTGTACTGACATCAGGACTGAGGTACTAAGCAGCCGCCGTAGTCCAGGAAGCAGGCGAGGCCCCTGGGCATTTCACTGACCACATACAGTGACCCTTCCGGTAGCTATGATCCCATTTTTCTGTAGGGCAAACAGGCCTAGAAGAATGCTGCGACTTGCTCCAGTGCACAGGTTCAGGAGAGGGCTGAGATTGGGAAAGGTCATGGAAGCTGCACGGAGGACAAAGCAGCCGCCCGAGGGGCACTGCTGCAGCCCCACTGGCTGAGCCCTGGGACAGTGGGGCCCAGGCCACTGTGTGCAGGACTGTGATAAGGAGAGAGACCCAGGGGTGGCTGTCGCTCGCTCAGAGCCTCAGAGAGGCAGTGGAGCCAGACTGAGGTCAGAAGTTTGGGGGGCCCTGGGACCACATTCAGTCCCATGTTTTGCTGCAAGGATTCAGCACTGAAAAGCTGTCCCAGCCATGGTCACCACTGGTCACCGCAGAAGCTATCAGCACAGATCAGCAAGGGGGAGAGGCACAGGGCCTGAGGCCAGGAAAGCCCAGAGTGTCACATGTCATATTTAATTCTCCCACCAATAACGCACAGAATGTCATCACCAGGGAGGCCCACAGGAGCCTTAGCGCCAGGTGTCTATATGGGGGATGGTTACATAGACATGGCTGACCCCCTGAGGGTCTGCAGCC
>NW_004524844.1:385431-391709 GCF_000260255.1 Octodon degus
TAAGTAGGTGCTTTAGACCACTGAGCCATCTCTCCAGCCCGAGGTCACTTTCTCTGTCTCAAAATCCCAGCTTTTTCATGAAATGGGATGAGTCCTCCCTAGTTACAATGTCTGAGGGTTGATGTTATGCACTGACCAGTGTGGACCCAGAGGGTGAGCATCCCTGAACACAGCGTCACCCCTGCTGGCCTGGGCAGGGCCCTGGCATCCCCACCATGGCTCACGGCCTGGCTGGAACACAGTCCCACTCTTCTCCCGTCCTGGACCAGGAGCCATGTCCCAAACAAATGTGCCTTTCCTTGAGCATCATTCTGGAACCCCACTCCTGGTACCAATCACTGAATGAGCCCCAACCTTGGGCTGCAGAATGGGGCCAAGCAAGGTTCTCTGCCAGGCAGGGCCACACATCATGGGCATTTGGGGACCGCTGGTGATGAGGCTGGCACAATGAGGCTGGTCATTCTAATTTCAAGTCACATTTGAACTGCTACTCACTAGGAAGGACCGAGGCATCATAACAGCCCCACAACAGAGGTCAGGTCCCCACCAATCTCCAGCTGTGCACCTTGGGCAGATGATATTGTGTCTGTTGACCTCAGTTTATTTCCATGGAAAATGGAATTCTATCCCTTAAGCCGTGCGCCTTCTGCATCCCACTATACCTGAGGAAAGGACTGATAGTTCATATTAGGAGAGAATGTAAGGCTTGCAGTGGTTACGATGGGCTCCTGAGACCGTACAGCAAGCTGAGTTCTAACCCGCTTCACAGTGTCCATGCTTCCTGGGTTATTGCTGAGGTGGGGTGGTGGGCTGGGGGTGCTTGGCTCTACCTCGGACATTGTGTCCTCCTTCAGAGAAATTGAGTGGGCTAAGGATTAAGAGTAAAATCTGACTGGGTACATGTCTGTAATCCCAGTCTCTGGGAGGATGAGTTCAAACCTGGGCCAGGCAATTTGGTAACTTAGTGAGACTCTGTCTTAAAAAATAAAAAGGGCTGGGGATGTAACGCAGTGGGAAAGCCTTACAATCAATCCCCAGTACTGGGAAAAAGGAAAAAAGTAAAATCTGGAGCAGACCACAGATTCAAATATCGCACCTGTCGCCTATCATGTGCAGGGCCCAACAGCCTCACAATTTCTTTAAAGCAGTTTTAGGAAACACCTCCCCAGAGGGTTGCGGAGTTTTAGTCCTGTATCAGAGTGCCCGGGATGATCCATGCCAGCAACTGGGATTGGCCCTCAGAAGACAACTGAGCCACCCTGACCCCTGACCTCTGTCCTCACTCTTTCCAGACATTTCCGTGAGTCTGCTGTCGGTCATCGTGACGTTCTGTGGCATTGTCCTCCTGGGCGTCTCTCTCTTCGTGTCCTGGAAGTTGTGCTGGGTGCCCTGGAGGGATAAGGGGGGCTCGGCAGTGGGCGGCGGCCCTCTGCGCAAAGACCTGGGCCCTGGGGTGGGGCTGGCGGGCCTGGTGGGTGGCGGAGGGCATCTGGGGGCCAGCCTGGGTGGCCACCCTCTGCTGGGTGGCCCCCACCACCATGCTCACGCTGCCCATCACCCACCCTTTGCGGAGCTGCTGGAGCCAGGTGGCCTGGGGGGCTCCGACCCCCCTGAGCCCTCCTACTTGGACATGGACTCATATCCTGAGGCTGCAGCCGCTGCTGTGGTGGCTGCCGGAGTCAAGCCGAGCCAGACCTCTCCTGAGCTGCCCTCTGAGGCCGGGGCGGGCTCTGGGCTGCTGCTGCTGCCACCCAGCGGGGGCGGCTTGCCCAGCGCCCAGTCGCATCAGCAAGTCACAAGCCTCGCACCCGGCACCAGGTGAGATGGGGCCGGGGTCCACTCCAAACATCTGTGTCCATCTGTGTCTTTCCCCGTCTCAGGTTCTCCTGAGTTCTGTGCAGGAGGGAGATGGGGACACAGCCCCAGATCCTGGAGCATGAGCAGGCAGGAGCCCCAGACTGCCAGAACTGAGAGGATGGGGCTGGGGAAAAGGGGCCTGTGGGTGCCTACATCCCTGACACTCTGAGCCAAGACTAGCAGTGAGGCCCTACAGTCCGTCTGCCCTTATTCGTGTGCTCGGGTACCCTGAAAACCTAGTACCAGTGTGCCGGGAAGCCCCTGGGCTGCAGCTGCACAGCTCTCACGGTCTCGGGGATGCAGGGAGGCAGAAAAGCAGCTCAGGGAACGACGGGGGTCCCCAGGAGGTCCTCCTGTGGCGCAGCTCAGGCTGGTGTTGAAGGGGCTTGGGAGAGACCTGGGGAGTCAACCAGGCAGGGAGGTGTGCGGAGAGGGACCAGGGGTGCAGAGGCAGGGCGCAGGGCCCTGTGGGGGCAGCCAGGCATGAGGGCAGAAGAGGAAGATTGCAAGCAGAAAATGGGAGATGCAGGCTGAGGACCTTGGCCCAGTCCAGGCCCCGGGTGGCAGGCCAAGAACACCTGCATAGAAGGACTCCTCTGTGGCCATCTGTGGATGACAGGAGGGAGAGACAGGAGGCCAGGTGGGAAGGACCGGCCTCAGCTGGGACCAGGGTGGCAGCAGTCAAGAGGCTGGGGCAGGCTGGGGAGATGGAGAGGGAGACAGAGGCTTGGGGGCCCCCACTGGGTGGAAGAGGTCATCTTGGGTCACCAGTCTGAGGTCTGCAGGCTCCCAGGAGCTGATGCCTGAATGGGCTGGGCTGGAGGGAGCTTAGAAGTGGAACTAACTCCTCTTTCCAGGCACCAGTGGGGAAACTGAGGCTCAGCATGCACAAGGGGGGCGTTCTAGGTCCACTGAGGCAAAGGAGGGGATGAGTGGCCCCAGGGCTGGGGATGAGAAAGGGTAGGTAGAGATCAGAGCCAGGACCCCACCTTGGTCTCCCCTCTGCACAGGTACCCGGCCCTGCCACGACCCCTCACACAGCAGACCCTGACCACGCAGCCCGACCCTAGCAGCGAGGAGCGGCCACCCGCCCTGCCCCTGCCCCTGCCTGGCGGCGAGGAGAAGGCCAAACTCATCGGGCAGATCAAGCCCGAGCTGTACCAGGGGACAGGGCCCGGCGGCCGCAGGGGCGGCGGGGGCTCGGGTGAGGCAGGGACCCCCTGTGGCCGCATCAGCTTTGCCCTGCGGTACCTCTACGGCTCTGACCAGCTGGTGGTGAGGATACTGCAGGCCTTGGACCTCCCGGCCAAAGACTCCAATGGCTTCTCAGACCCCTATGTGAAGATCTACCTGCTGCCCGACCGCAAGAAGAAATTTCAGACCAAGGTCCAGGGCGGCAGCTGGACATCAGGGGACCCGGGCCAGACTCTGGAGGGGCTAGACACCAGGCCTCTGGGTCCTGGGGGAGGGACTGGGGAGGCCATGGGGTCTGGACGGGTCCTCTCCTCCACCCCCGCAGGTGCACAGGAAGACCTTGAACCCTGTCTTCAATGAGACGTTCCAGTTCTCAGTGCCCCTGGCGGAGCTGTCCCAGCGCAAGCTGCACTTCAGCGTCTACGACTTCGACCGCTTCTCCCGGCACGACCTCATCGGCCAGGTGGTGCTGGACAACCTCCTGGAGCTGGCCGAGCAGCCTCCCGACCGCCCGCTCTGGAGGGACATCATGGAGGGCGGCTCGGTCAGTGTCCCTGGGCCCTGGCGACCCCCCATGCACCTTGCTTCCCACCCCCCACCCTCACCCCTCAGTTTGTGCCTGGGGACCTTGGAACCTCCTCCCCCTGGAGAGTCCCTGGATGACACTGCAAGTGTTCGAGCCAGAATCGGGAGTCATGACGGGCCCTGGCCCTCCAGCCCGGCCACCTGTTAGGCTCAGCACTGGGTCCCCCATTTCCCTACAGCCCACACCCACCCCCTTGACACTGGATGACTTCCGGCCATGACCTGGTGATGTGTGCCTTTGACCTGTGATTTCTGGCTGTTAGCCTCGCTTTCCCCTCTTCCTCTGCCTTCCAACCTCCCGTCCCAACTTCTGGTCTCTTTCAAGTGCAGCTTTCTCTGGTCTCTGAACTTCGAAATTTTGTAAACCCATGACCTTGTGAAGCTTTCTTATCCTATCTCTGGGTTCTCCGTGGCTGCCTTCCCTGAATCCTGTGAGCCTTTGTGTCCAGGGTGTCCCACTCATCCTGAAGTGTCCCGATTGTGGGGCCCAAGACCCCCACCTCCAGCAGCCTTGTCCGCATTTCTCATGACCCTCTTCTGGCAGGTTATGCCCCAGCCCCTCCTTAGCCTTTCTGGGAGCCCCAAGCCTCAGACCGCCAGCTCCTTACACCCCAGTCCTGACCCAGGGATTACCAAGCATTCTGTCCTTGCAGGGCTGGGAGGCTGAGGGGACGCAGCGAGCCTGGCCCTCATATCAGGAGGGGACTTGCTCCCAGCCTGTTTCCCATCTGTCCTCTCTGTGTCCAGCTGGCCTCCCTGTGCCTGGTCCTTCGCATTCGCACTGTCCCCTATCCTTGTCATTTGAGGGCGTCCCCATTCCTTCATTCACTCACTCAGTCCTGCAACCGGAAGGTCCCCAGGGAGCTGCAGGTCTCCATCCCAGCACCAACTGCAGGGTCGGGGTTATGGGAGCCAAAAAGGGTACTTGCTCAGGGGTGTGGGGACCCAGGAACTTGTGGGACAAGGTGACCACAAGCCTTGAAGGCCGAGGAGGCGATGGGGACACTGAGTGAAGGGAAAGCGTGGGGCCTTCTCAGTCTGTCTCTGTCTCTGTGTCTCTCTGTGTCTGCTGTTTCTGTCTCTATCTGTCTCCATGTCTGTGTCTCTCTGTCTCTGTGTCTGTCTGTCTCTGCCTGCCTCTCTCTGTCTCCCCCCCACCACCACTTCCTGCAGAACAAATGGGCTTTGACAGTCTCAGCAGCTGTGTCCCAGGAGCTACAGGGCCTTGGCCCACACTCAAGATTGTTAAGTGGCCGGGGATAGAAGGGAGCCCCAGGCCAGGGAGGGGCTCAGTTGGGGAGGAGACAGCTGGCTGGCAGGGGCCCAGTCCCTGAGCACCCCCCTCCCCACCGCAGGAAAAGGCAGACCTTGGGGAGCTCAACTTCTCCCTCTGCTACCTCCCCACGGCCGGGCGCCTCACGGTGACCATCATTAAGGCCTCTAACCTCAAAGCGATGGACCTCACAGGCTTCTCGGGTGAGTGAGGGGTGCAGGCGCGGGGGAGGTGGGGGGCGCGGAGCCCCCGTCTGAGTGAGGTGGCCGCCTTCAGCGACTCCTTCCCACTACCAGACCCCTATGTGAAGGCCTCTCTGATCAGCGAAGGGCGGCGTCTAAAAAAGCGCAAAACCTCCATCAAGAAGAATACGCTGAACCCCACTTACAATGAGGCGCTGGTGTTCGACGTGGCCCCTGAAAGCGTGGAGAACGTGGGGCTCAGCATCGCCGTGGTGGATTACGACTGGTGAGGCGGGTGAGCTCAGGGGCGGGCGGGGGTGGGGTGGGGCCCCGTCCCCCGGTTCTCACCACCCCACCCTTCAGCATTGGGCACAACGAGGTGATCGGCGTGTGCCGCGTGGGCCCCGAGGCCGCCGACCCCCATGGCCGCGAGCATTGGGCTGAGATGCTGGCCAACCCGCGCAAGCCGGTGGAGCACTGGCACCAACTGGTGGAGGTGAGCGGCGCGCTGGGGGTCCGCAAGCGAGGGTGCACAGGGTGGGGTCAGCTCGGTGCAAATTGCAAATCAAGGGGAAGGGCTGGGCTGTGAAAGTTAGCGGATTGAAGGCAGTGTGGTGGAGCACTCTGCAATCCCAGCTCTTTGGAGCCTGAGGCAGGAGGGTCACTATGAGTTCAAGGCCAGCCTGGGCTGCACAGTGAGCTCAAAACTAGCCTGAACCACATAGTGAGAAACTGCCTCAAAAAGAAAAAATAAATAGTTCATTGCCTTGTAGTGGGTGAGAATCAACAAAACAGTTTTAATAAATAAGAGAATAATAAAGTAAAATATAGCAGAGAGTGTGGTGGTGCAGGACTTAGTGGGGTCACACACCCTGCTGAGTCTGTCCGGTCGAGGCCTCTTGGGAGGACGATGCATGGTGACAGAGTCTCGGGGGCTTAGCGAGCTGAAGCGGGGATGGGAGGGTGCCCTGGGCCTCCTGCCGCCTGTGGCTGTGGCCATGGTAAAGCCAGTTAAGATCCTTACTTTGTGAACCATGGCCATTTAGCCAATGCAACAAAAAAAGCAGAGAATTGCATTTTCAAAGATATTAATGAGGGCCAGGGATATGGCTCAGTGGAATAAGCGCTTCCCTGGCAAGTGCAAGGGCCTGAGTTCAATCCCCGGTTCCGCCAAAAAAAAAAAAAAA
>NW_004524844.1:392214-411798 GCF_000260255.1 Octodon degus
AAAAAAAAAAAAAAAAAAAAAGTCAAAACATGCTAAGGGGACCCACAATCTTTGTCAGTCCACCTGATTGAAAATTGGGTCCTTTGGGCCGGGTTTGGCAACAAGAGCCTGTCATCCTAATACTCTGAGAGGCTGAGGCAGGAGAATCATGAGTTCAAGCCCAACCTGGGCAATTAGTGACTTAGTGAGCCCTTGTCTTAAAATAAACAAACCAACAAAAGACAAATAAAAAGGGTTAGGGATATAACTCAGTGCAAAGGCTCTGAGTTCAATCTCTAGCACCATAAAAATAAGGGGGAGAATTTTGTTCATCATGGATTTTTTTTTTTTTAACATTACCTCTGTCTTCTTAAAATACTGCCTTAAGCTGTTCTTTACCTGGATGGCTAAGTTTGTGCCCCCTCAATTCAGACCCTGGGGTGAGTCCCCTGTATTTCTCTGCCAGTCCTCTTCCAGGGGTGACAGGGACAGACAGGACAGCTGGCTGCAGAGCTCAGATTTGAGATAAGAAACACCCGATTCTGCTCTGAGAGGACGGAGGCTGCTGGGCAGCAGAAGGGACCCCCATTACTCTTGTCCTGACTCATCCATGCCACAAGCTTCCCCAGAAGCGTCCACTCAGCCCATGGTGCTCTGTAAGGCTCTGAACATCTGGGTGCATCCAGCGCTGCCCTCCCCATGGCTCTCTGTAGCTCCCCAATACCCCAGGGACAGTGTCTCTGACCCTCTACCTCAGGCAAGACCTGTCCCACTCACCCTTGTAGCGTGTGGTCCCATTTTTCCTCACATTTCCAGAGACTTGGGTTTTGTGCCTCAGTTTCTCCATCTGTAAAATGGGATTGGAATACAGTTGGCCTCATCCTTTCAGAGCTGAGTGAAAAAACACCATAAATAATGAAACAGGATTTGCTGTTGATTATAAGTGGTTGTTCTGTCTCTGTCCCCGACTCCTGATCCTTCTGGATCTTCTCATTCAGGAGAAGACTCTGACCAGCTTCACGAAAGGTGGCAAAGGACTATCAGAGAAAGAGAACTCAGAGTGAGGGGTGAGAAGCTGAGATGGAGGAGGCTGGGCCTGGGGCTCCTGGGTCTGGGGGCGGGTGGGGGGCACAGGCACAGGATTTCCGGTCTGTTCCTGGTACTGTTGGAGTGACAGGTGATCCCAACCTTACTTGCCACTGCCCCTGACCTCTAACCTCTCCCTTCTGGCTCCCTTGCAGGTCTGGCCTAGGCTGGGGATCTGACCAGGCCCCTCAGGACCCCACCCCTTCCTGCCCGGACCGTGAAATCATCTCCTTGAAGCCATAGCGTCCGAGCTGCTGGTGCAGGGCTGCCCTGGGCCCGGCCGTCCATCCCGGATGTGTGTGGGTGGGCAGCGGGCAGCCCAGCGCCCTGGTTCAGGGTGGGGGGCATTTAGCCTCCACTGTCTGTCTTGTCTTCCCAGGGCTCCCCCTCAAGGCGAGGGGCCGTGCATGTCCGGGGGACCCCTCCCCCAACCCTCTGTTGCTCTGTCTCTTTACTGTTGTCCAAGCCCGGTGTCCTGATTCTTGTTGTCACCGTGGATGTCACCAAACCAGACCTCCGTGTCCCCCCCCCGCCCTCCGACACACACAGCTGTGTCCCCCACCGTGTTCACCGCCCCCTGCGTCTGGCCAACCCCCCCCCCACTGCTGCTGCTATCAACGCCAGAATAAACACACTCCGTGGGTCTCACCACCCAGAGCTCCTGTCCTCTCTAGGACAGGGAGTTGCGTGAGAGCCTGCATCACACAGATGCAGGCCTGGTTGTGCGGTTGGGCAGCTCAGTCCATCTCTCTGGGCCTTGATTTTTTAAAATTCTGTTTGCCAGGACCACTGCGGTTGATAGGACACAAAATACAGCACAGAAGCACAAATAGAGCCGAGAGACCTCAGTATATGGAGAGTGGGATAGCGTGGGGACTTTAGGCACAGCTCGATCTAGGTGTGCTGGCCACTTCCTGCCACTCTCCTCTTTCTTGCCTGCCTGTGGCTGCTTGGTGTTGTGGGCTTCTGCCGGAAAACAAAAACAAAAACAAAAAAAAACCCCAAATACAGAATTCCAACTGGAAGAGTTTAAAGGATAGGATTTTTGTGCAGGCGCTGAGCTTGCAACATGGTGTGGGGGGTGAGCTGGCATCTCTGAGCATAGACTGTGCCCTGCCTCGCACGTGGAATGAAAGAAGTACGGACAGGGCCTCCCGGATGTGTTCCTTTCTCTCTCCAGAAGGGTTCTTGTCTTGTTCCTCTTCTGTCAGAACCAGGCTCTGTGAAGACCCTGAGCTGCAGAGCCAGTTGGGAAAACAGGCATCTGTCATTTGTGGTACCGGTTGTGTGGAGCAGGCACGTCAGCCAGCAAGCGCATGGAGTGGGTGGCTGCCGGGTAGGGCAGGAACAAGACCTGCTCCAAGTGCAGGCGAACTGGACCTGTGGTACTCTCCAGCAGATCGTTTCTAGGGAAACAAGATAACGGGCGGCTCCTCGTCCTTCCGGATTCTGATTGGTCCTTCTCAGGCCTTTGGCCTTGGGGCCAATCATCGTGTCCAGTTTGGGCAGTGTGCTTTGGCCCGCCCCTGCCGTCCTGACTCCTCCCTGCCCATCTGGCTTGTGATTGGCTCAGATGCCTTCAGGCCGTCATGCCTTTTGCTGGGAAGGTGAATCAGAAATAGGCTATTGGTCAGTCGAATAAGTGCTTGCCTGGCAAACACAAGGGCCTGAGTTCAATCCCCGGTTCCGCCAAAAAAAAAAAAAAAAAAGAGAAAGAAAGAAAGAAAAAGAAATAGGCTATTCGGCTGGGGAGATGGCTGAGTGGAATAAACACTTCCCTAGCAAGTGTTAGGGTCTGAGTTCAATCCCCAGTTTAAAAAAAAAAAAAAAAGTGGGATATTTAGAATACGATGTTTAAATTTTTTAAAAACTTATTACAAGAGGGCCGGCAAGATAGCTCAGCAGTCTAAAGCACCGGCTTAGGCAAGCTTAGGCAAGCGCAGGGACTGCGGTTCGATCCCCAGCACCACATGTGGCACCAGCCCTACCCCCAGGGTGAGCTGATCTGGCCACAAAGAAAGAAAGAAAGAAAGAAAGAAAGAAAGAAAGAAAGAAAGAAAGAAAGAAAGAAAGAAAATGTATTACAGGAAAGGACATTGGCATTCTCTTAAAAATCTCCCCACCCTCTATTTGGACACACTTATCCCATCATTCTTGTCATTTTCTAAAATAGTTCTCAAACTCACGATTGCCCTGACATCCCGAATGAATTAAAAAATGTTTCCCTTGGAGCCAGGCATGGTGGTGCGCGCCCGTAATCCCAGCACTCAAGAGACTGAGGCAGGAGGATTGTTGCGAGTTCAAGTCCAGCCTGGGCAACAAAGTGAGCTCAAGGCCAGCCTGAGCGGCATAGCGAGACCCAAAGAGCAACAACGAAGTTTCCCATTCCCAGTCACTTTGATCTTGGGGATGAGCCAGAAGTTCCAGGGCGCCAGATCTGGTGGCCCCGGTGGATGAGGACACAGTGACATGTTTTTTTGAGCCCACCTTTCTGTCGGACAGGGCTCAGCAGAAGTGTTGGCTGTACTTTTTATTGCACAGTGTAAAGACGCTCAGGAAAGAGGACTCCAGAGCTGCTTTGGGAGGTGGCCAGGACAGTGAGATGAGTGTTCAAAATGAGGAAGAGGATTTTTCAAGTTGTAGCACTAGCTTTTACTGCAATACATTAAAACAAATTTAAACCACCACCGTATCTTTTGTATTTGGTACAGGGTCTTACTACACAGCTTGACTCATAGTGATCCTGCTGTTGTCAGCCTCCCCAGCACTGGGATTACAGGCATGCACCCCCACACCCGGTCTCTGCAGCCAGCTCAGCGCACCTGGAGGTAGGGCAGGAACACCATGTGATGCCAGGGATTGAACCCCAGTCCCTGTGCTTGCCTAAACAGGTGCTTAGTCTACTGAGCTATCTTGCCGGCCCACCACTGTATCTTCTGGATCAGCCCTGTACATCTCCTTGAAGGCAGAACATTCTTTAATCAAGAACACAGGCGACTCTTCATTATAGTCCCTGCAGGACTGCAAAGCAGTGGACAAGGGCCAGCCCCAGTCTAGGCATCCAGGACAGCCCGCCCTTGGGACCCTGGCATTGCCACACCCACAGTCTCCTGTGCAGCATCCCCTAAGACCTCCCACCCCGGGAGGTGCTGCAGCCGCAGTGTGCTTGGACTGTCGTGAAAAATGACCACACACTGTCTGGCTCGAAAGAAGAGAAATTCACTGTCTGGGAAAGGCGGAAGTCTGCAGCCAAGGCGTGGCTGGCGGCAGTGTGGGGAGAAAGAATTCTTCTGCTCTCTCTGGCTGCTGGCAGCCCTGGCTGAAGCCGCTCACCACAATCTGCCCTTGCCTCCCATCACAGCGTCCGTCTGGTGTGTGACTCCAGGCCCCCTCTGCCTCCAGTGTAGGAGGGCAACTGTCTCAGTGCAGTGTAATGTCACTTAGCAGTCCTTCACATAAATGCATCTGCAAAGGCCCCTTTCCCAAAGCATCACACTGCCAAGATCTGAGGATGTGAACCCAGCTGGGTGCTGGGTGGAAGGTGACATCGCACCACAGCCCCCTCCAGAGACAGGGAGCGGCAAGCCCGCTCCTAAGGCTTCGCCCACCAGAATGCAGAGCCGGTCGCACAAGTACTCCACTAGCCACAGCTGGAGAGCTGGAAATCGCCCGCAAAGCCATGACGGGGGAGGGGCAAGCCATGGGTAAGACACACCTCTGCCCATGCTGGGGGGCTGAGAGAAACCTCAAAGCCAAGAGGAGTCAGGCTTGTGGACAAGGACTTGTTCAGAAGAGGAAGATCAGTGGGTGCCTGGGGCAGTATCCTTGTGGGCGGGGCTGGGAGACTGATTAGGAACCTCCTAATCTGTCCTAATCCAAGGACAGATTGCGGTGAGGGGACAGTCTGAGATGCTGCCATGGTCCCCTATCGTGACTGTGATTGACACTGTGCACATCTGTCAAAATGCACTGGCTGGCGCACCTCATTTGGCGCTCTTACTACTTGGCAGTTGTGGTACTGGAAGCAGGGACGCCACCTGACTCGGAGGCTGAGACAGGAAGGTCGATGAGCGTTCAGTGCAAACCTGAATTACAGAGCGAGACCCTGTCTCAAAACAAACACAAAACCAATGGGGGTTTCTCCACTGAGCTATATCCCTGACCCTTTTTACTTATTCATTTTCTTATTTGGAGATAGGGTTTCACGAAGTTGCCCAAGTGGAATTCAGACTTATGATTCTCCTGCCTCAGTCTCCTAGAGTGCTGGGATCCCAGACATAGACAGTGGCCAAAATCCAAAAAGCTGACAATACCAAGTGCTGACGAGACTGAGGAGCACCAGGAATGCTCCTCCCTGCGCAGAATCGTGCGGCCACTGGAAAGACAGTTTCTCGCAAAACTAAACATACCCTTTCCATATGGTGCATAATTGTGCTCCTTGGTATTTACCCAAATGAGTTGAAAACTTATGTCCACATCAAAACCAGAATATGAACGTTCATAGCTGCTCCAGTCATAATTGCCAAAACTTGGAAGCAACCACGTCGTCCTTCAGCGGGTGAAGAAGCTGCTATACATGGGTAGGGTGAGCGATAGTGACAGAGATGCGACGCTGTGCTGGAAAAGATGGGCAGGGACTGGCAGTGAGGCTGCTCAGGGAAGGCAGCCAATCTGGAGAAGGTGTGTGCGGCACAATGCCCACGAGACGACATTCTGGGACAGGCAAGACTATGGCGACAGTAAAGAACACAGGCGCTTGCCAGGAGGCTTCGAGGAGACAAAGACGAATCAGGGGTGTCCTGGGTATTTTTAGGACAGAGAAACTCTTCCGTGTGACACTTCGGTGGTGGACGTATGTCGTCATAATTGTCCTTGAACTGCTGGGCGCTGTTGGTGATGTGGAAGGCTGTGTGTTTGCGGGGTCAGCCAAAGAACGGGAAAACCGCACCTTCCTCTCAGGTTTGCTGGGAACCTAAAACATCTTTTAAAGTAATGTTGGCTTTAGCAGTTTGAAAGCGCATGTACACTACAGAATGTTAAACAAGAAAAGGGAATCTTAGCTAAAGTTCTTTAACTGCTGACGATGTACCAGTCCTGACTATTAGTTGAAGCAAATGTCCTCCATCGACGCGAGATGTCCAGAATGAGCAAATTTGGGGCGGGAGTCTCGAGGAGGGTGTGGAACTCTCTGTACCTTGACTCAGTTTTTTTTTTTTCCTGCAAACCTAAAATTGCTTTTGAAAAAAAAAAGTCAATTAATGAGATAGAAAGGCAGCGGTAACAGATATCAGCCAAAACAACAGGTGTCCAAGCTGCACAAGGCGTCCGCACTAATAATAGCTGCCACATTCCGGCCTGGCCATGAAGAGGAGCAGAGACAATAATGACAAATGCCCTTTGCATATTTAAGGGTTTGAGAACACAGTTATAATTCCTGCACACATAAATGTCAGGCCTCCTTTACGACTGCTATTGCAGGGGAAGAGCAACCCAATCATGAGTGGATCAGGACAGCCGTCACCAGTCACCAAGTTTCCCAGGGGCCCGTCGCTCTGTGGCGCCCTCTGGCGGGGGAAAAGGCATCTCGCGTAGAAGACAGAGCCATCCATTCAGCCGATTGTGACCAAATTCCGGTATTACGGCCAACACCCTTCGCGCCCCCTGGCGACTCCAGTCACTTTCCATCTCCTCGTTCCAAATGCTTGTGGAAGAAACTCGGCTGGGAGAGGGAAAAAAAAAGCTAAAAGTAAGGGAAGATCCAAATTCCTTGGCATCCAATCAGATACAGGCATTCACACGACAGCTATCCAATCAGAGTGGCAGAAATAGCGCAGGCATCCAACTAGATAGGGCAGAGTTGCCATGACGACACGAGTTTCTATAAGGTTTCCAGAGTCCCGGAGCTCTTCTGCTGACCGCCGCCTGGTGCTTGGCAACGCTTGGCCACCTACTCCAGCTGGAGTTTGCCGGTTAAAGGCACCCAATAAGGCGAGGCCAAGCCCCCGTGACATCACTAGTTGCCAAGCTGCGCTGCCCAGAGTGTGAATTCGCGCGTGATTCTCGTGATGTCCCCCGAGGCCGCTTTATCTTTTCTGGAATGGCGCTTGGTGCGCATGCGCTCAGGCATCTTTCTATATTTATTTGTGTTGGAGGTAGAAAAGGCGGGAAAATGCTTGAAGAGGACTGTGAGGCAAGAAACGAGAGATGGGGACATTCAGCTTGAATGATGGACTGATGGTGGCCTCGAGGTGGACCCTTCTGTCCCAGAAAACAGCTTGGAGAGAGTGTGGCCCTTTACAAAGCTCTGAGGGGCTGGTGAGATGGCTCAGTGGTCTAAAGCACCTACTTAGAAGAAGCTTAGCAAAGCACAGGGACCGCGGTTCAATCCCCAGCACCACACGCCAGCCGGCCCCGCCCCCTGGTGGGCTGAGCTGGCCACACACACACACACACACACACACATAAAAAAATTAAAAAAAAAAAAAAGCTCTGAGGAACAAAACTCCAGAGAGATAGACATCCAGCAGCGGACTGAGAAAACAGCTGCACGGGAGCGGGGACCTCCGCACACATCTCACAGGAGAACACAACTCAGAAGCGAAGGCAGCCGCCGGGAAGAAGAGGCGGGAAGTGACCGGAAGCCCAGGATGAGAACAGGAGGCGGGGCGAAGCCGTGATGGCGTCGTGGCGACGGAGGGGACAGCATAGAGCCACAGTCACCGTGGGAGACTCAGGACAGAGGACACTGGGGCAGGGGCGGGGATGTGGCGAGCAGCGCCAGGGCTACAGGACGGTGTCAGCAGTGGAACGGAGGAGGAGGAGGAAGAGCGTGAAGTCAGAAAGGAGGAGACAGCAAGACAAGGGATCAGCCACAAGTGAAGGCTGAGAGAGACAGAGCCAGGGACAGGGCTGAAGCCGTCTAATAGTGGCAGAGAGATTGCGAGGACAGTGGTACAGAGAGAAGTGTCAGGAGGTACGGAGGGCAGTGGCGGGGGGACAAAGGCCAAGGGGACCGTGCCTGGGGGAGCGATAAGGGGCAGCAGAGACAGACACAGAGAGGAAGGTAGCAGTGGAGACAGGGCAGACAGACGCAGAGGCGGTGACGCACAGAGGTCAGCCATAAAAGAAGATAACAAGGAATAAAGCAGCCAGCACAGTGTGACAAACAGAAGCGGAGAAGGAGAGGGTGGATTGAGGAGACGCACTGGGGGACATGGAGGACTCAGAGGTCACAGATTGCAAGGAGAGAGGAGAATGCAGCGATGGGGGGGCATAGCGCTGGCAGTCCCTGAGTTCCGGTGGCAGCAACAGCGCATTTGATGACAGAGATGAAGAAACCGAGGCACAGAGGAGGGCAACAGAAGGCCAAGTGGGGGCTGGAGAGATGGCTCAGTGGTCTAAAGCACCTACTTAGAACAAGCTTGGCAAAGCACAGGGACAGCGGTTCAATCCCCCAGCACCACATGACAGCCAGCCCCGCCCCCTGGTGGACTGAGCTGGCCACACACACACACACACACACACACACACACACACACTAAAAAAATGTAAAAAAAAAAAAAAAAGAAGGCCCAGTGGCCGCCCCGCTGGAGACAGAAACTGTGGCGATGGCTTGGCAGACGTGGCAGCCGTAAAGCCAGGCAGCCCCGCCCCCTGGTGGACTGAGCTGGCCACACACACACACACACACACACACACACACACTAAATAAATGTAAAAAAAAAAAAAGAAGGCCCAGTGGCCGCCCCGCTGGAGACAGAAACTGTGGCGATGGCTTGGCAGACGTGGCAGCCGTAAAGCCAGGCAGCAGGGTGTGGGCAGAGGGAGAAACGGGGGCTTGTCTCGCATAGAGGAGGAGAGATGCAGGGAGAGCCTGGCCAGGGGCCAGAGCAGGGACACAAGCAACCATGTCACAGAGGGATAAAGACAACACAGGCAAGGAAGAGAGGCTCAGGGGCACCTGCAACCTGTGACTGTCGTGTTTGACAGAGCTAGGTGGGTGGGAGCACGAACAGAGACCCAGTGAGAGGAAAAGGTGGGCACTGACCAAGACCCACCCTTCAACTCGGTAACGCACTGACAGCCAGGGGGGTTGGAGAGTTGAGACCTTAATTTGAGATTGTATTTATTTATTTATTTATTTATTTATTTGGTACAGGGTCTCACTACGGGGCTCAGACTCCTAGTGATCCTCCTGCCTCAGCCTCACCAGCACTGGGATTACAGGCGTGCACCACCATGCCCGGTTTTGGTAGCTGGCGTGGTGTGGGGCCAGCCTGGCTTGCAGTGCTGGGGAACCCGAGTCCTTAGGTGCTTCGACTGCTGAGCTATCTCCCCAGCCTGAGATTGTATTCTGAAAGGTGTCCCCCCAGGTTCTAGAGTCAGGGTCATGCTTCTGAAAGCCCAGTCCTCTTGCTTTAGTCCACTGTCTCGGTAGCACAAGGAGATCCACAAAACAAAGCCAGGTTAGTTTTTTTGTTGTTGTTGTTTATTTATTTTTACATTTATTTACTCTGTGTGTGTGTGTGTGTGTGTGTGTGTGTGTGTGTGTGGCCAGCTCAGCCCACCAGGGGGCGGGGCTGGCTGGCATGTGGTGCTGGGGGATTGAACCGCGGTCCCTGTGCTTTGCCAAGCTTGTTCTAAGTAGGTGCTTTAGACCACTGAGCCATCTCACCAGCCCCTAGTTTTTGATATTTATTTATTCGTGGTTCTGTAAGATAGGTATAAAATTTAGGCTGGCCTTGAACTTGCAATGATCTTCCTGCCTCAGCCACCCAAAGTTCTGGAATTACAGAACTGTGCCACGTGCTCAGCACGTTCCTGGAAAATTTGCACTTCTATTTTGATGGCTTCTTAGGTGATGGAAATAAGCACACATGCACAGAGTCTGTTTGGAGTGGGGAGTTCACACTAAACTGAGAAAGCCAGGACTGTGCCTCGGGCTACAGGGACCAAGACTAAACAGGTCCCCATTTGTAAATGTGCAGCCAATACTTAAGAGGTCTGGAAGACCTCAAGATGCAGATTTACCGTCTCAGACTTTCAGTAGTGTTTCTAAGTTGTGGACACACACACACACACACACACACGAGTGCCTCCCCACCCAGAATTTTCCCTGGTGAACCAAACCTTGATTAAAGCCCTCAAATTATTCCTGCAAACACATTTCTCTTAAGCACAATGAATAAATGCACACATATACAAAGTCAGGATGCAAAGTACCAGGATGAAGAACAGCAGGACGGAAACAGCCTGAAAACAAACCCACTGACATTTGTGGTGTTGAATTAGCAAGCACGTATGACAGTGTGCTTCGCTTCTGTGAAACATAAGATAGTCATTTTTTTTTGGGGGGGGTAAGGACCAAGAAACCGTGAAACAGTGTCTAGATGCCTGGAACGTGACAGTACTCCTCCATAGTAAATGTTCGCGAATAGGGTTAAAAGTCAAAATAACAGCTGAATAGAGAAGCTGGGAATTGGAGCACAGGTCAGAGAATTGGCTGGTGGGCTACGACCCGAGAAGGGAGAAGCAGGAGCATTGCAAGTTCGAGGCCAGCCTGGGCTGCATGGTGAGACCCGGGACACCAGCTACCCAGAGCGCTGAGGCAGGAAAATGTGAAGTTCGAGGCCAGCCTGGGCAATACAGCAGCACCCTGTCTCAACTGAGAAAGACAAAAGAAAAAGGAGGGAGGCAGGAGGGGGTCAGGGAAAAGGAGGGGCAGGTAAGAGAAGAGCGAGGAGGAGAACATCTAAAAGAGCTCTGGGACAAGGGTAATGGAGAATAGAGTGAGAGGGTTTTATCTCCCCTGAAATTTTTTTTCTCAGTCTCACCAGCACAAAGAGGAGAGGCTGAGACTCTAGCAACAGGAATAGTTAAAGAACAATGGTGGCTTTTTCAAGTTTTCCAAAAATTGGGGACAGACTCTAACCCACAGATTCAAGAAGCTCAATGAATCAAAAATAAGGCAAAGAAATTCACAGGCCACTGCACGTTTACAGAACATCACAGGCACAGAAAGGGTCTCAACAGCAGCTGGAGAACAGACAGATGTTTCTCAAAAGATCAATCATTTGCTCAGGTATGGTGACAGGTCCCTCTAAATCCCAGCACTCGGGATGCTGAGGCAGGAGGACTGCTGTGAGCTTAGGGCTAGCCTGGGCTATCTAATGAGACTCTGGGGAAAAAAGAAAAGCCTGATGTGGGGCACACACCTGTAATCCCAGCATTTGGGAGGCTGAGGCAGGAAGATCATTGCTAGTTCAAGACCAGCCTGGGCTACAAAGTGAGCTCAAGGCCAGCCTGAACTGTGTAGTGAGACCCTATCTCAAAAAGACAAAGAAAGAAAGAGGGAAGGAGGAAGAAAGGAAGGAAAGAAGGAAGGAAGGAAGGAAGGAAGGAAGGAAGGAAGGAAGGAAGGAAGGAAGGAAGGAAGGAAAGACACTAGTACATTGGGAAAGGGAATTATAAAAGTTATTAAATTTCAAAGACAGAAGCATGCGAGCAGAGGCATATTTGGTCCAGCCCGTGAGCACCCCAGCTAACCTGCACTCTGACCTGCTGTGGCTCATGCAACTGTCCCTGAGCCAACCAGTGTAGCTAGAAATGGGTGTTGTGTGACTGACCAAGCTTGACTCATGCACTCTGTGCAGGGGAGGGGATTGCTCTCGTCCAGGTACGGTGGGCTCCATGGAGGGTGGTGGTTCTGCAGGGGAACAATGGATCAGCCCAGCTGGGCACAGTGGTGCTGGCCTGTGATCCCAGAACTCGGGGAAGCTGAGGCAGGAAGATCACAAGTTTGAGCACAGCCTGGGCAACTTGGTGAGTTAACAAGATGCTGTCTCAAAATAAAAAATAGAAGGGTGGCAGGTGCAGCTCCGTATGAAAGGCCCTGGGCTCTATCCACACCGCCAGCACCGCCAGAAAAAGAACTCCCTGTGTAGAAATTTTTATGTTGCTGCCATAAAAAATTACCATAGACCTAATGCCTTCCCACAGAGGAATCTCTTATCTTAGAGCTCTGCGGGCCGGCCAGGGGTCATCCTGGCTCCCCTAGGCTGCAGCCAGGGCTGGGCTGCAGTACGGCCTCTCCTGTGCAGAGCCAGAAGCCGCCTGGCTGCCTTGGTCCACAGCTCTGGCCCATTTTCAGAGCCGGCAGCGCCTGCCAAGGCAGCAGCCTCTCTCTTGCTGTCCCGCAGCTGTCCCCTCGCTGCTCCTCAGGCCTCTGTTCTGCCCCAGGACCTGTACTCTCCCTGGGCTTAGCTGAGTCACTCCTTGGTTGGCCTTGGGCCTCGAGGCCACGGGTCCTGAGCAGGGCATTGCAGGGTGGAGATGCTGAAGGTCACCCAGATGATGGTCACCACGCAGACTTCCAGCATCCAAGCAGGATTGGGGGAGCAGGAGCTGGGAATGGAAGGGAGGAGAATTCATGTTTACTTGAATCTACACTTGAAACTTAACATGCATTGTAATTTAATTCTTATGACAACCCTGGTAAATACAAGTGAGCAGGCCCATGTTATGCTTGAGCAAACAGCTATTTTATTTATTTATTTATTTATTTATTTATTTATTTATTTATTTATTTTTATGTATTTGGTCCAGGGTCTCACTACACAGCTCAGACTCCTAATCCTCCTGTTTCAGTTTCCCCAGTGCTGGGATTACAGGCTTGTACCACCATGCCCAGTCTTGGTGGGAGGCTGGGCTAAGGGTGGCATTCGGGGCTGGGGATAGAACCCCAGTTCCTGAGCTTGCCTAAGCAGGCACTTAGTCCGCTGAGCTATCTCGCCAGCCCTTGCAAACAGCTCTAGAGCGACGGATTTGTCTGGTGGAACCGGTGGTGGTGGAGGTAGGATTTGGGCCTATCTGGCTTAGAAAGGCAGTGAACCTGGTGTTCATGTCTGTGATCTGTTTGTCTATGTGTTCATGGAGTTTCCTGTAGGAGCACTGCTTCTCAGTGGCACGTGGGTGAAAATATTGTCCTTGCATCTTGCACGCATGTCACATACATAGGCGAGGGGCTCTGGGGGCTGAGGTGCAAGGATCACACACTGGCGCCCAGCTTGGGCCGTGCAGCAATTGATTTACTTCTCAGAATAGAAAGGGCAGGGCCCGGGGATTAAGTGCTTGTCTGGCAAGTGCAAGGGCCTGAGTTCAATCCCCAGTTCTGCAAAAAAAAAAAAAAAAAAAAAAAAAAGAATATAAAGGGCTGAGGATGTAGCTCAGTACAAAAGCTCTGAGTTAAAGGAACAAGTAAAAATAGACCAATAAGTAATAAAATAAATAATCACAGAGAAGTTAAGTTTCCCTCTGGTCACCTCTCACCATTTTTTTTTCTTTCCGAGCCAGGGTCTCCCCATATAGTTCAGGCTGGCCTTGAGCTCACTTTGTAGCCCAGGCTGTTCTCAAACTCGTGGTGATCCTCCTGCCTCAGCCTCTCAAGTACTGGAATTATAGGCATGCGCTACCACAACGATGGGCATGCAGCACCATGCCTGGCTAAACCTCTCACCAATTTGGATCTCTTCCCTGGAAAATAAATTCTGTCACCAGTTTGTAGTAGATCTTTCCAGATCTTTGTCTGAATGTGTGCAGTGTGCCCGTGTGTGTGTGCGCATGCACGCACGTAGTACATAGCACTTCCATACACCATGTATGCATAGTACCACAGAGTAAATGAGTAGTTTTGTTTTGAGCAGGCCTGTGAGTGTGTTTTAACATAAATGGGATCCTACTGTAATACTGTTCTGCAGCTTGCTTTTTTAACTCCACAGTATGTCTTGGAAATCCATCCAAATTTATTTAAAGAGCTCTGTCCCATGCCTTCTAAGAGCTGTAGTGGTATTCCAGAAAATGCCTGGCTTCTCTTCCATTCCCGTATTGCTGGACATTGAGGCTATACTTAGTTTCTCTGCTCTTACCAACAATGTTGCTGTGTCGTCTCTGTGGCGAGCCTCCTGGCTTGGGCTCTGTGTGCTGGGATGAGAGGTGTGCGCCCTACACCCAGCCCCAGCTTTCCTGTCTAGATACACAGTGCGGGTCTCAAAGCCATGTAGCCCAGTGTTCAATCCTAGTAGCTTTGCACTTATTTTGTATACCATGGACAAATCTTTTCTGTTCATATGAACACCTGTTCATACTCTCTCTCTCTCTCTCTCTCTCTCTCTCTCTCTCTCTCTCTCTCTCGCTCTCTCTCTCTCGCTCTCTCGCGCTCTCACTCGCTCTCTCGCTCGCTCGCTCGCTGTCATTTAGTACAGGGTCTACAAGGTTTCACTACACACATCAGACTCGTAGTGATCCTCCTATTTTCAGCCTCCCAGCGCTGGGATTACAGGCGCACGTCACCACTCCTGGACTCTGTAGCCAGCTCAGCGCATCTGGGGCAGGTCCAGCACTCCACATGGTGCCTGGGATCAAACTACAGTTCCTGCACTTGCCTAATCAGGCGCTTAGTCCACTGAGCTATCTTGCCGACCCTCCAGAGAAGCTATTCTAAATGACATCATGATGGGCCTCTTTGTGTGTAAGTCTCTGACTTTCAGGTGAATTCCAGGGATGAGGCTGGATGCATTCAAAGGCACAAGTATTTTTCTTGTATTCACCATCTACCCAATGGCGTTCTGTAAGGGGTAGTCATTTACCTTCAGTTCCGGCAACAATGTGTCAGCAGGAAAGCCGGCTTGCTGTACTCTCACTAGTAGCATTCAGTAGACTCAGAGAATTTGTTGCTGGCTGAATGGGCGGAAATAACAATCACTGAGCAGTTTTAATGCTGTGCCCTCGGGCTTGATCAGAGGAACGAAGTGGGGGTGGGGAGAAAAGGAACTAAGTGGAACAAGTTAAAGCAAAAGTCATTCAGCTTCTGCTGGGGATCCGCTAATTCAGCTAGCAGGGGCCCGTGAAGGAAATCACCAGGTGGACAAAAACACGTACACAGAGACAGACGTCAGGCACTCATTTGCAGTAGACAAATTTGCAAACAACTTAAATGTCATTAAATATCAACCGTCGGCCAAGTATGTGTGATCTTGGGGATGCTGCTTTACCTGCATCCTGTTTTCATTTCTGATTACTCCAGACTGTTAATAATTCATTCACTTGGTCACTTCTGATTTGGGCTATGCTCTGTGCTGGCTACTAAGGGTACCTGGATGGACAAAATAGCAAGGACATCAAAACCACCTCAAGACATTCAGAATGGAGTCTTTCTTTCTTTTTCTCTCTTCTTCCCCCTTTATTTTCTCCTCCCCCCTTTATTAATAGTGTCTGTTCTTGGGTTTCGGTGTGTGGGTTTAGATCATATCCACCCCCTTCTTACCCGCCCCACTCCTTCTCCTCTTTGCCCTTCAGAATCCAGCTGTTACGTCTGGTCAATCCGTCTAGGATTCTCTTTGGTAGAGCAGTGGGTCTCTCTGCCCTCTGTGGCGCTGGTAGGGAAGCCAGGGGGCAGTCTGTGGTAACCAGGGGCTGTCCCTGAATCCTCCAAACCACTGAGAGCAATCCTGGGGCCTCTCCTGGGGCTGCTGGTGGCTACCGTGGAGCACCCAGGCCGCTGTCTCTGTTGTCATCAAGCAGTCTTCGCTCTGCACCGGCCCAGATCCGTCCTGTGTCACTGTGGCCAGAGCGCTCCTCCCCTAGCCAGATGGAAAGAATGCTTCTGGAAATGCCACTGCCCAGGATTAGCTTTTTTAAAATTTATGTCTCCCTTTATGCTTGCAATTTGTCTGTAAATCACTTAGTGATCCTGTTATAGTAGAGTGCTGAGCTAGCGACACGTGCCTCCCACCCGGCCCAGGACTGGAGATTGACCCCAGGGCCTTCCACACTGAGCTGCATCCCCAGACCTTTTTTACCTTTTTTCATTTTTTTTAAAATTATTTATTTATTTACTTATTGTGTGTGTGTGTGTGTGTGTGTGTGTGTGGCCAGCTCAGCCCACCAGGGAGCGGGGCTGGCTGGCATGTGGTGCTGGGGGATCAAACCGCGGTCCCTGTGCTTTGCTCAGCTTCGCTTGTTCTAAGTAGGTGCTCCAGACCACCGAGCCATCCCACCAGCCCCTCTTTTTTCATTTTGAGACTCAATAAATGGCTAAATTGCTAGGGCTGGGCTCCAACTGGTGCTTCTCCTGCCTCAGCCTCCCAGAGTGCAGGGATTACAGAAGTGTGCTCCACACCTGGCCACGATTTGATTCTCTCCCTCAGCATTTCTAGAATGATCTCCACCTAGGTGGCCACATGTGACACTCATCCCTGCGGGCCTGTGATGGGGCTGACAGTGAACACCCAGCCCCTCACCGGTCCTCTGAGCTCTCTCAGATCTGGCCATTCTGAGCTTGCTGCTGTGAAAAGCCCCAGATGTGTCTGTGGGGAGCATGCTGGAGCCCTGGGGTGGGTGCGCGCCTACAGTCCAGTGCAGCCTGTGTCCAGCTCGAGGGCCCGTCAGGTAGAGGTCAGTGAATTATTTTTAGGAACAATTTATATATACTGAAATACACAGATACTGAAGTTACTATTCAGTGTACACTTTTGACAAATCTCCACACACGTAACCAGAACCCCAATAAGATAACAGAGATGTAGAAAATGGCATTGTGCCCCCTTCTCACAAATCCCCACCTACAGGCAAACTCTCTTCTGATTTCTTTCTTTCTTTCTTTCTTTTTTTTTTTTTTTTTTGGGGGCATTGGGGATCAAACTCGGGACCTTGTGCTTTGCCAGGAAGGTGCTTATGGGGCTGAGCTATCTCTCTGGCCCATCTCGCTTCTGATTTCTTTTTTTGGCAGAACCAGGGATTGAATTCAGGCCCTTGCGCTTGCCAAGGAAGTGCTTATCATACTGAGCCATCTCCCCAGCCACTCTTCTGATTTCTATTACCAAATATTAACTTTGTATTTTCTTGGACTTCACTGACTCCATTTAAAAAAAAAAAAACAAAAAACCCAGGGATTGAACTCAGAAGCACTTATTCTACTGAGATATCTCCCCAGCTGCCTTTTCTTGGACTTTATATCAATAGAATCAAATAATTTGAACCCTTTGTGTCTAACTCCTTCACGCTCAGCGTAGTGTCCGTGAGACTTGCCACGTGGCTGAAGGTGCCAGCCGTGTCCTCTTTTGTGCCAGAGTAGTATCCTGTTACACAAACGCTCTAGTCTGGCTTCTCTTTGCTCTTCCTGATGGACCCCAGGGTGGCCTTCGGCCCTACACCGTCATCACTGATGAGGCTTTCCCACATCATTACGTCTTTGTGTAGGCTGTGTAGACAAATGTGTTGTATGATTAGCGGGCCATAGCAGACGCGGGGTGATAAAAAATACCATCAATGTTCAAATAAAATAATTAACTGCAATGGAAGACACAGCACCACCAATTCTCCTCCAAATACCAATACTCCTCCCTTGCTTCCAGCGTACTGTCCTCATTGTTCTCAGCGACAGGACTTTTACTTCAAATCAGGTTTTTCATCTAGGCATGGAGGTCTGTCATCCCACCATTTAGCAGGCTGAGGCAGGCAGGTTGCTGTGAATCTGAGGCCAGCCTGAGCTACATCGTGAGTTCAAGGCTGGCCTGTACTACATGGTAAGAAACTGTCTCTATGGTTCGTTTTTTGGTGGGGTTTTTTTTTTGTATTTTTTAGGGAAGGGTCTACAGGGTGTTCAGAGTCTTGCTGTGTAGATTGGACTTGTAGTGATCCACCTGTTTATAGCCTCCCAAGCGCTGGGATTATAGGCATGTGCCACCACACCCAGTCTCAAGAAGCTGTCTCAAAATAAAGAAAGAAAGAAAGAAAGAGAAAAGAAAATCACATTTTTATTTATTTATTTTTGTGGCTGGCTGGGGTGTGGCTGGCATGGCATGTAGCACTGGGGATCAAACCTCAGTCCCTCTGCTTCTCTAAGCAGGTACTTTAGACCATTGAGCTATCTTGCTGGCCCCAGAAAACCAGGTTTTGAATTCAGACATGCACTGTATTTGTAGACCAGCCCTTGAGATTATTTTTAACAATACCAGAACCAGGTGACCCTTTTACTCCCTCTTAACACCTTCCTCTTGTGTAGTAGTAATCGCCTTTTCTGGTTTTTTTTTTTTTTTTTTTTTTTTTTTTTTTTTTTTGGTGGAACAGGGGATTGAACCCAGGCCCTTGCGCTTGCCAGGGAAGCGCTTATTCCACTGAGCCATCTCCCCGGCCAGTAATCTCCTTTCTGATCTGAGGTCCCACACCGGAGGTAGAACATGCTGTTTATCTTTCCAAGTGTGGCTTATTTTGCGCAACCTGATGGTGTCTGGTTCTGTGCATTTTCCTGCAAGTTCCTGTTGATAACTGAATAATATTACGGCTATCTGAAGAAAACATAGACCTAGGCAGGGACATAGCCCAGTTCAGACCCTGCATTTCACCCCCAGTACTACCAAAAATGCGCTTTCCTTCCACTTCATTTGCATCTCTGATGCCTAATAACTGAGTATTTTTCACGTGCCTGCGGGCTATTTGTATGTTTTCTTCCCGGTGTAACATGTCTACCTTGCCATCGTTGTCACCCACTTGTTCCTTTCTTATCATTGTGTTCTTAATGTGTTCTAGATCCTTTGTCATCTAGATGTATTGCAAAGATTACTTCCAAGCCTGTGCTTTGCCTTTTCATTTATTTAGTGATGTTTTTCCTGAACAGAAATCTTAGACTTGATAATGTCAAATTTATTAAATGCTTGTCCTTATTACTTTATGTGCCCTGTTGAGGAAATATTTCTCCCTCTCAAACCACAAAGCTATTCTCCTGCTTCTCCTCCTACTGCTCCTCCTCCTCTTTCTGCTCCTCCTCCTCCTTCTCCTCCTCCTTCTCCTCCTCCTCCATCTCCTCTTCCTCCAACTCCTCCTCCTCCATCTCCTCCTCCTCCTGCTCCTCCTGCTCCTCCTTCTCCTGCTCCTCCTGCTCCTCCTTCTCCTCCTCCACCTCTTCCTCCTCTACCTCCTCCTCCTCCTCCATTTCCTCCTCCTCTATCTCCTCTTCCTCCTCCATCTCCACCTCCTCCTTCTCCTCCTCCATCTCCTCCATCTCCTCCTCTTCCATCTTCTTCTCCTCCTGCTCCTCCTCCTCTTTCTCCACCTCCTCCTGCTCCTCCTCCTCCTCCATCTCCTCCTCCTCCATCTCCTCCTCCTTCATCTCCTCCTCCTCCATCTCCTCCTTCTCCTCCTCCTCCTTCTCCTCCTCCTTCTCCTCCTCCTTCTCCTCCTCTTTCTCCACTTCTTTCTTCTCCGTTTCCTCCTTCTCCATCTTCATCTCCTCCTCCTTCTCCTCCTCCTTCATGTACAGAGTCTCACTACACAGCTCAGACTCATAGTGATACTCCTGTTTTCAGCCACCATGTCTAGACTCTGTCCTGCTCAGCCCACCCTGGGGGCAGGACTGGTGCAGCATGTGGTGTTGGGGATCAAACTGAGTCCCTGCACTTGCCTAAGCAGGCGTTTTAGTCCACTGAGCTATCTCACTGACCCTCTCTCACATTTTCTTCCTGATGT
>NW_004524844.1:412123-412647 GCF_000260255.1 Octodon degus
TGAAATCTTTCTATTCTCTCTGTTTTTTAGTTTAGGCTGGCCTCGATCTCACTATGTAGCCCAGGCTGGCCTCGAAATCACTGCAAGCCTCCTGCCTCAGCCTCCCCAGTGCTGGGATTACAGGCATAAGTCACCTTGCCTGTCGATTCTTATGCCAAAATCACACCCTCTTGTTTTCTACAGATATAGTTTCTTCAAGTTTGACAAAATAGTTTGAATCTTCCACCTTTGTTTTGTTTTTTTTTTCTTGTTCAAGCTTGTTTTAGCCCCTAAAGATCCTTCCAGTTTCTATATAAATTTTATTTTATTTATTTATTTATTTGGAGACAAGATCTTGCTATGTCATTCAGGCTGGCCTTGAACTCATGGTACTTGCCCTGCCTCAGCTTCCCAAGTGCTGGGATTACAGGTGTGCACTGCCACATGCAGCCTCCACGTAAATGTTCGGTCGAATTCGCCAACTTGTACAGAAAGCTGTTGGATGCTGATTGGCATTGTCCCGAATCTACAGATCACCAGTGTGG
>NW_004524844.1:416252-428680 GCF_000260255.1 Octodon degus
GTGGTATTATAAGTTGAACTAAATTCAGAAATTTTAAATCTTTAAATATTTATTGCCTACTCCTTTCTACTTTGAGAATTCTAATTATATGAATATAAGTTTCTTGGTTTTGACACAGTGAACTATTATGACTGATCTGTAAATTCTTCATTTTTATTTTGGACAGTTTTTATTGTTATATTCATTTATATTTGTAGATAATTTATTTTCAATTTGCAATCTATTAAAAAAATGGGGGGGGGCTGGGGAGATGACTCAGTGGAATAAGCGCTTCCCTGGCAAGTGCAAGGGCCCAAGTTCAATCCCCAGTTCTGAAAAAAAAAAAAAAAATTTAAAAATAGCAGTTAAGTGGAATTTTGAATTTCCATTTTGCTCTAGCATATAAAGTATTATTTAGGGCCAGGGATATGCCTCGGTAAAATAAGTGCTGCCCTGGCAAGCGCAAGGGCCTGTGAACTATCCCCAGTTCCACCAAAAAAAAAAAAAAGTATTATTTAAAATAGTTTATATTAACCTTTTACCTTGCAACATAGCTAAGTTCTCGTATCTGCTCTACAAGTTATGTTAGCAAGTTCCTTCGGATTCTCTACACACATGATGTCATCAAGGAATACAGACAGTGATGAGGCAGAGTGAGAGGAAAGAGGGAGGGAATGCAAAGAGAACTAAGTTGTCTGATGTCCGTGGACCAGCGGCCCACGGCAGGTGCAATCTTCGTGCCCTGAGACTGCGCGCCAATGAAAATAAATTTCTCTAAAAGACAGTTTTAAGGCCAGGGAGATAGCTCAGTGGTCTAAGCGCCTGCCTGGCAGCACAAGGACCCGGGTTCGATCCCTGGTACCGCAGGCCGTGCCGACCCCAGGCCGAGCTGGCCACGGAAACGGGGCATGGTGGCGCACACCTATCATCCCAGCGCTGGGGAAGCTGAGACAGGAGGATCACTCCAAGTCTGAGCTGCATAGCAGTATGCTGTATCAAATAAATAAATAAATAAATAAATAAATAAATAAATAAAATGATTTAAGATAAATAACAATAAAAGACGGTTTCAGGGTCTTTTCCTGTATCTTTTCAGATAATCATCTGACTTTCTCGTCTCATTGTACTATAGCCTAAACTCCATTCACTGCATTTTGAATGTTAGACAAACAGTGTTTTCCTGCTCTAAATCCCACTTGCTCGTACCGTATTAACCTTTACATATATTACTATTTTGATTTTCCAATATTTTATTAAGGACTTTTCCAGCTGTGTTCACGAGGGATATTGGTCTGCAATATTCTTTCCTTGTAATGTCAGGTTTGGATATGAGGATTTGTGGCCCTGTGAAATGACTTCAAGAATGGTTCTTGTCTGTTTAAAACAGAAAACAAAACAAAACAAAAAAAAACTTTGTGTAACTTAAGGTCTATCATAGAATGTTCCTTTGATCCTTTCGATTTTCTTACTTTTTGCTGGCTGGTTTTCTTGAGGTAGGGTCTTCTTCCGTAGTCCAGGCTGGCCTCAATCCTCCTGCCTCAGCCTCTTAAATGCTGGGATTACAGGTGTGCATCCCCGTGCTGCTCTTTGATCCTGTTTTTGTTTGTTTGTTTTTGTCTTCTGAGACAGGGTCTCACTATGCGGTACAGGCTGTCCTTGAGCTCACTTTGTTTTTTGTTTTTTTTTTAATTAATTTATTTATTTATTGTGTGTGTGCGTGTGTGGCCAGCTCAGCCCACCAGGGGGCGGGGCTGGCTGGCATGTGGTGCTGGGGGATTGAACCGCGGTCCCTGTGCTTTGCTCAGCTTAGCTTGTTCTAAGTAGGTACTTTAGACCACTGAGCCATCTCACCAGCCCTTGAGCTCACTTTGTAGCCCAAACTCACAGCAATCCTCCTGCCTCGGCCTCCCGAGTCCTGGGACTACAGGCTGATCCTGTTTATAGTTCATTTGTCTCGATCTTCCTTGCACCGTACCATCTTGTCCTCTAAGCTCTTACACATGCCCTAGCTGGTGTCTTAAGGTTTCCAGGTGGTCCCAAGACCTGCTTCCGTGCCTGCTCACTTGGTTTTTTTTCCTGGGGACACAGTCTCCTGCATCTTTGCAAGTTTAGTTGCTGTCAACTACTTGTCAGCTGGGGCGGGAGCGGGTGCTGCATGGAGTGGAACCGGGATTCGTCTGTCTGTCCCTCAAAAGCACCTGCTCTCAAGCGCAGACACTTGGGGATGTGCAGGGTCCCCTGAGCCCTGAGTTTTTAGTCCTAGCACAGTGTGGCTCCAGCAGTCCACCAATCCATGCCCCTTGTTTGGTTTTACACGGTTTTACACCAGGGTCTCGCTGGTGTAGTCTGGCCCGGCCTTGAACTCACTATGTAGCCCAGGCTGGCCTAGAATTCATAGCCATCTTCCTGCCTCAGCCTCTGGAGCATGGTGCCACCATGCTCGACTTCCCAGGCCTGTATGAGTGTTGCCCAAGGGCAGGGGTCTCAGGAGGCTCGCTCTGGCCCGCTGGAAGCCGCTGCTTGTGTTTCTGCCCCCCTTGGCCTCTCACCTCTGTGAGGCTCAGCCCCAGAGCACCGCTGTCCAGCCTCGGAGACACCTGCCTCCCCCGCTCCCTTCTCCTCTCCCCTGCCCAGCAAGGTCAGCCCCGCCAGCAGCCTCCAGGTGCCATTCTCGCCTTCTGGGCTCCTCAAACAGAGTCCGTGCGGGTCAGGAGGCCGCGCAAGGCAGAGGCCTCTTAAGCACCTCCCTGCTCCTCCTGGGTGCCTGTGCCAGGGGTCCCCCCCCCCGCCATCCGCCATGGGGGGGCAGGCTGGTGCCTGTCGCCTCATCACAGCCGTGGGTAGGAGCTCCCGCGCGTGGCACCGACAGTGAAGAAAATCTGAGCCCCGCGCTGTCGCGGGGCAGGCAGGGCGCAGGAGGGCGGGTGCTCCTGTGCGGGCAGAGCAGGTGCGGGCGCCGCTCCTTGCTGTGTCTCCTGCCAGCGCCCCCCTCTCAAACCCGGCTTCTCTGCTCAGGAGCAAGAGTCACAGCTGCCTCACAGGGCTGGAAGGGAAAACCCCGGGGCTCGCTGACCGCGCCGCTGACACAGCAGAGCAGCCCGTGGCGTTCGTGACGGTTAGCGCGCACCGGCAGTGCGTGGGGATCCCGCGCCCTGTGGGGAGTGGGTGCTCCGCACAACACAGCCCAGCCCTTCTCCTTCCCCTTCCCCTTCCCTCTCTTCCTCCTCCATCTCTTGGGCCCTTCTCTTCTGCAGATCTGTCGCCCTGTTTCCTACGGTCTGTCTCTTATTTTACTCTTTACACTTTGGGAGCCATAGCCAAGCGTCTGCATCCCATTTATTTCACTTAACACTCTGGTCTCAGATGCATCTATCTGCTGCAAACGACTCATGTTTAGCCTTCTTCATGGCCAAGTAGTGCTCCATTATGTATAAAGACCATGTTTTCTCTCTCCATGCATCTGCTGGTGGGCACAGGGGCCCCTTTCAAGATTTGGCTGTTGTGAGTTGTCCTGAAAAGTTCATTATTCGGTTCAGCTGAGGAATGACTTCCTTTCAAAAACAGTATTTGAAGAATTTCAGAGACCAGGGGGCCAGCAAAATAGCTCAGTGGGCTAAAGCACCTGCTAAGTGCAGGGACCGCAGTTCAATTCCTGGCACCACATGATGGGTCAGTCCCACCTCCAGAGCAGGCTGAGACAGCCACAGAGTCCAGACATGGTGGTACCTGCCTGTAATCCCAGCGCTAGGGAGGCTGAAAACAGGGGGATCACCATGAGCCCAAGCTGCTAGTAAGACCCTGTAACAACCAAATACACTTTAAAAAAAAAAAAAAAAAAAAACAACCCTGAGACTGGATGGGTTGTATATCATAATCAACAAGTTTAATTTTAAAAAATCTTTTATTTATCTATTTGGTACAGGGTCTTGCCTTGCAGCTTGGACTCATAGTGATTCTCCTGTCTCAGCCTCCCCAGTACTGGAATTACAGGCATGCACCACCACATCCAGTCTCAGTGTCCGGCACAGCTTGTCCTGGGTTCTGAGCCAGCACAGCATGTGGTACTGGGAATCAAACTCAGGTCCTTGTGCTGGCCAGGCAGGTGCTTAGACCACTGAGCTATCTCCCAGCCCATAATGAACAAGTTTAATGAAATTCACAATCTGCTCGACTTTCCTACAGAAAATAGGGACCACTGCAAAGAGGCTGGGTCTTGTTCCCGTGCAGTCTGCCATCAGGTGCGGGAGGGCCACCAACGAGCAGCAAGGAAAAGAGAAAGGACTTTTAGTTATCAGTGAATGAAATGAGGAAAATGGCAAATTGTGTTATAGGACTTGACCAGGATGGAGCCTGGAGAGGCTGAGGTTCAAAAGGAAGGCTGAAAGCAAGAGGAGCCCACGGACACTCGACGGGCCCGCAGTGAGGCTGGTACCAGGCTGGAGCTCCCGGAGGCACAAGAGGACACCGGGATGCGTGTACAGGGGCTACGGGGACACAGTGCATGTTACAGGCCTCAGGGGGGGTCACAGAAATGTGATGGGGCTTCAGCGGGACGGAAGACGGAAGATGGGACACAGGGCCGGCGTGCGGCCTGCAGCTGTCGGCAGGGCGTTCTGCTTCTGACATGACAGCGGAGACTGCAGCTGCCAAGCAGCAGCCAGGCAAGGCGTTGAGCAGAAGGGGGGGACAGGGGTGACAGCGGCCTGGGGTTAAAGCCATAAATCTGGTGGCATCCCTGAGAGGAAGAGAGCAGTACACAAAGACACAAGTTAATCACTTCCAGGACCCTGTTTCAAAATAAGAAGAGCTGGGCTGCGGATTAAAGCATCTGCCTAGACGCAGGGGCTGGGAGTTCGATCCCAGGGCCTGCCATGCCGCCCCGCCCCTGGGGCACTCTGAGACAGCGATTGAGACTGGGCATGGTGGTGCGCCCCTGAAATCCCAGCACTTGGGAGGCTGTAAAACAAGAGGATCACTACAAGTCCGATCTACACAGTGAGACCCTGTACACCCTAACCTAAACACAAAAAGAAGAAGGAGAAGAAGAGTTGGGGATATAGCTCAGTGCAAAAGCAATGATTTTTGTTGAGAATGAGAGATACTACAATATTTAACACGGATGTACTGGGAGAACGTTTGTGCAGGAAGGAGCAGGCTTAATTGCAAGGGACAGCCTGCCCTAAATGCTGGTTTCTCTCAGCCAAATATTCCCCCACAATATATTTATGGAAAATATCAAATATATATAAAAAGTTGAAAAAATCTGGTGGGCCTCCATGCACACCCCATTTGGAGTCAATAAGTATTAAGATTTTAGGTAGTGAATTGTTTGAAAATATGTTGCAGACGTAAATGTCAGAGTCGCCTGCGGTTAAGAAGAGTCTACATAGCTACAGTACCACAGCACATCACATGACAGAACACAAGCATTGATTCCATAATGCTTTTTGGCGGGGGATTGAACTCAGGCCCTTGCACTTGCCAGGGAAGCGCTTATGCCACTGAGCCGTCTCCCCAGCCCCCGCATAATGCTTCTAACAGCACCCAAATTCACATGGTTCCACTTATCAGGAGGGCTTTTTTTTTTGTACTGGGGGTTGAACTTAGGACCTTATACTTGCGTATGCCACTGAGCTATCTCCCTGGCCCAAATCTTTTACGTCTTGATTTTGGTTTCTTGATTTTTTTTTTTTAATATGACTTTTGTTTGTTTGTTTGTTTTGTTTGTACCACAGATTGAACTCAGGACCTTGCACTTGCCAGAAAGGTGTTTACGCTGCTGAGCCACCTCCCAGCCTTCAGAGAGCATCTCCTCAAGCTGCCAAAATGTTTTAACGGAGCATGCTGGTGCCCGCCTGTAATTCCAGCAATCAGGAGACTCATGCAAGAGGACCTCTGAAGTTTGAAGCCAGCCTGGACTACATACATGAATTCAAGACCAGCCGAAACTATGTAAGTAGGCTTTGTCTTAAAAGAAAAAAAAAAAAAAAAAAAAAAAAAAAAAAAAAAAAAAAAATAAATAAATAAATGTAGGTTTTAAACCATGATCTAAGCAAGATTCATCTGTCATGTGTGGCTGTTATTACTTCCATCTCCCTATCTGGATGAGCCTCTTTATATTGTCCATTTGACAATATCTTCCACGGCCAAGCTGGTGGTTGTCCTTGAAGTTACCTGAACTCTAGAGTTGCCCAATTGCTTTTTATTTTTCTTTTCATTTTTTTTTCTTCTTTTCTTGCAGTACTGGGGATTGAACTCAGATCTTTGCACTTGCCAGGCAGGTGCTTATGCCGCTGAGCTATCTCCCTGACCCCCGATTGCTTTGTCATGGTGCCATTTAACTTGTTCCTCTATCCTATTCCTGTAAGATAGAAATTCGATCTGGTCAGAGGTTCCCCAGTGTCCTCAACTCACAGTGCTTCTAGTGTCCCTAAACTAAAAAAGAATTTAGTGGTTCTAGTTAGGGAGTTAGCACCAGACAACCTACACTACACACCAACTGAAAAAAGTAATGAATGTAAGTTGTGAGGAAGAACATTTTATTTTAGCTCATTCTTAAAAGACACTGATTACTTGCTCATGGAGTCCGTGCACCTGGACAACATTTCAGGCTCCAGAATCTGATTAGACATCACCGTGCTCATTTCCTGTTCCACAAACAGGTTTGCTTATTCTAACAGAGCTGCCAAAACCCCAGCTCCGTGAAGACAATTATCATCGCAAAAATGTAACACAGCGATACGCTGGAACTGTAAACCCTGCCCAGCTAGGGGCTGAGGGTGTCTCGTAGGTACCCATCATGGCTTCACTTGAAAATGTTAAACATCCTAGTAACTGTTTGATGCCGGGTCCCTTCCCTGCTGAATGTGGGTATCAGATCACTCAGTGACAACTTTCTTGTCCAGACCACTCGCTGTTAAACTTTGCCAGCGCAGCTCTCTGTGGCCAGCTCTGGATTTGCTTCAACCCCCCAGGTGTCTGGCCAGAAGGCTTGGGAACCAAGGGTCTTGAGCCTTAATTAGACACGAGTGAAACACTGTCGGCAAGAAAACTCGCTGTTGGGCTGGTGAGGTGGCTCAGTGGTCTAAAGCACCTACTTAGAACAAGCTTAACAAAAGCAAAGGGACCGCGGTTCAATCCCCCAGCACCACATGCCAGCCAGCCCCGCCCCCTGGTGGGCTGAGCTGGCCACACACACACACAAATAAAATTTAAAAAAAAGAAAACTCGCTGTGTGGTGCTATGGGCTTCACATCACATCACAGCAGGGGCATGTGGTGGCCGCCTGTCCTACAACGAATGATGCTAAATGTTCCCACTTTCGTAGGGTGGTGACCACTTTCCCTCTCCATTATCCAGGTATATTTTCCCCTCTGTGGTGATCAATCTATAGAGGGAAGACTTCAGCGACAGGTGACCAAGCTGGAGATGAATGGATTTGGGGGCCCTGAACGGCTATGAGGTACATCTACCTCGGGTACGAACCCTCATATCCTTTATATTCAGAGATGATGTACATATGCACACACTCACACTCCAGGGAAGGACCGAGGGCCTTTGTCCTGAGCTACATCTCCAGCCCAATTTTCTTTTCTTTGCGAGACAAGATCTTGCTAACTTGCCCAAACTTGCAACCCTGCTGCCTCAGCCTCCCAAGTGCTAGGATCCCAGGTGTGCACCACCACGCCCCACTGTGGCCTTTCCTTTCAATTCTTACATTGCCCCAACTTTAGGTGTCCTTTGAGCTACTTCCTTTGTCTTCTTCGCCTGAGCCCACCTGCCTTTGAACACTGCTTCCTCCTGTGGCATGAAGCTTGTCCTGGGCCAACTTCACACTCTCCCACCCTCAAACCCGGAAGCAGCAGGTTTTTCCAAGGAATCTGGGGCATTGTAGTGGAAATAACATCTGGAAGCCAAGACCAGGGTGGAGCTCCTGTTCCTTTCAGCCACTCTTTCAGCCACTGAGAGAAACAGATGGCTTGAGGTTGTCCTACTGGGTGAAGAACAAGAGTGTGGCTGACTTTTTTAGTTACCTGCTGCCGAGTGACACCTAACCCCCAAGACTTAGTGGCTTCAGACAACAAAATCATTTTATAATCTTGTGGGGTTTCTGTGGAGTAAGAATTAGGGAAAGGACAAGTCTGGTAGCCCATACCTATAATCCTAGCACTTGGGGGATGAGACAGGAGAATCATTGGGAGTTCAAGGTCAGCCTTGGCTATACGGTGAATTCAAGGCCAACCAGGACCACACAGCAAAAAAAATAAACTCAGGAAATAATGAGTGTGGTGGTGCATGCCTGTAACTCCAGCATGCAGAAGGCTGAGGCAGGAGGATCACTGCCAGTTGGAGGCCAGCCTGGGCTACATAGTGAGACTGTCTTGAAAAACAATTAGGGAAGGGCTGGAGAGATGGCTCAGTGGTCTAAAGCACCTACTTAGAACAAGCTTAGCAAAGCAAAGCACAGGGACCGCAGTTCAATCCCCCAGCACCACATGCCAGCCAGCCCCGCCCCCTGGTGGGCTGAGCTGGCCACACACACACACACACACACACACATAAATAATTTTTTTTTTTAAAAAACAAACAAGGGCTGAGGTAAGCCGGGATGTTCTGACCATGGGCCTGTAAAGTGAGTGCGGTGAAGTAGCGTCGAGCGCATCCCCAGAAGGAGAGCTCCAGAATGCACACTGGCTGCATCTTTCTCTTTGTGTAGCCCTGTGGCTTCTTTGTGTGATCCCTCCTTGTGGGGTGCCAGGGACCCTAGTGAATATTTCATCCAATATATCAGAAGCTGCATCTCCTTTATGACCTAGCCTCAGAAGCCACAAGCTATTGGGTGAAAGACCCTAGAAGCCCAGGGATGAGTACAGCCAAGGAGGAGTCCCATGGCAAGAGTTGTGGAGGGGAGACACGGTGTTGTGGTGTTATTTTCAGGAAGAGGTTTGTCACACTGACCTACTGTGGTGTTGTAGGAGCTGCACATGCAGCTGACAAATAGGTCACCCTGCTGTGCAATCTGGGCAGGAGGCCTGTGTCCCACTCCGTGGGTGCCATCTCTCCTAGTGGTAAGCATTCCAGTTTAAGTCACAGGCACAGTATCTGTCTTAGTCAGCTTTCCAGTGGCTGAGACACCATACTCAACACCTGTGATGTAAAGAAAGAGAGGTTGAATTTGGCTCCTGGATCAGGGCAGTCAGTCCATGGTACGTTGGCTCCAAGGTCAAAACATCACAGTAGAAGAGCCTGGCAGAGAAAGCCGCTCACCTCATGACATCCAGGAAGCTCAGAGAGAAGGGAGGAGCCAAGGAGGGAGCCGCACCCACAAAAGCATCCCTGCAGCATCTCAGGCCCCACCTCCCACAGTATGCTTAGCAATGAATCCACTGATGAGCACAGAACGCCCCCCATGACCCAGTCGCCTTCCAGTAGCCCTGGTCTGAACACACAAGACTTGGGGGATGCTCTAGACTGAAGCCATAGCCATGGCTTCATCTATTCAGACAGGTACAACAGAGTTCTTTAGGCTGGGTGATTTTCTTCTAATAGAAAGGAATCTTTCACAGTGCTGGAGGTTGGAAGTCTAAAATGAAAACAGCAAAGATTCAGTGTCTCCGGAGGTCCCACTCTTCATGGATGAGACCTTCCTGCTATGTCCTCATGCGGCAGAAGAGGCCACGTGGGATGACAAGGTCACTAGTCCCACATGACTGACCTACCTCCAAGAGCTCCCTTCTCCCCGTGGTGTTATTACATCGGTAACCAAGTTTCAATACATCGATTTGGGGACACATGCAGAGCACAGCACAGACCAAAGGTCAGAATCGGGGGAAGGGTCTGTGGCCGAGTGTGGCACCCCCTGAGGTGTCACCTGACCTTCTGGAATAGGGACCATCCTGTTCAGAACACACTGTGTGGTTCAGTGACTACTTTCACCACTGTCCCCTGTGAGTCCTACTTTGGGAGATTTTTTTGGGACAAACTGAATTATATTCAGTCCAGTTCATCCATTTTCCAAAATTTTATTTATAAAGACATGCCTGAGTGCTGATCAGAACTTCTGATTAGGACTCAGGTTCTTTTTTATTTTTTGTTTATTTTTTAACCCAAAGTCAAGAAGTTTGATGTTTGGGTTCATTCCGGTGTTATGGTTTGTGTCTAGCTGTCCTCCCAAAGCTTCATGTAGGCATGAGGTGGCTTCTAGAGTTTGTGATTAATTCATGATCCGATACTGGGATTGTGGGTATGAGTGCTACACCTGCCCTGGGGCAAGCAATCTGCACACAATACAAGGAGGGGAGAGAGGCTGGCTGGCTGCCACAGCCGCTGCTCCTCCCTTTGCTCTTTGCTGTTTTCCACCGCCATGAACTGCTGCCCTCTGCCTTGTGTTGCTCTGCCTTGGAGCCAGCTGAGTATGGACTGAAACCTCCACCAACTTTGAGCTAAATAAACCTTTCCTTCCTTCATTTGGGGTGTTGGGTATTTTGTCCCAGCAATGAGAAAAAAACAACTGAGACACCCTGACACTCACCCTACAAAAAAGAGGCAGAGGCAAGAGAATGGCAGGTTCAAACCCAGCTTCAGCAACACGGCAACTTAGCAATATAAAATAAATTAAAATTTTAAAGGGCTGGGGATGTAGCTCAGAGCAAAATGGAAACACAGCTTTTGCAAATAGAGAGGAAGAGGGGCTGGAGGGAGTGGAAGGGAATGGGAAAAGAAAAAGTTATATCAAAAAAAAAAAGAAAAGAAAAAGTTATATCATGTACAGGTATAAATTCTGTATGATGATATGCTTAGATATGTTATGCATATCTAAAATGTAACACTAATTTTTTTATGTATTTTGTACAGGGTCTACAGGGTTTCACTACACAGATCAGACTCATAGTGATCCTCCTGTTTTCAGCCTCCCAAACACTGGGATGACAGGCATGCACCACCACACCCAGTCTCAGTCACCGTCTCAGCACCAGGGCTGGCATAGCATGCCGGGGGAATTAAACCCTGGTCCCTGTATCTGTCTAAGCAAGCGCTGTAACACTAAAATTTTTAAAATGCAAAATAAATACATACCCCCCTGAAGGGTAGCAGTTGTCTGCAGTTTGGGAGATAAAAGGTGAGTTAAAAAGAGCCAGGTTAGTGGTGCCTGCTTGTAATCCAAGCACTCAGGAGGCTGAGGCAGGAGGATCACTGTGTGCATGGGAGGCCAGCATGGGCTATATAGTGAGACCCTGTCTCAAAAAAAAAAAAAGGGATGAGGTTCCAGTTGCTCAGGGCTGGAGATCAGAGTTAGGCCTTTGGATGACACGTAGGGGACCCAGGGTGGCCTCAGGGCAGATGTGATGTTCCAGCTAACGGGCCTTCAGGCTCTTTTCTCTGGCCGCAGGGCCGTCCCCTTCTGACCTCTCTAGCAGGCCCCGCTGCCAGGCACTAATCTCTGGAGCCTTGTCTGGGGCCTCTGGTCACCTAGTCTTCTCCCTGCCTCCCTGCTCTGCTCTTTTCTTCAGCGCTTGTGTCACCCTCAGAATCATGTCCCCAAGGTGCCCACACCATGGAGGGTGAGCTCTTCTGTCACAGGCGCTCTGTGATGCGTCCTCCCACTGCCCCCAAGACCCTCCACAGAGCCAGCTCGAATGAGTTCAGACCATGGGGACCAGAAAGCCCCCTGGGCCCCCTTACTGCCCAGGCAGTGCTTTTTCCTGAGGCTCACAGAAAGGAAAAGGGCCAAGACACTGAAGTTGCTGCCCCGCTTCTGACATCTGCAAATGCTACCCAAGCCCTCCTTTCTGAGGTCCCCCGCTTGGTGTCCCGGCCTGGGGGTGAGGGGCACAAAGAGGATCCCAGAAACTCTCCCACCTCTCCTCCTCCACCCACCCCAGGCTGCCAGAGCCAGGCTCACACCTCCAAGCTCTCAGCAGCACAAAGGGGTGTGAGCGTGGGCGGGGAGGGGAGGCCTGACCTGGACTCCGCGTCCTTCTGGCCCTTGCTCCTACGAGAGCCTCAACCTGCAGGCTGGCACAATGGGCCCTAGGCGCTGCCTTCTGCCCACCAGCCAGAGTCCAGGGGCACACAGTGGGTTCCCAGGGACACCACAACCTCATGCCTCTGCCCACCCCTGTCCTTCGGGTCCTGCCCTCTCCTACCTGCCAGCTCCCCTGCACTGGCCCCCTGCGTCCCACATCCCCTCTCCTTCACCTGCAGCCTTCCCTGGCCTCTCCCCCTGCTCCCCCTTCTCTCTCTATCCTGTGCCCCCATCTCCTCTCCTTTTCTCACAGGGAAGGTGATCGGGGTGCCTGACCCTCCTCCTTTCCTCCCCTCCTCCCCCTGCGCCCTTTCCTTCCTTTTTCCCACCCTCTCCTCCCATCCCCTCTTCCTGGTCCCCCTCTTCCACCTTTCTCCCTACCCCTCTTCTGCTTCCGCCTCTCTCCTCACCCTCCCCACGCCCC
>NW_004524844.1:429127-431811 GCF_000260255.1 Octodon degus
GGGACCCGGCGGCCGCAGCCCCGCCCCCCGCGCTCCCCGCAGCGCCCCGCACCCACCCGCGCCCCACTGGGGGGGTCCCCCCCGCAGGGCATGCGGCACCCCGGACGGAGCCCCCTCCCCGTGGTGAGTAGCAGCCGGCGTGGGTTGGGGGCCTCTGGGATGGGGGGGTAGTGGTCTCGGGCCACCTCGGAATGGGGGGGACAGCAGAGGACAGTGGGCGGGGCCTGATGGGGAGCCGAGGCCGTGGGGGAGGCGACGGGATGGGGGCACTGGGCCTCGAGTTTTGTGTTAGGGTCGCCCGGGCTGGGGCATCTGGGGCGTCTGGGGTCGCCGCGAGGATGGGGGGGCGCGCGGTTGAGGTCTGGACCCCCTCTCGGAGCGAGAGTCCGGTCCCCCGCTGCCCCTCCCACCCTCACACCGCGGCTGCCGGGGGGCGCATGCCAGCGATGGGGAGGGGGAGAGGCGGGCACGGGGTTTCCTTGGTGACCGCGCCTGGCAGGAGCGGTTGCCGTGGCAACCGGGGAGAACCGGGGAGTTTGGGAAGTGAAAATGGGAAAGACGGAGGGGGTGACTGGGGAGTGAGACACCCCCTCCCCAGGCCCCAGTCCGGCTCCCTCGGGGGTGACCCAGCCCCTTCTGGCGGGCACCCACGAGCCCCAGTCTTCCTCTCCCAGGACCCCTTCCTCAGCCAGAGGCTGGGATGGGACTCCTTCCGCACGCACGTGCTGCTCTGGGACCCCCGCCTCTCCCACCTGCCTCGGCCTCTTCTCTCTGAGACCTCCCTGCCCCACCTGCTGCCTTACCCCGCCTTCCCGCCCTCACGCCTTCCCCATCTTCCCCTGGGCTCCTCCCGCTCCGTCTCACCAGGACGGGGCTCCCCTGTACCCCGCGGCCGTTCCCCCGCCCGGCACTGCTGGCACCTCAGACCAAGCCCTCCCCGGGACCCTCGGCTTCTTCCAGCCCCTTCCTTTGTAGGCCCAAGGCCCTGGCACTGCCCCGTCGTCCCCGCTTTCCCGGCTTCGTTGGGCTCCTCAGGCCAGACACCAGCCCCGGCGTCCGCTGCCCCCCAGCCGCGCAACGCTCTGCCCTCAGGCGCTCCCACCCCACTGTCCTCCTGACCCTGCCTAGGGTGACTTTCTCAAGGGTGGGGGTTTCCCCTGGGGAGCGGCCAGCTGGGGAGGGGGAGGGGAGGAGCTCCGGCCGCCCCGGGCCCCCTCCCAGTCCCCTCCCCAGCTGGGAGCCGCAGCCGCGCCTCCGTCCGCAGCGCCCATTGCGATGCACCTCACATCCGTCCGGCCGAGCAGCCGCCAGACAGGAACTCGGGCTCCCCTAGCAGCTGGGAGTCGCCGAATCGGTTCCCTCCTGGTCCGGGCAGCCGGCAGCCTCCTCACCCCTCCAAACCTCCCGCCCCTCAGGACCCTGGCTGGAATCAGCACCTCCCTCTGCCTTGGCGGTCTTCGACCTCGGTCCTGCTACCCTGCATCCGGGCTCCACCTCCCTTTGCCGCCTTCCTCTTCCAGCCGGGCCCTCTCTCATTGTCCACTCGCACACACCTAAGGGAGGGATGAACAGAGCTGCAGAGGCAGGAGGGAGGCACTGGAACGAGGAAAGGAAGGGTGGGAGCAGAGAGAGGCAGAGCGGGCATGAGAGGGCACCCAGCCTTCCCTCCCCACACACAATCAGGGCGCATCACTGTGGAGCCAGACATACACAGTCACTCACTAATTCCCAAAAGAGAGGGAGAGCAGGCGACGGGAACACACTGCATTCCCACACAGAGAATGGGTGGGCAGAGACAGGGGCGCCCGGAGCCCCGGGAGGCTGGGACAGAACCACCCGCTGCTGAGAGCCTCAGTCCCTGCCATCCAGGACCCAGGGAGCCCCCCACCAGCACAGAGCAGAGCTGGAGAAGGACGCAGAGGCGTGTGTAGGCACACATGCTCTTCGTGCGCACACATACACACAATCATTCAGTGGCAGCCAGGCGCCCAGATGTGGCACTACAGAATCAGAGCTCATGATAGATGTGGCCGGGTACTCGAGTGAGCCAGAGGCCGGTAGAGGGGGGAGTGGTTCCCAGACCTGGAGCATCAGAACAGGGCCTCAGGCAGACGGTCCCCTCCACCTGGAGACTGGAGGGAAGGACAAAGGCGAGGCCCCTACACAGGCGCAGTTGCCTCGTAGCCTCACGGAGACACAAAGCAGGGGAACAGAGGTGGTCCCACGTGCTGCTGATATGGCTGCATAACTGTGCACACACAGAACACACACACACACACGCATGCATACACACAGGTGTGCACACACACGTGTATCCCAGACCCGTGTCCAGGGAGAGGGCCACATGTGCTCCACAGTAGGCCCCAGTAGTGGCCAGCAATGCCACCTGGAACTGCCCTAAGATCTCCTGGCTATCCTAGAGAACAGTGGGATGGGACCTCAGCTTGCGGGGACCTGCATGGAGAGGTGGTTCTGGAGTTGCTCAGCTTCCTGCCTGATTGCCACTGGCCAAGGACTCTCACTCCAGCCCTGCTGAGCACCTGGCCTTCCCACTGCTGGAAGCCCTTGTGTTGCCCCCACCGCCTGTCCCTCTTCCCTGGCCCTGGACCTGTCGCCTGGACCCACTCTCTGAGACACCTCCCTGTCCCCATCTCTCCCCATCTCCCTGGAGCTGACCCTTCACC
>NW_004524844.1:431911-447691 GCF_000260255.1 Octodon degus
CCTTCCCCCACCCTGCACTGGTCCTCACCTGCCTCCTCCAGACCTGTAGACCAAGACACACACACACACACACACACACACACACACACACACACACTCTGCTTTCAAGTCTGCTTGTGGCCAATATTTTTAAAATAACAATTGCACATGAAAACCCAGATTCTCTGTTCCTCTGAAATCGCCTTGCCCGTCGCTTGGTCATGGGGGGGTGGGGGGGTGAGTAAGGCTGCACCCAGGGGTCTGCCCTTCCACTTGCTCCACCTGCTTCCTCGAGGTGGGAGCTGCTGTCGCACCTCCAGCTGGGCTCAGTCAGCTGAGTTGTCACCCCTGCTATTTTCTCTCCCCTCTTCCTCTCGCTGCCAGCTCTGGTTTTGCCCTGTCACTCTCTCTGCTCTCCTCCCCTGGGTTCCTTGCCAGGGGCACTCTTTGTCCCTCCTGCCTCCATCCTTCTGCCCTAACTTACTGGCCTGGGCTCTGCGGCCACCTGAGCTGGTACACACCCCCACCCTTGGGCCAGCACAGAGGCAGGACTGGTCTCTCCCATGGGACACGGGGCATGGTCCCCACAGCCAGCTGCAGCCATGGGTCTGAGGTTTGGCCCAGGAGGTGGCTTCACTAGGTCCTGGGTTTAAGCAGGTGTCCCCTTGGTGTATGACTTCCTCCACTGTGCCTGGTGTGGCCAGGGCCTGGCCTTTGTTCCTCCCTGGCAAGGTGCAGGGCAGCTCATCCTTGCTGATGACTTCAGGCACCCTCTTTCTCCTTCCCTCCCAGCCCTGAGGTGGCTTTGCCAGAGGGGGTCGCAGGCAACTCGAGTGGCAGGATGCCCCTTGTTGCCTGGAAACCCACTCCTGCCTGTTGTCATGGCAGGCGGAGGCGGAGGCCCGCACAGGCCTGGAGACAGCTGCTGGGGGCTTGCAGTTGAGCAGCAGGCCCCTTCTCCAGAGACCCTGGGTCCCCCGGAGTGCCATGGTGAAAGTGGGGAGCTGCTGTCTAGTGGCATTGGGTCCTAGTGGAGGGCTGAGAGAGTACACAACTGAGATAGCGAGTGGGGACAACAGCCACACCCTGCCCCATCCCTGTGCCCTAGTATCTTTGCTCACGTGGGCAGCTGAGCTCTTACTGCCAGAGCTCCAAGGGGTACAACCTGAGGGTCACTGGCCAGGGATTCTCACTCCAGCCCTGCTGAGCACCTGGCCTTCCCACTGCTGGAAGCCCTTGTGTCATCCCCACCGCCCGTCTCTCTTCCCTGGCCCTGGACCTGTCGCCTGGACCCACTCTCTGAGACACCTCCCTGTCCCCATCTCTCCCCATCTCCCTGGAGCTGACCCTTCACCCTCCTGGGCACCTGGCCACAGTACTCTTGTCCACTACCCTACCTTCCCCCACCCTGCACTGGTCCTCACCTGCCTCCTCCAGACCTGTGGACCAAGACACACACACACACACACACACACACACACACACACACACACACACACCACTTTTAAGTCTGCTTGTGGCCAATATTTTTAAAATAACAATTGCACACGAAAACCCAGATTCTCTGTTCCTCTGAAATCGCCTTGCCTCTTGTCACTTGGTCACGGAAGTGGGGGGACGCCTTAAGATGGCACAACTTGGGGTGGGGTGCCCTCTTCTTGCCTAGACCCCCTCCTCCAGTGTAAGAAGGGACAACAGTGACAATCACTAGTGAGTTTGGGGAGCTTTCCAGGAGCCCGGTCTGGGCTAAGCACTTCCTGGGAATTTGTTCCATGCATTCTTATGAAACCCCTACGGGGAAGGCACAATCCTCAGCTCTAGGGTGATGCCTAGGGAAACTGAGGCCCAGAAGTGCGCTGTGTTAGGACATGGGGCCCTCTAGGTGACAATTAGCATTGTTAGTAGCTAGGTGGTTCCTAACTGCGGGCTCTGGGAGCTCAGGCAAGAGGAAGATAAGTTTGAGCGCAATCTGAGCAACTTAGCAAAACTCAAAGGAAAATGTAAGAAGGGCTGAAGATAAAACTCAGTGAGAAGACCCTGGGCACAATGCTCAGTATCACCAAACAGAACTAATAGGCTCAGAAGGCTGGAGGGGCTTTTGTGCATTTTGGGGTTTTTTTTTTGAACCAGGGTCTCACCGCGTAGTTCAAGCTGGCCTTACAAATTCACTATGAAGCTCAGGCTGGTCTCAAACTCACAGCAGTCCTCCTGCCTCAGCCTCCTAAGTGCTGGGATTCAAGAGGAGTGCACCACCACTGTGGGACTTGGGATTTTTAAGACTTGAGTTCCTATAACGGGGGTCTTGGGTCTTCTCCAACTGTGCTGGTGTGGCATCCACTGAAATGAGCCCTGGGCTTGTCTAGGGATGCACTTAGAAATGGAGGTGGTAAGTGAAGGATCTGCCCTTCTGGTGTGATGAGAAAGCGTGGTGACCTCGAGGGTAGCCGTCACGGAGGGCCTACTAGCACCGTGTGTCGTTTGAGCCCTGCCACACTGGGTGCTGCTTGCTTGGAAGGCTGCAGGCTGGAGCTGGGCAGGCGGGCTGCAAGAGGGACAGAGCTTAGGCCCAGCTCCCACCCACCTCCTACGGAGGTCTGTGGATGGAGGGAATGAAGGGGAGCAGCCTCAGGGCCCAGCGCACTCAGGACCCAGGCCGCCGAGGCTCAGGGCAGCACGTGGGACGCAGCCACGCTGTGCCAGGGCATGCTGCGCTTGCCTTTCCTTCAGAAGCAGAATGTGGAAGGCAGGCTGGTGACGGGCCCTCCTCACTCCGGCGCCCAAGGGCCGCTGGGGACTCACGGTGCCACTGTCCTGGGAAACGCAGTGCCAGCCTCCGCGCTCTCAGATCCAGGCAGACTGGGAATTTGCAGTCTTCGGTTTTGGTTTCTGATGCTCGGGATGGGACCTGGGGCCTGGGCGCTGAGCCGTATCGCCAGTCCTTTTCTTCATTTTAGACCGAGTGCTGGATTGGGACTTGTGATCCTTCTGTCTCAGCCTCCCAGGGTGTACTGAACCTAGTTTTAAGAGGATTCCTGGGTGACCTGGACAGACCCAAGTGAGAGGGACCAGTCTGGTCACATAGCTCACAACTCAGTTGCTTTTCAGAGTGGCCTCTGCTTACACAGAATAGTTACAGGCAGCCCTGAGATGGCCCGAGCCGCAGCAGCGCCCCCTTGAGGGAGAGCAGGCCCAGGCCTGGGGCAGCACCCAGCACCCTCAGCATTACCCTCCTGTGCCCCTTAGGCTGTGGCTGATCCCAGTGTGGATCCTGATTCTGTCCCAAGAACTTCACAGCGGAGTCCAAGCTCCTGTGGCTCTGTCACAGGGAGCCCAGGGGCCTGCAGGTTCGCACTCAGCCTGGGAGTAGACGCCTATGGGTGCTGAGATGGCCTCACCAGGCCTAGGGCACCCTTCTCTAAAGTTGGGAAGCCTGTGATCCCAGCACTGAGGCAGGAGGATTGAGGCCAGTTCCAGGCCAGCCTGAGGGACATAATGAGACCCTGTCTTGGTAAATACATAAAAAATGGACCGCGTGCTTCCAGGTCCTCGATCCACCCCTGACGTCACCCGCAGCCCTTCAAGGCAGCCAGGCCCCAGTGCAGAAGGAGCTGAGCACTGGGGACTCAGCAGAGCTGATCTGTGCAGGGCTGGACGGGCTGGGCCACGCTGCGGTTAGAGCAGAACCACACCGCCTGTTGCCATAGCTGCGGTGGCCACCTGTGGCCGCTGCTGTGAATTACAAACTCGGTCCCTCGGGCGGAGTTGTGCTGGGCAGCCGTGCTCTGGATTCTCACGACAGTCCCTCGCCGGCCTGTCACAGCTGGTCACTGTGGCTGCCTTCACAGCAGCCCACACACAGCCCGCAAGCCCTGTCCTGTGACATCAGTTATTTTTATTATGTTGATTTTTTTTTTTTCCCCAGCCCAGGCTGGCCTGGAACTTGTGATCCTCCTCCTGTCTCGGTCCCCAGAATGCTGGGATCACAGGTGTGAGATGGGTCTCAGCTCTGAGGCCTGCTGAGCACTCTGCTCCCTGGCTGGGGTAGCCTCTGCTCTGGAGGGCTGGTCACTGAGGGACAGGTCACAGAAGGGAGAGGAAGCTCGAGGGACAGGGCTTTGGGCCCAGAGAAACCTCAGATGTGGCACAGGAACCTGAACAGAATCTGGCACAAGAGCAATGCCACAGAGACCGCTAAGATCAGGGCAGCGGGGACAAGGGCAAAGACCCGGATGCCGACATGGCTGGGCAGAAAGCTCAACACCCTCAGGGCAGTCACCACTGGGCAAGCTGATGGGACCCTGGCTGGCATCTCAGCATTGTGGGTCGTTTTATTTTATTTATTATTTTTTGAAACAGGATCTCACTAGGTAGCCCAGGCTGGTCTGGACCTCAGGGCCAATCCTCCTGCCTCAGCCTCCCAAATGCTAAGCCTACAAGCATGCGCCACCATGCCTGGTTTGGACCCTTTATTTCTAAAGCACTTGAGTCATCTGGTCGCATTCAGAGAGATACGTGGAAGCTGTTTTTTCTCCCAGGCCCCTCTGTCTTGCCCTCCCTCTCGGCCTTATGGTGTGACCTTTCCTTCCCTTTCTGTGTGAGGCTTCCCCAAGAAAGAAGGGCTCATGAATCCCGGCTTTGATGCCCCTCCACCCTCCTGACTGCCGGCTCGACTTCCATCCTTGTCTCCTGAGGTCTGGAAGTTCTTCTTTAGCTCCAGCTTGCGTCCCTCTTGCTGTGATGACAGTCAGTTCAGTTCCCTCTCTTTTCTCTCACCTTCTGAACTCACCCAGGAAAACGCATGTGCCTGACAGGAGCGCTTCCTGCGTTGCTTTCCTCCTCGCTCCACCTCCCTGGGGCCCCGAGTTTCCGATCTGCCATCTGCCTGAATCCTGGCGGGCACCATGCCCAACATCTCTCAGAGCTCCGGCTGGGGGTGGGGCTGGGGGCCTCGGCACCTCGCCTCAGGTGCCGGCACCGATGGCCCCGGCTCTCTCATCCTCTCCCACACTGTCCCTCTGCGCCACTGTCCCCATCCTCTGCTGGGCCTTCCACATTGGCTTGCTCCTCTGCCCACTCCCTGCCCCATGTGGGGCAAGTGCCAGTGCTAGCTGCAGTCCCTGGTCCGGCTGAGCCCGCTGTCCCTTGGGCTAAGCCCTCTGTCCCTCGGGCTGCCTGACCTCAGCCAGAGCCCCAGCCATGAACTCTGCAGCCCAGCTGCACAGGGTCTCGGGCACAGAGCTGCCCTCCCAGGGCCGTGGGGAGTGGGCTGGGAACCGCAGAGGCGGCCCCTATGTTGGGGACCGGGGCAGCTGCTGCCTCTCCTGTGTAGGGCTCACCTGGCCCCTCTGCCGGGTCTTGCTGCTGCAGCCACGACACACTGAGGGTCTCTGGGTCCCTGCCCAGCTCTATTGGCTTTGGGCCAGAGGTGACGCCTGGGGTTCCCTCTGTGGAGTAGGGCCAGCACCAGGGGAGCACCAGCATGTCCAGCACCCCCACTGGGACTAAGGGAGTGTGAACCCACATCCTGGGTTGGGGTCAGCCAAGGCACCCCTGGAGTCCCAGGCTCAGGTGTCATGACTAGTCTCCATCTAGTGCGTGGGACTCAGCCAGCTGGTGGCAGTATGGGGTGGATGGAGACCTGGGTTACAGGGGCCCACTGAAAGCAGCAACATGGCCCCTCTGCCGGGCAAGCCTCTGGAGGGGAAGGTTTCGTGCTGGTGCCCTGTGACATGCAGCTGCCCCAGCAACTGGGCTAGGAGTGCAGGAGGGAATGGGCCGGGTCTGCAGGGCACACAGGCGAAAGTCACGGGACATCTGTGCCGCATGTCATCCAGCCGTGAGTGCCTCCCAGCCCTTGGGAGCTTCCATTCGAGGATATGGGTTCAGAAGAGGGCAGAGGAAATGTTATAAGAAGAATACGTGGAGGGGTCCTGGAGGGGGACAGGGTGCCCTCTGATGTGGGTGGGTCAAGCTGTGTCACTGAGAGTGGCAGCACAGGGAAGACCGAACAGAGGCCATGAGCACACCCAGGGGACAGCTGGGAGGCAGCAGGAGAACATGTACAAAGGCCGTGGGGCTACCTGAGCAGTCCCCCTGGGAAGCACTAGGGGGCGCTGATGAGCATGGGGCAAAACAGGAGGGGGGCGCTGAGGATCAGGGCACCAGGGAGAAGCCCTGGCCTTTCCCCACATGAGCAGGACTTGGGGGAGGCTGCCAAACAGAGGACAGGACCCCTCTGGCCATCTGTGGGGGTGGAAAGGGAGGGGCCAAGGTAGGAGTGGGGCCATTGAGGAGGGGACCAGCAGGCTTGTTGGTCCAGGCTGGGCTGTGTGCCACAGAGCACTCAGACTCTGACCCTGCAGCAGGCCTCAAGGTGAGGCTTTTATCATCCACCACTCAGCAGAGACACTGGGATCAGAAGGAGCCCATCCTCCACCGTGACAAATAATATGCAAATTCAAGATTCAAACCCAGGCCATGGGGCATCTAACAGGGTGTTGTGCTGGTGTGGCTTGCCTTCAGTGGCCCATGGATATGCTGGCCTTTGAGTCTGTTGGGTGGCATTGGTGAGCACCTGCACCAGGGCCCGGCACATTCTGGACCCTGGAGGGGCTTGATAAGTACTTCCTGGATAGATGGACAGATGGATGGGTAGATGATGGATGGATAGATGAATGGGTAGATGGATAGATGACGGATGCATGGAGAGATGGATGGATGGATGAAGGAAGAAAGGGCTAAAAGAAGGACGGATGGATAGATAGGTGGATGGGGAGAAAGGTGAATGAAAGGATGGGTGGGTACATGGATGAACAGGTAGATGGAGGGAAGGGTGGATGGATGGTGTGGGTGGGTAGGGGCAGGAAGGGAGGGATGGAAATGAAGAGGGATAGAAAGAAGGATGGAGGGAGGCAGGGAGGAAAGGATAGATGGGTAGATGCAAGAAGTACGAGTAGAGGTGGATGGAGGAAGAAACAGATGGGCGATGGGTGAATGGAGGGATGGATGGATAAATACAGGGGTGGAGGGATACAGGGATGGACGCTGAAGGAAGAGAGATGGACAGATAAATGAGTGATAGTGGCTACCCTACCCATCTTACAGAAGCGTATGGGGGGACAGGTGGTGGGCTATGGCTGAGGTCCCGGGAGAGGGGCGCAGGGAGAGAGGTCTCAGCATGGGATGAGTAGGGGCCAACCCCCAGCTGAAGGACAGGGTGACGGTGACATGGGTGATGGTCTGGCCGGTTCCTGGGGTGGGGATTGGAGTGGATACTGAATGCTGCAGTGGGGTCTGGGGGCGCCTGGGCTCTGGAGCACCTGAGGCAGAGAGGGACAGGGGCGGGGTGAGCAGGGACTGCTCCTGGCCAGCGGCCGGGGTCCACACAGCCGGGGTCCGCAGCCGAGGAGCAGCAGGCTGAGTCGGTGCTGTGAGGCTGGCTGGGGCTTGGCTCAGCCCGAACCCCCCTTCTCCGGGCCGCGCAGCCGCCAACCTTCCTCCCCCGCTTCCCCCTGACCTTCCCCGGCTGCCCAGAACCAACGGGTTAATTAGATAACGGAGCCTTTGATTAGCGGGGGAGGGGAGGGAGGGCAGGAGGGGGAGGAGCGCGCCCTCCCCCGCTGGAGGATCGAGGAGGAGGGAGAGCGAGGGAGGGAGCGAGGCTCCGCTTGGCTCTGCACTGCCGTGTGACTAGAAATTGTAATCGCGGAGGAAGGGAGAGAGACGCGAGCGGGCGGAGAGACCGAGACGGAGGGGCGCGGGACTGACGGACAGCCGTGGACGGACAGACGTAGGATCTGACCGATTAGCCGGTGATGAGCAGGAAGGAGGCGAGAGAGGCGTGGATGGGGGCGAAGGACAGCGGGGGCCTGGTGGTCCCGCGGGCTTCGAGGCAGTGAGGGGGGCACAGGAGGCTGGGCGCGGACCTGCGGGAGCTAGAGGGAACAGGACCGGAGCCAGGCGGGCTCGGGCAGCAGTGCGGAGGTCGAGGGCGACGGGGGCGGCCGGAGCTCGGAGGCCAGCGGGCAGGGATCAGACGACTGCGGCAGTGGCCGGAGGACAGACAGCCTCCCGGGGGGTGGGCAGGGCGACCAGCCAGGGGGGGGCGCGGGGAGACCCAAGAAGCCCCTGCGCCCCCCCCAGCACGACCTCGACGGGAAGCCCTGGAAAACCGGGGCGCAGGGCCCCCCCGCGCGGCTGGAGGCATGTGGAGGGGGGGCCTGGGGCGCGGAGAGAGGCCCAGCGGAAGCAGAGCCACCAGGGTGAGTGTCCCTCAGGCAGCCTGGGGGGGGGGGACAAGGACGGGGACGAAGATGGCCAGAGCGAAGGGGAGATGGGCGCCTCCGGGCCACCAAAGCTGCGGTGAGGGCGCGCGCTGGCCGCGGGAGAGAAGGAATGCGGGGTGGGTGGGCTCCCACGCTGGCCCTGTCGCTCCTGGTCAGGAGGGTGTGAGCCAGGCCACGGCAGAGGCTCAGGAGGCGGGGAAGGGGCACCCGGGGCAGGGACCGAGCGGAACCGGTCCGGTGGCATTCCGGAACAAAGACCCCGACCACGCGGGCACAGACCGCAAAGGGCCAGGCTCGGCCAGCGCTGGCGGGAGCGGTGGGTCACAGGAGCCGCGGTCTCTGTCCCTGCCCGCCCGTCTGGCTGTCGGCCTCACACAGGCGGACAGACAGATGCCTCGCACGCTTTTATCTGGGTTAAACCGAGCCTGGACCCGCAGGAGGAGGAGCGGATGCGCCTGCATCTGCGCCGCGGGGTGGCCCTGTGTCCCTGGCTCTGCCGTCGCCTCGTTGGAGCGCTGGGTGCAGGGTCTACGTGGACCGTGTCCCCTCCGCCAGCGTCCCGGCAGCTGTGCGGGCAGAGCCCACCTTGTGGACACCAGGAAGGGGAGGGGGGCGCGCAACGGACACTTGGCAGCCACAGGGGGTTCCCGGGGCTGAGCCCTCCCCTGCCACTCAGCAGGCGGGCCAGCCGGGCCGCCCATGTCCGCGTCAGGGCCTCTGTGTCCCTGGCTGTTAACTGGGTGCCCCGACAGCTTCTCAGGCGCTCCCTTCGAGGCCTATGGGAGACAGGAGGGCGCTTGGCGCAGTGTAAGGGCTGGGGGCGCGATCGTCGGGCCATGATCCCTTCCCCTCTCTGGTCCTCTGGGTGGGGGGAACTGGGGAGGCGCCGCGGAGACTACTCAGAGGACCTGAGGCCTCCCCAGAGCTGAGGCACAGGAGCCCCCGGCCCCACCCCCGCCCCTTCAACGCCCCCAGCCGTCCTGCGGCAGCGGCTGGCACGGGGCCCGCCAGGCTGGCTTCGTCTGAAGCACCTGCAGTCTCGGGGCACAGGGGGGCTGCTGGGGGCCGTCCGGTGCTGTTGCCTGCCCCTGCCCCGCCCCCAGCCTCGGCTCTTACTTGCCCACACCCTCTGCTCCATGCCCAGCACCTACCGAGTCCCTGAGTCCCCCCGCGGGGCCCCTTCTGTGCCAGGCCTAGCGGGGTGGGCGGTGACAATGGCATGGGAGGCAGAGCCTGGGGGAACCGAGGGAGGCTTCTCCTCTCACTCGTGGGGTGGGGAGAAGATGGGAGGCCGGGCCCTGCACCCAGGGACCTGGGTGGCTGGATGGCGGTGCCTGGATCGGGTCCTAACCCTCTCCGCACCGCTGCCTGCCAGTCCTTTGCTCGGTCTCCACCTATGGCTGCCTTTCTGGACCCAAACAAAGGCCCACCTTTCCAAGCGGGCTGGGTCCCCCATTAGCTGGCCAGGCCCCCTCTGGCAAGAATGTCCTTTCTCCCGGCCTCAGTCGTGCCTTCTGCACAATGGGTGCGAAGCCTTTGGCAGTGGAGAGGACTGGGTGGGAGCAGGAGAGTCTGTCTGTCGGTACCATCTGCGTCTGTCTGTCCTCGCTGGTCCTGTGCAGGGTGATGGTGGCAGCCACTAGGACCCGTGGGGTTCCCTCCCGACTAAGCCTCTCCTGTCCTCTTTCGCAGCCCCCCAGCGTCCACGCGGAGTATGAACATTGAGGATGGCGCGTGCCCGCGGCTGCCCGTGCCCCTCGCTGCCGCCCGGTAGGATGTCCTGGCCCCACGGGGCACTGCTCTTCCTGTGGCTCTTCTCCCCACCCCTGGGGGCCGGCGGGGGCGGCGTGGCCGTCGCAGCAGCCGCAGGAGGAGGTTCCCCGCCGGCCACCTCCTGCCCCTCCGCCTGCTCCTGCAGCAACCAGGCCAGCCGGGTCATCTGCACGCGGAGAGAGCTGGCTGAGGTCCCCGCCGGCATCCCGGTCAACACGCGCTACCTGAACCTGCAGGAGAACGGCATTCAGGTGAGTGGGCGCGGCGGCGAGGGGGCGGGGCCGGGGCGGGGCTGGGGTGAGGGCGGCCCCCCAGGCCCCTCTGCTGCGGCTGGCTCCAGTTGTCCTGGGTGTCTCCGAACCTCCGTTTCTTGGCCTACAAGATGGGGACAGGTTGGAGGGCTGGGTACCGGGCTGCGGCGTGGGGCTGAGACGACAGGGCTGGACGCTGTCGCACGTGGTTTGTGGTGCCCTGAGAGTTCTTAGTCTCGGGTTCCGGTGAGGGGCGTGGGTGGGCGGCGGCCAGAGGTTAGGTGTGGCCTTTGCGTCTGATCAATCAGGAGTGCGATGGAGCTGGGGGGGACCTGTGGGTGCACTGTGCTGGCCTTGTGTCGGGGTTGGGGGTGGGAGGGACTCGGCCTCTCTCCCGCATGCCGGGAGATGGGGCACCCTGGACCCCAGCAGCGTTTCACAGCGTCCATGGCCACCAGCAGCCTGTGGCACCTGCCCCAGCTTCCCAAGTCAGCCCTGTCCTTGCAGATCTCCCAGCCCAGATTAGACACGGCCCCAGAAAGGCATTGAGAAAGGCCCTGTCCCCACACAGGCCTTCCAGTGGCCTCCCTGACCTGGTTCTAGCTGGAAAGTCCAGCGCCTCAGAATACAGAGGGGTGGGGGCACAGCTCCTTTCTGGGCAGCCTGGTTTGAGAACAGGTGAACTGAAGTGAGGCTGCGGAAGCCCAAGGAAGGGTCCCTGGCCATGCCCCTGCCCTGCTGCCTCCTCTGCCTCTGTCCCTGCGTCCTGTTGTATCTCCCACTCTTGTCCCTGAGAACCCCACAGTGTGCACATATCCACCACTGCCCACCTGCTCGGCCCCATCTTGCACGGTCCCTTCTGGAGGGGTCAGTGTGTGAGGGACAAATGCAGAGCACAGGTAGAGAGAGAGGGAGGCCTGGAGCCTGGGCAGGGTGCGGCCCCGTAGCAGAGCCTGTACCACCTGCCCAGGGGCCCAGCAGACAGTCCAGTGCCACGCACCGGCTCAGCGCCGCCATGGACACAGTTCACCGCTAAGCCACTCGCCGGCCAGCGGCACCTGAGTGTAGGTCTGGCAGGCAGCATCCACCCAAGCAGACGTCGTTCAGGGTGAGCACACAGGAAGGGACATACACCTGAGGTCCAGCAGCCGGGAGGCTGAGGCAGGAGCACCGCTGCAAGTTTGAGGCCAGCCTGGGCTACACAGGGAGACCCTGTCTCAACCCCTCACCGAATAAAAGTAATGCTGTTTAATTATCCAAATGCAAAAGGAGAAAAAAAGAGAAAACCCAGCCCAGTCCCTCCACCTAGATATAAACAATGATTGCTTACATACATTTTGTTTTAATATTCTGGCTCTTTCCTGTGCTTATGTAAATATATTTTTAATTATTTATTACACAATGAATACAAATTAATTTAGGAAAACTAGAAACTACACCTAAGTACAAACACACAGACAAAATCCAGCTACAGGTTTCCAGCCACAGGCAACCCAAGCACTCCCACCCGGGCCCAGACTGGCAGGAGCACTGTTCTTCTTGTTCTTCTTCTTTTTTTTTTTTTAAGACAGTCTGGTTGTGTAACCCAGGCTGGCCTTGAACTCTTGGCGATGCTCCTGCCTCAGCCTCCTGAGTGCTGGGATACAGGACATGTGCAAGCTCACACCAGTTTGTTTGCTTCTTTTTTAAAAAGAAAAATGAATCACCTTCTTTTACACTGTCCCAGCCTGGGTTTGGGCACTTAGTAGCCTAACCGTGAATACCTTTCACCCCAGCCTCAAATAGTCATCTCTGCTGTCTTTCATATGGTGGCATAGTTTGCCTGGATATGGGCATTCTGAGTTTAACTTACTAAGGACAAGATACCCTTCCATGGGAATACTATGCAGCCATGAAAATGGCACCAGAGAAGAACAGTTAGTCCCTTTGCTGTTCCAAGGTGGTGTTGGTTGTTGTTATTTTTTGGTACTAGGGATTGAACTCAGGGTCTTCCCACTGAACTACATTCCCAGCCCTTTTTATTTATTTTTGTTCTGAGACAAGGTCTCACTAAATTGCTAACGTATCCAGGATGTGGTCAAACTGGCAACCCTCTTACCTCAGCCTTTCAGAGTGCTTGAGTTGTAGGCACTTAGCACCACATCCAACTGGAGACAGTCTGTCCTCCCAGCACTGGGATTCTGTCCCTGGGATGGATTCCTGAAAGCAGACTTGCTGGGTCAAGAGAAGAAGGGAGAGGTACTGCCCTGGGAGTCCTGTGTGTGCCACGCTCCCAGGCTACGCCCCTGCACCCCCTCAATCACCCACACGCACCCCTAGGCCTGGCACCTGAACATCCCTGAATGCTGGGGCTCCAGGAGCTGCCCTTGTGGCTCGGTTACCTCTCATCACCAGACTCCCCAATACTTTGTGGGACAGGGACTTCAAACCATCCCTGGCCAAGCCTGTCATCCCATCACTCAGGAGGCTGAGGCAGGAGGTTCACCATGAGTTCAAGGCCAGCCTGGGCAACATGGTGAGAGCCTGGCTTAAAAAAAAAACAAAAACAAAAACAAAAAAACTACTCCCAGCCCTGTATGCAGCACACAGTAGGTACTCGGTGACGCCATCAGGGAAAGGGAGGCGCTCAGAATGAGGCCGGCCTGGCAGAGGCCCAGGACCTGGGGACAGGATCCCCACAGCACCTGCCCTGGTTCCCGCGTGCCCTGTACCCCTGGGCACCACACGGCAGCCAGGAGCACGGGGTGTGAGCCTGGCTCTCGGGAAGCCTGGGATGGCGCTGGCCTCTGTCCAGGTTGTTGTTGTCCATCCCAGGTAAATGAGCTGGAGCAAAGGCGGGAACGCAGGGGTCCCCGGTTTGGACGGAGGCATTTGTCACTTTGGATGCTGGTCATAGCTCTGGCACTCAAAGCCAGAGGACTTCTTTTAAAAAAAAATCATCAATAGGGCCCAGGAGATAGCTCAGCGGTCTAAGTGCTTGCCTGGCAAGTGCAAGGATGCGGGTTCAATCACTGTTACTGCATGCCGTGCCAGCCCCACGCTCAGCCTGCCACTAAACAGCATGGTAGCACATGCCTATAATCCCAGTGCTGGGGAGGCTGAGACAGGAGGATCACTAGGAGTCCACGCTGTGTAGCAAGACCCTGGACCAGATAGATGATAGATGATAGATAGATAGATAGATAGATAGATAGATAGATAGATAGATAGATGATAGATAGATAGATAATAAATCTTGTTTAAAAATCATCAACAGGCTTGGCATGATGCCTCACACCTGTCATACCAGCACTCTGGAGGCTGAGGCAGGAGAGGATCATCAGCTTGAACCCAACCTGGGCAACTTAGTGAGCTAGTGAGGCCCTGGCTCAAAATTAAAAAATAAAAAAGGGCCATGGGGGTGGGGTGGAGGTGTGACTTAGTAGAAAGACCCAGCATTTGAGGCCCAGTGCCACTCCAGGCCCTGCTTATTGGGGAAACAGGCAGGGCCGCTGCAATCCTGGAACTTTTTTATTTTTCATTTTGGCAGAACCGGGGATTGAACTCATGTCCTTCCATTTGCCAGCCAAGCGCTTATTCTACTGAGCCACCTCCCCAGCCCAATCCTGGAATTTTATGTGGGGCCTTTTTAGGCGAGGCAGACCCACGGGCTCCTCAGCAGCGCGGCCAGGCAGGCAGGGCGGCCTAAAGTCTCCTCTGGAGTCCGGGAAGCCCTACCCCCGGCCCACACCCTCCTCCTTGCCCCCGCCCCCCAGCCACCCAGAGGCCTTTGCAGTGAGGCTGCTTGCTTTGTGTGCGCGGATTTCAATGAGTCCGAGAGAGCGAGAGAGCCCTATGGCGAGAGAGCCCTATGGAGAGCGCTGTCTGCCTCGTGGCTCTTTTGCTGCCTGCGTTTGGGCCCCTCTGTCCCACCCCAACCCAAGCCTGGCCCTCAGATGGGCAGCAATTAATTTAGCAAAGTGCCATGCCCCCCCACCCCCACCCCGCTTTTAGCAGCCTGCAACCCCACAAGGGCGGTCAGGTGAGGTCAGATGACAGGGAAGTGCGGTTACAGCCCAAGAGGCAGGGCAGCCCCCAAGACCTGCAGGGCCAGGGCAGAGCGAGGCCTCATCCCTCACCGGGAGATTAAGGCAGGCTGTTCTGTAACACTGCAGGACCCCAGAGAGAGAGGCTTCAAAGCGTGCCAGCTGTTGCCCCCCATTTATTTCTAAAAACTTAATATTTTTTTGAGACACAGCCGGGCATGGTGGCCCATGCCTGTAATCAGAGCAATTGAAAGTCAGAGGCAGGAGGATTGGTGTGAGTTCAAGGCCAGCCTAGGCTATGCAGTGAGCTTAAGGCCAGCTTGAACTGCGTAAGAAGACCCTGTCTCAAAAAGACCAATATATATATTTTTTTCTTTTCTTTCTTTCTTTCTTTTTTTTTTTTTTTTACACAGAGTCTTGCTGTGTAGTCCAGACTAGCCTTGAACTCACAGCGATCCTCCTGCCTCAACCACCTAAGTGCTGGAAATACAGGTGTGCACCACCACTCCCAGCCTGTTAATTTTTTTTAATGTTTTCTTTAAAAAAATTTTTTTGATGTTTTCTTTATTCCCCACATTGTCAGCTCTGAAAGAGCACCTTTAATTCTTTTTTGTAATCAGGAAATTAAAAACATAGTAAGTTCAAAAGAGGCCCCCTTAGGATTTGCACAAGGCCCGGGAAGGACAAAGAAGCCATGCTGTGGCCACTTGCCCTGAGTGGGGCCGGAATCCCATCCCGTCCCACCTCCAGCTGCCCTGGTCCCACAGGAGGGTCGGCGCTCTGGTGATTTGTCTGAGGCTACCCAGCAAGCTGGGCTCCTCGGGGCTGAGACGAGGGCCCCAGGGGACAGGCCAGCACTGCTGGAAGTGGCTTTGTGGTTGCCACACAAACGCAGGTTCCTCCAGCAGGGCCCCGCCCCCAGGACCCTTTCAGGAAGAAAGAGTAGGCGGTGAGGTCAGGGCCTCCTGAGGTCAGGCTGGCAGGAGAGTGGGGAGAGTGGGGACAGCGGGGACAGACTCTACCAGGACTGGGGAGAACCAGGCTTCAGGGGGAGGCACTCAGCCCTTTGCTGCCCAGTCCAGCTGCCGTGATTTGTGACCAGCTCCCTGTGGCCTCTCTCCTCTCCTTCACCTCTGCTTCCTGTCCTCTGCCACCAGCCCTGAGCTCCCGTCACCTCTCAGCCTCAGTGTCCACCCTTGTCAAGCGAGACCCTGAGGCCTCATTGGTTTCTCCTTCATCTTGTCATCACAATGCATAACACAGTCAGAAAGGCACAGGCGACATAAAAGTCCAGCTCCAAAGTTCATCACAGAGAAGGGGCTGGGGAGATGGCTCAGTAGGGTAAGTGCTTACCTGGCAAGCGCAACGGCCTGAGTTCAATCCCCGGTTCTGCCAAAAAAAAAAAAAACAAACAAAAAAAAAAAAAAAAAAAAAAATAATTTTTAAAAAGATTGCTCTTGGGGCTGG
>NW_004524844.1:447982-450070 GCF_000260255.1 Octodon degus
AAAAAAAAAAAAAAAACCTCCCCATATAAAGAAGGACTGTAAAAACCCCAAAGTCCCCCATGCCCTTCAAACTCTTCTTTTTCCACAGTGAAGCATGTCACTTGTGACACATGCAAGCGTTTAGTATCCCTTTTCTTTTTTATTGCTGTATACTACTCCATCATAGGAGCCCCCCCCCAAGGTTTGTCTATCCACTTGCTATGGATGGGATGCCCAATTCTAGATTTAGAACCATTCTGCAGCTCAGGAGGATCAGGAGGAAATCCTGTCCTGTATCCAGTGGATGAGGAGGGAGAGGCCTGTATGCTGGAGCCCGGGAATCCAAGGGGCATTGGCTCCTACATGACACCCACTGGGGAAAGAGCCACAAGCAACACATTCTGAGGCCCCGGGGTGAATCTGCCCTGCTGACTTCAGCCCTGTGACAGCAAAGGCCCCAGGACACACACGCCTGCGCCCCCGCCACCTGCCCCTTCCTCCTGCCTTAGCCTCCCTGTTTCCTTTCAGGGTCTCCCTGTGTAGTCCAGGCTGGCCTTGAACTCACGGTGATCCTCCTGCCTCAGCCTGCCTAGTGCTAGCATCACAGGCGTGCGCCACCATGCCTGGCTTGCCCCTGGTTTTTCAGCTGCGGAACACAACTGAGGTTTGACTCTGCCCTTTTTGGCCAGGTGAGCCTGGTACTGAAACTGCATGGGCGTCAGTTTGGTCCTACGTGAAATCAATGATGAACAGCGCCAGTGTTCACAGCAAGGTCCTCCCCCATAGTCCCCATGGACCGAGCCAGCTTGTCACACTGGGTGACCCCAACACACAACTGTCAGTGTGAAGGACGCACAGAACCTTCCGGCCTCAGATTACGAGATGACCCCACAACAGGTGGTGTGCGTCATGCCCTGCAGTGGAGTGGGTTCAGGTCCTGGCGGCCCCAGAGCCAGGTTCCCCACCCTGGAAGGAGAACCCTTCCAAAGATTCCCGCCTCTGCAGCCTGGAGGGTGGGGAGGCAGCGGCAAATCCAGCTTCGGGACAACCTGGGACGGGATAGGTCATATTCTGGCTCTTTTTCAGTCCCAGGGATTGAATCCAGAGCCTTTGCACTGAGGTACATCCAGCCCTTTATTTTTTATTCTGAGACAGGCACTCGCTAAGTCGCTAAGGGGTGAGCAGGAGGGGCTCCCGCCTACCATCCTCCTGCTTCAGCCTCCCAGAGTGCTCGGATGACAGGTGTGCACATCATTGGGCCTGGCTCTATTCTTCTCCCCACTTCACAGATGAGAAACTGAGGCACAGGAGACATGCCAGAACGCAGCCCACTCAGGAAGCCCAACATCGTCCCCTTGCAGGGGGCACCCTTGCTCCCTGCCCCACTCCTTCCTGGGCCAGCACCGGATTCCAGGGTCCCCGCTCACCACTTGAAGCACACCCTCTGTTGGGCACGTGTGGTCCAACACCTCCTGGGGCCATTGCGCCTGCGCCCCACCTTGCCCCGGCCTCTTTGCATCTGGGCTGCGGATGCCAGGACTGTCCTTCTCGAGCGAGCGGGGACCTAGGAATCCTCCGCCCCATCCCGCCTCTTCTAGCCCCCACTAGTCCATCTGCCCCGCCCACTCAGCCCGGCTTCATTTATGGGACACCTACTGCGACCCTCAGCCCAGGCAGAGGACAGAAGGAGACCCTGCCCTGGAGCTCTGGATGGAGAAAAGGCGACCAAGTAGCTAGGAGAGAGACCTCCGCCTGGGGCTGGATGTCGGCAGGCCAGACCCTCACCCAGGGCAGGGCACCTGCAGGGGCTGAACGGGAAAGAGAACTGGGAGGCAAGAGGCGCGGCGGGAAAGCCGAGGCGGCCTGAGTGGCCCAGCGCTGCCGGCCGGGGCTGGGCATCCACCTGCGCCTTCTGCCAGCTGGGCAGCCCCAGCCCCTGCGGGCACACTGCTGCGTCCAGCCCGGGCTGGGTCCCCAGAGTCCAGCACGACACCTCCTGTACAGCAACTCAAAGTGCCTGTCTTCTGGGACATGGTGGCACTTGCCTGTAGCACTCTGGGGAGGCTGAGGCAGGAGGACTGCCAGGAGTTTGAAGCATTCCTGGAATAC
>NW_004524844.1:450328-460239 GCF_000260255.1 Octodon degus
TAATAATAATAATAATAATTTCTTAAAAGGTTAGGGATGCAACTCCAAAATCCCCGAGTGAAACCCCAGTACAACTTCAGACAAGTTCACAGCACACATGGTAACAGTGGACAAGCACGCTGCGTGTGCAGGTCCAAGCACAGGAGAACAGGGGACCTCGACAGCCCAGCCACCCAGGTCGAGGGTGGCAAATGTAGGGGAGACCTCAGTGGCCCTCCCAGGAGAAGCTGGCTCTGAGCCTTGGTCCGCCACCTGGAGCCGCAGGACTGAGAAAGTAACTTTCCCTTTCTGAACCTTTGATCAGATGCAAACCACCCAACACAGGGCAGGCCCAGGGGCGTGGCCAGCAAGCCCCCAGGACAGGCTAGCCAGCCTCACCTTGAGCTACAGCTGCTTCTAGACAGGGGCTCCCGTTACCTTGCTAACCCTGTGAGATGGCTTTTCCCTGCCCCAATACTGGAGATTGAACCCAGGCTCTTTGCAATGAGCGCTCTGCATGTTTTTATCTTGAAACAGCATCTTCCAGGCCGCTAAATTGCTCGATCTGAGCTCAAATATGCAGTCCTCCTGCCTCAGCCTCCCAGAGTGCTAGGATTGCAAATGTGCACCACCAGTTTTTTGTTTTAGAGTCAGAGATGGGATCAGTCTTGTATTGCTTGGAAAGAGAAGGGAGGAATCCACTAGTTTGGGTCTTTCAGTATGTGTTAAATTTTACAGCTAGCCACTGAAACAAGAGGAAGTATATAAATCCTAAAATGTTAGGAGAGAATCCTAGCCCAGGTCCAGTGAGTGTGTGGGAGAGCTTCCGGCTACCCTGCGCTGGCTGGCGGGACCAACTCCGGGTCCCAGCCCAGGCGCAGCGTGGGTGAGAACATCTTCCACCCCCTTGGGACGCCCCCCACCACTCCGCAGCACCTCCCCTAAAATGTTAGGAGAGGGAAAATGGAATCCTCAGAAATTCAGTCCATACAAAAGATGACAGGAAAGGAGAAGGAATAGACTACAAAAAGGATGAAAACAAAGCACAAAATAACAGTGAAGGAATAATTCCAAATATATTAGTATTTACAATAAATGTAAATGAGTTAAAATTCCACTTAAAAAAAACTGGGACTTTACAAGAGGTTAAAAGTGAAAAACCACAGGGGCAAATGACAAAAGTAAAATTGATAACAAACATTAGTCAAAAAAGAGGTATGTTATTTATTTATAGTACTAAGGAATGAACCTAAGGCCTTTGCCCGCCTCCGTTTTTCTTAAGAGACAGGGTCTTGCTAAATCACTAAGTTACCCAGACTGGGCTTAAACTTGTGACCCTCCTACCTCAGCCTCCCAGAGCGCTGAGACTTTTAGGCCTGCACCACCGTCCAGTCTTGACGAAGTGTGACAGCACAGGGCACGAGAGCACCTCTCTACCATGGCTGGTGTGGAGGAGAAGGCAGCAAACAGGCTGCAGAGAGCCAGTGACACTGCAGGAAGGTGACAGAGCCATAGGAGGCTGGGGTCTGAACTCACAGCCAGTCTAGAGGGTAGCGGCCAGAGAGGAAAGGGAAAGCCCAGAGACAGCGCAGATGGAAATGGTGGTTATCAGCCAGACTGACATGGCGACACGAACCAAAGACTGGCCCTGAGGAGGAAGGCAGGCTTTCCCGCAGCACTCGATGAATTTCCCCAAGGCACTGGGAGGGTTCAGAGGAGGGAGGAGCAGGTTAGCTCTGGGGACCCCAGAGACAGCCTGGAGGCTGGACAGGGGCTGGGGAGAAGGGGAGCCTGTGTGGGCTCTGGGGCAGGAGGGGACCAGGAGGGTGACTGCAAGACCCATGGGAGGCTGTGGCCCAGCTTTGGATGGGAGATGGCAGAGAAGCGCTAAGCATGGGACCAGGAAGGAGAAAGAGCAGAGTGAGGCCCAGTGCTGGCCAGGGGCCCGGAACACCCACATATCACCAGGTCCCAGAGAGGGGCGCTGCCCAGGAGTTCATGTGGCACCTGGACCTGCGCTCCATTGACCAGTCTGGGTACATTCTGCCCCAGAGACCACTCCTGACTGGAAGAGCCTGCTGCTGTCACTAATAGAAACAGTAACTAAGCCCCTGTTCTGTGCGCACCAGCATTTCCAGGGGAACAATAAAAAGCCTCCCTCAAGAGGGGTTCTAGCTGGGCGAGGTGGCGCGCGCCTGTAATCCCAGCTTGGGAGGCTGTAAACAGGCGAATCACTACGAGTCCGATCTAGCAGTGAGACCCTGAACACCCTGTAGACCCTTCCCTAAAATACAATAAATAAATAAATAAATAGTGTTTCATGAGACCGAAACATGGGCACAGTATAATACTAATGGGAAACACAGGACTGAAGAGAGTATATTTTCAAAACTTTGTGAAAAAGAAAAAAAAAAAAAAAAAGACAATGAAAATTATATGCAGAGAAAAAAGTTTTGAAGTTTATATACCAAATACTTAACATAGGTTAACTTGTAAATGTATTACACACTCCAAGAGGCTGAGGCAGGAGGATTGTACATTTGAGCCCAGCCTGTTATTTGTTATTTATGTCTCAAACAAAGTAAGCAGGTGTGGTGGTGCATACCAGGAAGCCCAGCACTCAGGAGACTGAGGCAGGAGGGTCGCTGCAAGTTCAAGACTTGCCTGGATTACAAAGTGAGCTCAAGGCCAGCCTCAACTGCAAAGGGAGACCCTGTCTCAAAAAGACAAAATAATTATAATAAATAAAATGAAATTTAAAAAGAGCTATGATGTAGCTCATTGTAAAGGCCCTCGGTTGCGTCCCCTGTACCAAACAAACAAAAAGTATCTGCCCTGATTTTTCTTTTCTTGTAGTTTTCCCATAAAATGAGCCCATACAAGTTCTGTCAGTAGCAAAGAAAGGCCTATAAAGAGCCGTTTCCTGATTGCAGGAGACTGCCTCACCCTCCTCGTGTCCGAGAGGGGCTCCCACCCTCCTCTCCAGGATGCAACCGCCTCTTTTGCTTCCCTACCCCAGTTCCCCTGCAAAGCTCTGAGACCTCAGACCCACCTGACGTCTCAAGGCTTTGAGAACCCAAATGCGTCTCTGTCTTTCACCCTGAGGACACAAGGCGTCTTAGTCACTCACCTTCTCTTCACTGGGACACTACCCTCAACACTTGCAACACAAAGGAAGAGAGATTTATTTTGGCTCCAATTTTTGGTCCACAATTAGCTGGCTTGGTGGAATAGGTATTTTCCCCTATTCCTAAAAGTTTCAAAAACAAACAAAGAGAGTGATCAGAATTTAGCTGGCTTGGCTCGGCAAGATAGCTCGGTGGACTAAGCACCTGCTCAGGCAAGCACAGGCTTTGGGGTTCCATCCCAGGGCACCGGCCCCACCCCCAGGCGCGCTGAGCGGGCCACCGAGACCCAGCTTGGCGGCACACGCCTGTAATCCCAGCGCTGGGGAGGTTGAAAACAGGAGGATCACTAGGCATCTGAGCTGCGTAGCAAGACCCTGTACCAAATATGAGAGAGAGAGAGAGAGAGAGAGAGAGAGAGAGAGAGAGAGAGAGAGAGAGATTAGCTGACTCAATTGCAGAACAACAGGACAGAAGGACCTGGTGGAGGAAAGCGGCTCCAGTCATGGAGGCCAGGAGGCAGAGAGAGAAGGGAGAAGCCTGGGAGGAGACAAACTCTCTAGCGAGGCCTCCCTTCCCAACAGCAACCCCATCATCCAGGCACCTTGCAAAAGTCCCATCTCAGTGCACAAGGTTATGTGGAGACACCCAGATAGAAACCATAACACCAGGACACCTTCGTGAGAGGGGACCTGGTTAAAAGTCTTGGGGAAGCCAGGTGATGGGCCTCGGTCCTGGTGGAGAAGGACGCCTGAGGCTGGGACGGGTTAGGGCAGAACAAGGGCGCAGGGCGTGATGGAGGAGCTGGGTTCCACGCCCTGCGTGGGGACCGGAGGGGAGGTGTTGCAAGAGGGACAATTCGGGAGGGGACCGTTGTCCAGATTCGCCCCCTGGGGTCACAGTGAGCAAGCTGAGCCGCGGGTGCTCGTGGCGGCCCTGTGGCACAGGCCTAGCCCCTTCCTGCCTTCTAGGCCCTGGACCCTGGGCGGAGGCTAGTACACAGCTTGGCACAGAGGAGGGGAGGGGAGGGTCCTTGCCAGGCCTGAGGCAGGCAGATGGCGTAATGGACCTCCTCCTGCAGGTAACCCCACAGCTGGATGTGGAAGGGGGAAAGAGGGGAGCTGACCAGAGAAAGAAGTAGAAAAGTCAGTCTCGGAGGAGGGAACAGCAGGTGCAAAGGCCCCAGGGCAAGAGGTTTGCTGTGTGAGGGACCCGCCAGAAGAGTACCAAAAGCATGGAGAGCGGTCAGGGAGGCCAGGTCGGGCGCTGAGGGGCAGAGGGAGGGAACAGCATCTTCTTAGAGGGCCTCACTCCACTGTCAGTGTTGCCTCAGTGAAAGGCACAGCGGAGCGCAGAGAACCTAGCACAACCCCACATCGCCATTGTGTGAGCATGAACTGCGCATGTCCGGAAGCACATCCGGCGGGGCACAGGAACTGCGCATGTGCGGAAGAGGCTGCACACTGGTGTAAAACAGGCGGAAACCTGGAAACCTAGCGTGAGAAAGAGTGCAAACGTTCCTAAGCTTCATCTTGATTACACAGTGAAAGAATAATATTGTGGAGATACTAGGTTAAATAAATATATTCTTCAAATTAATTTTATTATGCATCAGGTTTTTTAAACAATAAAAATTGGCTTCACCACTTTGGGTTTTTTAAAAATATGGAACTAGGAAAATGGAGAGCTGGACCCGTGGTTCACATGGAGTTTCTAATGAGGCAGCGTTGGCATAAGTGGTGGCCACTACTATTCTGGGGTCACAACTGTGCTAAGAATTGTTACTGTTCTTAGGCTGGCTGCCTCTCAGGTATGCGGTTTTGTGATTCAACATTTCTGGGGGTTTGTTTTCTTGCTACTTATTACAAAAGTAACAAAAGAGAAAGATGCCTGCAATCCCCAACAGCTGGAGAACAGCTTGGCGGATTTCCTTCCAGGGTTTTTTGGTGTTTTTGTTTTTATGGGGGGGGGTTGCGGCATGCTCTTTTGGGGGCACAATATAAACAGATCCCTAATTTTTAGTTTTGTGAAATTGTGCTTACGCAGTTGGAGTTTTCCATTTCCACACACAAGCATCCACATGTCATTAACAAGGTTTCAACCACGTGACCAGTGGCTGTGTGGCCTTTTGTACCTCCGTGGCCAAGCGGCCAAGCGAGCGAGGAGGATCTTGGGAAACTCCGCCTCCCACGCCCTGCTCAGCTCTGCCCCTTCCGTGGTCCCCTGCCCCTCCCCCACTAAAGGTGGCAACCAAGATCAAGGACTGAGAGCTGGGGTTCTGGGACCAGAAGGCCTGCATCTAGTCCCAAATCTGTCCCCTTCTGTGAAAATTTGAGACGCTCCATCTCTGTGCCTATTTCATACTCCCTCATCAGGCCCTCCTGGGCCCAATTAGAAAGATAATTACATGCAGCACATCCTTCTTCTTTTTATTGGTACACGTTTGCAATATACACAACACATTCATCATCTGGAGTGGACACACACACACACATGGCTTTAGTCCTTTTCATTTACTATTCCTCTGCCCTCACTCCTCCCACCCTCCTCTAGATCCCCTTCCCATCCCATTGTCCCTATCCCTTCTTTTGCTTTTTTATTTTATTATTTTATTGTGGTACCGGAAATCGAACTCAAGACCTTGCAATTGCCAGGCAGGTGTTTATTCTGCCGAGCTATCTCCCTGGCCCCTTCTTTTGCTTTTTAAATTATTTACACTTTGGGTTCTTCTTCTTCTGCTTCTGCTTCTGCTTCTGCTTCTTCCCTCTTCCTCCTCCTCCTCCTCCTCCTCCTCCTCCTCTTTCTTCCTCCTTCTTCTTTCTTCTTCCTTCTATTTTTTTTTTTAGTGAAGGATCTACAGGGTGTTCAGGGTCTCACTACGCAAATCAGACCCGCAGTGATCCGCCTTTTTACAGCCTCCCAAGAGCTGGGATTACAGGCACGTGCGCCACCACGCCCAGTCTCCATTGGCTTCTCAGCACGCCCCAGTGGCGGGGCCGGCACAGCAGTGGCTCTTCCTATAACCTTGTGTCCGATTTACTTCACTCTGCATTAGGTTTGAAGATGCATCCATTTACCTATAAATGACTCAGACTTCTCCTTTATGGCAGATTAGTACTCCATTGTATACAACTACCGGATTTTTTAATCTGTTCATCTATTGATCAGCATATAAGCCTTGTCTAAGATTTAACTGTTGTGCATTGGCAGCGTGAGTATTGTAACACCCTCAGGTCTCATCCTAACCCTGAGCAAATGTGGAAATACTTCTAGAGAGAAGTACTTTCATTGTCACAGGACTGGGAACAATAAAAGCTTTGCCCTCACACAAGCTCTGATCAAAACCAAGTGGAATTTGGTGTCAGTGTTACAAAAATCTGATTTTCAGGGCTGACATATTTTGGGGCTGCAGGTATTGAATGCAGGTTTGTAATGGTACTGAGTTTACAGGGCAGTTAGGAGGATTAAATGAGTAACTACTTCAAAAGCATGTAGAGGGACCAGGGATATACAGCTCAGCGGCATACACACCTGCCTGGCAAGTGCAAGGTTCCAAGTTTGATCCCCAGTACTGGAAAAAAAAAAAAAAATCGAAAGTATGTAGAATAATATCTAGAATCAAATATATGTTAATGGATGTTGGCGGCTGGTACTACAATTCTTTGTCCTTTTCAAAAAAATAGACATAATTTACATGTAAAATGGACCCATTTTAAGCATATAGTTGGCGAGTTTTGACAGCTACATTCACCCATGTAGCCACCCCCTCACTAAGCAGCACTCCGATCACCAGCTCCCTGATCCTGGCCTCCCACAGCCCAGTGCCCTCACCCCACCCACACTCGTGGAGACACCCGCTGGGAACATCTGGAGCTGGAGCTGCAGGACCTTCCCCTGTCAGGTCAGCTTCCTCCTAGCACAGCTCTGGGGAGGCCCGGGGTAGGCGGGCCATCAGCTCCTCCCTCCCCACAGGTGCTGTCTGTTCCCCATTGGTGGACATTTGGGTGGCTTCCCTCTAGGCTGTAAAGAACAGGACTTCTGTGAACACCCACGTGTCAGCTGTCCTGTTACTCTTAAGGACACACCCGGGAGTGTGATGGCCAGTGTGTGGCAGCTCTAGTTTTTTGTTAGCTTTGTAGGATTTTTGTTTCTCTTTTTTGAGACAAGGTCTCTACATACAGTACAAGCTGGCCTTGGACTCACTATGTAGTCGTGCTGTTTTCAAACTCAACATCCTCCTGCCTCAGCCTCCCAAGTGCGGGGATTCCAGGCACACATGGGCTACCGCTCCAAGCCCGCAGCTCTGGTATTAGCTTTGTAAGTAGCTGTCAGACTGTTTTCTAAAGCAGCTGTCCCATCCCATGCTCCTGCCATCCCTGAATCACACCCTGGCCACCATTGCTGCCAACCTTACTGACCCATGTCCCCCACCCCAGGTGATCCGAACCGACACATTCAAGCACCTGCGGCACCTGGAGATTCTGCAGCTGAGCAAGAACCTGGTGCGAAAGATCGAGGTGGGCGCCTTCAACGGGCTGCCCAGCCTGAACACGCTAGAGCTGTTTGACAACCGGCTGACCACGGTGCCCACACAGGCCTTCGAATACTTGTCCAAGCTGCGGGAGCTCTGGCTACGCAACAACCCCATCGAGAGCATCCCCTCCTACGCCTTCAACCGCGTGCCCTCGCTGCGCCGCCTCGACCTGGGTGAGCTCAAGCGGTTGGAGTACATCTCTGAGGCCGCCTTCGAGGGGCTGGTCAACCTGCGCTACCTCAACCTGGGCATGTGCAACCTCAAGGACATCCCCAACCTGACAGCCCTCGTGCGCCTGGAGGAGCTGGAGCTGTCGGGCAACCGGCTGGACCTCATCCGCCCAGGCTCCTTCCAGGGCCTCACCAGCCTGCGAAAGCTGTGGCTCATGCACGCCCAGGTGGCCACCATCGAGCGCAACGCCTTCGACGACCTTAAGTCGCTGGAGGAGCTCAACCTGTCCCACAACAACCTGATGTCGCTCCCCCACGACCTCTTCACGCCCCTGCACCGCCTCGAGCGCGTGCACCTCAACCATAACCCCTGGCACTGCAACTGCGACGTGCTCTGGCTGAGCTGGTGGCTCAAGGAGACGGTGCCCAGCAACACCACCTGCTGCGCACGCTGCCATGCGCCTGCGGGGCTCAAGGGCCGCTACATTGGAGAGCTCGACCAGTCGCACTTCACCTGCTACGCGCCAGTCATCGTGGAGCCGCCCACGGACCTCAACGTCACCGAGGGCATGGCGGCTGAGCTCAAGTGCCGCACCGGCACTTCCATGACCTCGGTGAACTGGCTGACACCCAACGGCACGCTCATGACTCACGGATCCTACCGTGTGCGCATCTCCGTGCTGCACGACGGCACGCTCAACTTCACCAACGTCACCGTGCAGGACACCGGCCAGTACACGTGCATGGTGACGAACTCAGCCGGCAACACCACGGCCTCCGCCACGCTCAACGTCTCGGCCGTGGACCCCGTGGCTGCTGGGGGCGGCGGAGCCCCGGGGGGCGGCGCGGGCGGCGTCACAGGGGGCAGCGGCGGCTACACCTACTTCACCACGGTCACAGTGGAGACGCTGGAGACGCAGCCGGGCGAGGAGGCGCTGCAGCCGCGCGGGACGGAGAAGGAGCCCCCGGGGCCCACGACTGACGGCAGCTGGGGCGGGGGTCGGCCTGGGGACGCGGCGGGCCCGGCCTCGTCTTCCACCACAGCCCCCGCGCCGCGCTCCTCGCGGCCCACGGAGAAGGCGTTCACGGTGCCCATCACGGACGTGACGGAGAACGCCCTCAAGGACCTGGACGACGTGATGAAGACCACCAAGATCATCATCGGCTGCTTCGTGGCCATCACGTTCATGGCCGCGGTGATGCTCGTGGCCTTCTACAAGCTGCGCAAGCAGCACCAGATGCACAAGCATCACGGGCCCACGCGCACCGTGGAGATCATCAACGTGGAGGACGAGCTGCCCGCCGCCTCGGCCGTGTCCGTGGCCGCCGCCGCCGCCGTGGCCGGAGGCGCGGGCGTGGGCGGCGACAGCCACCTGGCGCTGCCCGCCCTGGAGCGCGACCACCTCAACCACCACCACTATGTGGCGGCCGCCTTCAAGGCGCACTACGGCGGCGCGGCGGGAGGCGGGGGCTGCGGAGGCAAAGGTCCGGCCGGCCTCAACTCCATCCACGAACCTCTGCTCTTCAAGAGCGGCTCCAAGGAGAACGTGCAAGAGACGCAGATCTGAGCCCTGCGGGTGCGCCCGGGCGGGGGCAGGGCGCGGGCAGGGGATCCGCGGGGACAGAACGGGCTCCCGGCGGCGCCACGGGGGTCCCGCCCGCCCACACGCGCGCCCAGGACCGGGGGAGACGCGGGACCCTGGAGCAGCAGCCGCGCCCCGCACCTCCCGCGCGCCCGCACCTTGCACCGACCCCCCTGGCCATTCGCCCGCCGCCTTCCAGGGAAAAGAGGAGCTTTTTTGAGGGATGCCCTTTCCCCTCACACCCGACAGCCCTCCTTTTACGGTTCATTTTTTGCAGTTTGACGCCTGTCCCTCCCTCCCAAGCCCTCCACCCTGGAAACCCAAGAGACAGACACGCGCGTTGTCGCCGGAGCTCCCTGACCCCGGCTGTCCCCAGCGCAGCGCGCGCTACTCCCGCCCTGACCTGCGGCTGGGGTGCCGGCGACCCCCGCGCTCGGCGCCCCTTCCCCACAGACTCTTTTGATACTGAAGGGAGGTTTGCGTCAACGACTACCTGCTCTGTAATTACTTTAAAAAAAAA
>NW_004524844.1:460569-473731 GCF_000260255.1 Octodon degus
CACACACACACACACACACACACACACCATCCTGCACATCACAGCAGACAACCCAGAAGGGCCTCAAGAGTTACAAAGTACTAATCTGGGTGGCTTAGAATGACAGAAAGGTACTGTCACCATTCTGGATGCAGCAGGTCCACAACCAAGGTGACACAAGGCTGTGCTCCCTCTGAAGGCTCCAGGGGAAGGGTCCTCCCTCAGGGCAGCATCCCTCTGTGAGCATGTGTCCAACTCCCTCCCCACATAGGGCTGCCACCATGGTGGACTAGGAGCCGCTCCTCCAGGGCAGCCTCCAGTGGCCCTGAGCTACCTGGAGACACCGGTGGCCACTGCAGGCCACGTGTGAGCATGGAGGCCGGGGCTTCCAGATGCTCTTTCTGGGTGATACCATCCAGCCATGGCCTGACTCAACCACCACCCATCCCACCACGGGCGGGGGCATTTAAGGCTTCTCCCGGACTAAGTGAGGGCAGAGGGGAGGGGAGAAGGTGGGACAGAGCCCTAGGAAGCCAGTAGGGGGAGCAAGACCAGGGGACAGTGGGGCCCCAAGTCTTCAGGATTCAGCCTTAGGGGCCTAGCCCCACACCTGTCACCGTGAGCGGAGCAGGTGTAACAACCCTGTCCTGGGCACTGTGGGATACACTGGGGTCCTAGTAGAGGCCACCCCGCGCCCTGGGTGCTCTAACCCTGCCCTTTCCTGTCTGTCTCTTCGCCCCAGGGCCTTATCTGCCCCACCCTGACTGCCAGAATTCTTTCCTTATCCGTGCTCAGGCGGGCACCACCTCTGCAACAGCCCTGGGTCCTGGGCCCTAGCTGCTAGTCCGGCCCCTCTCTGCCTGCCCATCAACAAGGGCCTTGCATCCATGCCCGCCCCATCTTTCTTGGCCCAGGCAGCTCGGATCCTGGTTGCCATGACAACACTGCAGCGGTACCAGGTGGTGGTGGGGGCAGGGAGCCGGGCACCGCAGCTCCGCCATCTCTGTGCCAGGCCTGTCAATGCAGTGGCCAGGCTCCTCCTGGGAGCACTCAGGGACTCCCTGGGCTGCACTGAGCCTCTTTGGGGCTGACATGTGGTGGGCAGGATAGAAGGAGAGCAAAGGTGCTGGGCAGGGACACCAGCGTCTGCAGGGTAGGGGGTACAGCGTGGAGTCAAGGTGAACTGAAGGACGATCAGACCTGAGGAAGGGGGTGCTAGCTGAGGCTGCAGGGTGCAAAGAGCACCCCACTGTGAGTTTGGGGGCCTTGAACCACCAAAGGCGGGCACAGCTACCTTGGGGAGACGCAGGGGCAGGACCAGGCCAACATCTTCTCCCCTGGCCACCTGAAGAAAAGGGGAGAGAAGGCGCTGGGGACCTGGCAACAAGGGGACAGGCTGAGGGCCCAGAGTCACTGTCACTGGCTCCTCTCCTCACACCAAGCAAGATACAGTTTCCATGACAACCTGGCTGGCCAGAAAAGGGGGCGGGGGACTGCAGAGGGAATTTTCCACATCAGCGGGAAGGAGTGAAGTGGTGCGGGCTGCAGAGGAAGGAACGGCAGGAAGGCCTCGGCCGCGCGGGACTGGCCAAGCCCCAAGTCCCCATGGTCCTGCCCAAGGGCGCCCTTGGGCCACATTCAGCAAAACCACTGCCCACCTCTGGCGGCTGTGGACAAGTGGGAGGTTCAGGCAGGGCCAAAGGTCAAACGTCCAAAGATCAGCAGCCATCCTGCCTGCACAGTGGGCAGTGAGCTGCCAGGGAGGCTGGGCTGCACACCATCAGACCTAAGGGCATGGCCCCCAACAGGGTCCTCCGGAAGGTGGGAGTGGTGGGCTACGGCCGCCTCGGTGAGTCCCTTGCCACTGTGGGCCCCTGCCCCAAGCCCCAGCAACTCAATCCCATGCAGAACCTTTCATCTGTCACCTACCCAGACATCAGCATGAGCCAGCCCACCCTGTCCCTGGCCTCTCCCTCTGTGTCCCATTCGACCTCTCTGGCTTATGCCCCTCCCTCACCTCTGTTCCTCACTTTCTGAATGTCTTGTATCCTTGTCCCCTCTCTGGGTTTCTGTCGCCTCCTCTGGGACCCTGCCCCCTATCCTACCTCCTTGCTGCTGTTTCCTCCCTCCTGGGCCTCAATCCCTCTCTCTGGGTCAGTCTCCCACTCTCTGGATCTGTGTCCACCTCTGGTCCCTGCCTACCCTGTCTCCCTCCCTCTCAGGTCTCTAACCACCTCTGGCTCTTGAGCCCTCTTTCTTCCCCCACCCTAGGACAGTCCCTGGTCTCTCATCTCCTGGCTCAGGGATCTGACCTGGGTCTTGAGCTGGTTTTTGTCTGGAACCGTGACCCGGCCCGAATGGCAGGGAGCGTACCCTCATCCCTGCAGCTCCACGACCTCACTGCCCTTGGGGAAAGGTCAGTGGCCCTCGGTATGCGGGCCTTCCTCTTCCAGCCTCCCTGACCTGCTGTGTATCAGCAGACAAAACCCCTCCATGCCCTGTTTCACCCAAAAGTAAAATGGGAAGAGCCGCACAATGCTCCTTGTCCCAGGCTGGGGTGAAGAATGACAGGGCTCCCATACTTGGGAGGAGCCTGGGGGAGGGAGGCCTAATTCAGCTCCCAGGCCCTCTCCCCTCTCCCCTCTCCCAGGCACCCTGATCTTGTGGTAGAAGTGGCTCATCCCAAAATAATTCACGAATCTGGGGCCCACATCCTGCGCCATGCCAATCTGCTGGTGAGCCCCCCCTTAACCCACAACCCAGACCTCAACCCCCCATCTCAGCTCTGTTCCACCCTAAGCCCAGTCTGGTCCCAACCCTCCCCGCCTTCACACACCCAGGTGGGCTCCCCGTCGGCCCTGGCTGACCAGAGCACACAGCAGCAGCTCCTGGATGCCTCCCACCGCTGGGGCCATGCTGTGTTTGTGGCTCGAGGAGCCCTGTGGGGCACTGAGGACATTTCGAGATTGGATGCAGCTGGGGGCCTCCAGGTGAGGACACACTGGGCTCCCCCAAATCAGACACGAGCCTGAGAAGCGCCCCAGTTGCCCTGACCAGCTCTTGCTTTCAGAGCCTGCGAGTCACCATGGCCACACACCCAGATAGCTTCCGGCTGGAGGGACCCCTAGCTACAGCCCGCAGCACTGGGCCACGCACTGTGCTCTACGAAGGCCCCGTCCGTGGCCTCTGCCCCTTTGCTCCTCGAAACTCCAACACCATGGCAGCAGCTGCCCTGGCTGCGCCCAGCCTGGGCTTTGACAACGTGATCGGGGTGCTTGTGGCGGATGTCAGGTGAGCAGAGTGGAGCTGGGTTGCGCTGGGTGAGGCCTGCCCCTCACCCCTGCTTTCTGCAGCCTCGCGGACGTGCATGTGGTGGACGTGGAGCTGAGAGGACCCCCGGGGCCCACGGGCCGGAACTTCACTGTGCACACCCACCGGGAGAACCCCGCGGAGCCAGGCGCTGTCACCGGCTCTGCCACGGTCACCGCCTTCTGGCGCAGCCTCCTGGGTGCGGCCGTCCCTTCCCTGGCAGAGGACCTTCTCCTGGGTCTTGGGCTGCTGTGCTCTGTGGGGATGGGGGTCTCAAGCTCGATTCTGTCTCTGCTGACCTATATTCCTGAAGTCGTGAACCTTCGCACCCCACCACCTGAATCTTTGTGTGTCTGTCTCTGTCCATGTCCTTCTCTTGAGGTCCTAGGTCGCTCTCTGGGTCCCATTCACCCTCGCTGGTCTGCTCCTTCCTCCCATCACTCTCTTGCCTCCTCCTCGGTCTTTCATTCCCTTTTCTCCCCTGCAGGCTGCTGCGAGCTAGCCTCCAGGCCAGGGATCCACCTCTGCTGAGACCCCACCTGCACCCTGGAAGCCATCCTACCGCTGCTCACTTCTGCCCTGGCTGCACTTTCCAAAAGCTACCTCCTTTCACAGTAAAGCACACAGGATCTTCCCCCAGACCATGTAGCCCCTGTGGTTCCTTATATCTCTCTGTGACGTCACTTAGCGTCTCGCACAGCACATGACGCCATCGTGGTGGGCGGGCAAACACGGCTCCCGGAAGCTGTCGCGAGAGTTTACAGACTACACTTCCCAGAACCCTCTGGCCCGAAGTGGGCGTGGCTTCCCCAGGGTTGGCTTTCCGAGACTCATTTCCGGAGTTTGCAATAGGAACTGAAAGACGTAGTTTTGCATTTGTTAGCGGCGATAGCACACTTCCGGGCCAGGCGGCCTAGATGGTCCAGAGAGCGCAAGGAGTCCTGTGGCGGCCGTCGGGAGTTGTAGTCCGGAGCGTGGGGGTCGCTGGGACCTGTAGTCCTTCCTGCCAGCCCTGTCAGCGCGGTATTGCTCGCCCCGCGCTCGGAGCCGAAAGCAGCCGCCCAGGGGGATGCGGAAGCCCCCGGTTCGGGGAAGCGGAGAGGCAGGCAGGGTGAGGGGCGTTGCCAGGCAAAGGGCGAGGGCCGCGGTTGGGGTTCTGGTCGGAGAAAAGGCTCAAGAACTTGGTGACGGGTTGGAGGCCTGGTTGCCAGGTGATAGGAAAAGGAACTGTTGCTTAGTGACTCGGGAGGGTGCTGTTGCCAGGTGACAAGAGAATAGTTTTTTAATGAGCGGGGAAGGGGTGTCTTCTGTTTCTAGGCGACCAGAAGAAACCCTGTTACCTAGAGACAGGAGAGGAGGAGTCCTCTATTGCTAGGTAATCAGGAGGGACTTTGTTACCCAGAGTGTGTGTATGGGGGGGGGGGGTTTCTGTTGCTAGGAAACTAGTGATTCTGTTACCTAGCAATAGGAGAGGAAGGTAAAACGGTGATAGGCACCCTTTTACTTAGAAACCGGAGGAGTTTCTCAGTTGTCAAAGGAGAAGAGACCTTTTTTTCTAGGAATAGGGGATGGAGGTGTCTTGTGTTGCCCTGTGCCAGCCCACGGGGCAGGAAAGGGCCCAGTGTCCTCAGAGGCTGCCCTCACCTTGATGTTGGTGCCCAGGGGTCTCCTGGGAGGTTGGCCCTCACACTCTGGGCCTCCAGATCTCGAAGCCCTGAGCACCTTCTCCCCCTCCTCAACCCCAGCAGGAGCTGAGGGCAGCATGTCCCAGGCCCCAGGAGCACAGCAGAGTCCACCCTCCGTGTACCATGAGCGGCAGCGCCTGGAGCTGTGTGCCATCCACGCCCTCAACAACGTCCTGCAGCAGCAGCTGTTTAGCCAGGAGGCTGCCGATGAGATCTGCAAGAGGTGACTGTCACCTACCTTGACCCCTGGAGAAGCAGGGCTCCAACAGAGAGGCCAAGCACCCCAGCTAGGGCTCAGAGCAAGGCCAGGCCATGCCCCTGTATGCACCTGAATGGCAGCCTGGGGCTACACATGGAGACAGTGCATAACCCTACCTCTAATCCTCGCCTGCTCATGGTCCTCTATGGCTCCCTAGTCCCCCTAGGGAAAGTCCTGAGCCCCTCAGCCTGGTACCCAGTGCCCTTGTGCTATGCTTTTGGCTGGTGCCCACCTCTGCAGCTTTGTGTCTCACTGCTCCACACAAACTAGACTTCTCGGGCTGGGGAGATGGCTCAGTAGAATAAGCGCTTGCCTGGCAAGTACAAGGGTCTGAGTTCAATCCCTGGTTCAAAAAAAAAAAAAAAAACTAGACTTCTCTGCAGCCCCTGAGCGAACCCACCGCAAGGCCTCCAGGCCTTTACCTGACCATTCTTTCGCCCAGTGTGGCTCCCTCCCTCAGTAGTCTGGATGTTCCCCAAGACTTCACGCAGCATTTCTTTATAATCCTTCTGCCTTAGCCTCTCCTCTCAGTCTGTCTCTCTGCTGCCTAAACCTTCCACCCAGCCTCCTTGCCTCTGCACTCTCCCCTCCAGCCAGCCCCCCAAATTCCCAGATGGCTCCTCCTACACCCTCTCTAGCTCTCAGCCTCCTGCAGCTCCTTGATAACCCTCAGACTGATTATTATAGAATTTATTCCTCTCTTCTCATTCAAAACAGGGGTCAGTGCAGTCTCATGCCAAGGCCAGAGCTGAGTCAGGAGCCCTGCCCCAGGGAGGAGGCGAGGGAAACAGACACAGAAAAATAAAGCTCAAGCTGTCCCCTCCCCGTCCCCTCCCCACCAGGGCCCAGGCAGGGAACAAAGATCCAGTTGTTCTGAGCAGGAGCAGGAAGCCTGGAGATACTTGTGGCTGCAGGGTAGGCCCAGAGTGTTGGAGGGAAGAGCAGGACCGCAGGCGACAGCTGGGGACAGGTGGCTGGGAAGGGCCAATGCCAGAACCACAGAGCAGAGAGTGCCAGTGGGAGGAGGTGGGACCCTGTCCTGGGCCCCTGGGGCCAGGGGGAGCTGTGGGCTGGAGATGAGCAGGCGGTGATAAAACAGTGATACCAGACACAGGGACACTTGCCTTTCAACCCAGCAACTAGAGAAGTTGAGGCAGGAGGAGCACATATTCAGAGCCCACGTGGAAAACTTAGCAAGACCTTGTCGGAAGATAACATTTACAAGGCCAGCAGTGTGGGCCCGCAGTAGAGCTCTTTGCTAAAATGCTCAAGGCCCTGAGTCTGGTCCCAGGTTGTGGGGGCTCAGCTCACTGGGGGAGCCCAGATAGGACCCCAAGCCCAGCATGGGGGTCAGCGGACTCCCCTCAGAGCAGGTGCACCCAAGGTGGACCGTGGAAGGGTCTGGTCATGATGAGAAGGGCTGAGGGAGGGGGGAGCTCGGGAGGACGGGATGGGGGGGTCCAGGCAGAAGGAAGAAGACAAAAGCCTGAGTGGGGCCAGGGGCAGGACTGGAGTGCCAATTAGCAGTGTGGCTGTAGGGGGAACAGCCCCCCATATGGAAGGATGAGCCTCTCTAGGGCCTGAGCTCAGGCTTATGTCACCCCCTCTCCCAGGCTGGCCCCAGACTCCCGGCTGAACCCCCACCGCAGCCTCCTGGGTACTGGCAATTATGACGTCAACGTGATCATGGCAGCCCTGCAGGGCCTGGGCCTGGCCGCCGTGTGGTGGGACAGGAGGAGGTAGGACCTAGAGTGGGCATCTGTGGCCCACAGTGGGACCACCGGGAGGCAGGGACAAGGCCATGCCACTCAGCGTGGGACCGGGGGTACAGAAGGGCCGTGTGGTCCACAGTCCTGCTAAGTCTGTGGGTGGTGGCACAATAGTGGCATCTAAGAGGTGACCAGGAGGTCAGTGGTGTTGGGGTGGAGCTATGCCTGAGTGTTGAGTGAATACAAGACAGACAGTTGTCAGGGGCAGATGTCTCAGGGGTGACTGTAACTGGGAGGTGGGTGACGCTGCAGAGTGGATGGAGCTAGGGTGAAGGGTGGTTAGGCCACAGGGCAGAGGGCTGGCTGGTGCTGGCTGTGTTGGCGGGTGGGTGCTTGGGGAGGTGTGGATGGACTGCGGGGCCGAGTGACCATGGAAGTGGTAGGTTAGCAGGCAGGAGGTTGGCTGGTGGCCAGGAGCCCTGAGAGGGTGGTAGAGAGTGGGCGGGGACAAAGCTACTGGGTGGGTAACTGCGTGGACAGATGTGACTCCTGGCCTGACCCTGCACCACCCCCCAGGCCCCTGTCCCAGCTGGCCTTGCCTCAAGTACTGGGGCTGATCCTGAACTTGCCCTCACCTGTGTCACTGGGCCTGCTGTCCCTGCCACTGCGCCGGCGGCACTGGGTGGCCCTGCGCCAGGTGGGCGGCATCTACTACAACCTGGACTCCAAGCTGCGGGCACCGGAGGTCCTAGGGGACGAGGATGGCGTCAGGTGAGCCAGAGAGGAGGGGACACAGGATGCAGCCTCAAGCCGGAGCCTCACCCTTGCCCCTCACCCTACAAAGGAAACCCAGAGGAGGCTGGGCCTCAGCCTCCCCATGTCTCCACACAGGGCCTTCCTGGCAGCCGCCATGGCCCAAGGGCTGTGCGAGGTACTGCTGGTGGTGACCAAGGAGGTGGAGGAGAAGGGTTGCTGGCTGCAGACCGACTGACCAGCCGACAGACCATCTGCCCGCCCACAGGGACTGCCTCAGTGCTGCCTGGCACGGTGCTCGCAACCACAGCCAGTCTGAGTTCAAGTGCCGGGGAAGGGCCTGTGTGTGCCGGCCCCTCCCCATGTTCCCCACTCCCCACGCCGCTGCTGCCTCAATAAATCTGCTGATCTGCTCCAGCACGGCCTGCACCTGCCTGATGCCTTCGGGCCCTCATTTGGGGCACCGATGGGGTGGAAAAGACCCGTTGTGGCCGCGGGCATTCGGTGGGATGGATGGGAGCCAAGCCAAGCTGGTGGTGGCCCACACCTGCCCTCCCAGCACTCTAGGAGGCTGAGGTAGGAGGGTAATGAGTTCTAGCTCAGTCTTGGCAATTTAAAGCCTTAATGAGATTCTGTCTCAAAAGATTGAAAGTGGGCCAGCCAGATAGCTCAGCAGATCAAAGCACCTGCTTAGGCAGCCACAGGAACAGGGTTTGATCCAGCAGTTGAGGCTGGGTATGGTGGCGCGTGCCTGTAATCCCAGCACTTGGGAGGCTGAAAACAGGAGGACCACTACAAGTCCGATCTGTGTAGTGAGACCCTGTAGACCCTGTACTAAATAAACTTTGAAAGGGCTGGGGATGTAGTGCAGAGCAAAGGCGTTGGATTTCATTGCCAGAACCAAAAAAAAAAAGAAAAGAAGCAAGGAGGAGGCTTTGTTCCTTGGCTGTCCTCTTCGACGACACAGGCAGATAGCTATTGAGGGATCTGAGAGCTTGCGATCAGAGCCGACCCAGGCCATGGGACCTGGGAAGCCAGGGTCCCTGGGCCCCTCAGCAGGACCATGGCAGAGCCTGTGTGCTCTAAGCCATCAAATGTGGTTGCAACTGGCACAGGCCTCCCAGGAGGAGGCAGCAGGAGGAGGACAAGCACCCAGGCTGGAGGACAGCCCCGCAGAGGATGCAGCGGAGAGGGATGACTGGTAATGTGACTCCCACACCCAGGTCTGGGCAGTCAGTGGTCACCCTGCTCCGGCTGCAGGGGACAAGAGGACACCAGGGTTCCCTGCCCCAAAGTGTGGGTGTCAGAGGGGGTCTCACAGGGTGCACAGGACAGGGACTGGGACCAGATTAGCTGGGAAAGGGTGAGGGGCCTCAGAGCTGGTGGGGGTGTGGCTCAGAGGGCCTGGCCTGCATCCCTTGGCAGTGTCAAAAACTAAGTCAGAAGGGAATTGGGAGGGATGGGAGCTGGAACCACCGTGATTATCTGAGGAGGTGGTGACACAAAATAGGCAGGATGGGACAACCTTGGGGCGGGCAGGAAGACGCCCCGTGGGTGGCCCAGGACACTCAGGAGAAAGAGGTGGTGAGAGCTGGGAGGGCCCGGGCTCCTCGGGACAGACGCCCAGCAACACCAGGAGGGGGAGACCCAGGTTCAGGGTACAGGGCTCATGGGTCAGGGAGGGGAGCCTAGGAGCAGAAGTACGCAGAGGGCGTGGCTGGACCTAGGGCCGGGCACCACCCCCACCCCACCCCCGCAAGCCCCCAGCATCTCCCTCCTCCCGGGCGTGGGGTCCAGGATCCCGAGGGCACAGTGGGGGCGGGGAGGTCAGTGAAGAGAGAGAGCCTACCCCCACGGCGCCCCCTGCCATACCTGGGCACTTTTGCTGGCCCCTTGTCCCGCCCCCCAGCCCGCCTGCCGCCTGTCACCGCGGTGGACAGCCGGAGGGACCCGAGGGCTTCTATTCCTGGCTGAGTGGCAGCGCGGCGGCCTCTCAGGTGCTGCTTTCCAGCTATGGCCAAATAAGGTCCCGAGGCGGGGCGCGGGGCGGGCGCGGGGGCGAGAAGCAACTGTCCTCCGCTGGCGACAGCTGAGGCCCGATTTAGCCACCGAGGGGTCGGGCCAGGTGGGGGTGGGCTCAGGCGCCCCTTAAATCTCGGGGCTGGGTGTGGGGTGCGGCCGCGCCCCGCTCGGCTCCGCTGCCCGACTTCCTCGGCCGCCGCCGCCGCCGCCGCGCGGTTTCTCCTCTCTCCGTCGTCTCTGCTCCTTGGCCCACTTCCCCGAGGCCGCTTGCTCTCGCTGTCTCAGGTTCTCACTCACCGTCCCTGTCTCTGCCTCCCGCCTTGGCTCTCCCAGTCCCTCGTGACCGTCGCGCGTCCCGGTCCTCTCGGGCCCGCCTCCGCCTGGGGCTCCCCGCCCACCCGGGCACCGGGCTCGGTCGCCGGCTCTCTCCGCATCCCCTTCCCGCCGCCCCCGCCCCGTCCCCTGTCTCTGTATCTCTGTGTCCCTCCGTGTCCCTGTGGCCGGCCTCTCTCGCTCTGGGCCGTCCACTCCGCCCACCTCCTCGGCTCCCTGGCTGTCCCTGTCCCTCTCTGACCCCTCTCGGCTCCTAGGGGAGCCCGCGCGGCTGAATAAAGCAGGCTCCGTCCTCAGCTGTCGCCCTCTGCCTGCCTTTCCTTCCTATCTCTCTGCCGTTCGGTGGGTCGGGTGCGACCTAGCCTCCTTCCTCGCAGACCCCAGGTGGACGCGGAAGGGGACTGGCGTGGGGACAGGGGACAGCAGCCATGGGTGTGAACTCAGAGGGGGACTGCAGGGGAGCAGGGACAGGGGCCCCTCCCGAGGCCCGAATGCCGCGGGGACATGGGACAGCGGACGCTGTGCCCCCACTCTGGGCAGCAGTGCCAGGCCGGGACATTGGCCCTGTCCCCTCACTAGCCCCTCCCAGCATCCTCTTCCTGTCCTGTCCTGTCCATCAGCAGGCACATGCATGTCCTTGTCACCTGCTGTGGGCACCTACCCCCCTACACCCTCCATGCCCTCCCGTCCCACCCCACCCCTGGCCCCTCTGGAAGCTGCCCACACCCTCCAGCCGGAGTACTTTCTTCTGAACTCCGTGTCTGCCCAGAGCTGCTGGGAAGGACGAGGCATGACGGAGCATCTGCAGCAAGCTCTATGAGGGGCCCTGCACCCTCGCACACCACCTGTCCCTTCCTCTCCTCTCCATCTTCTGCTCCCAGGGACAGCTCTGAGCACCTACTATGTACGGGCACCCCATGTGCAGCCGCCCTGCCTGGTCGTCCCCACTCCCTGCTAATCGTGGCCTCTGCGTCTTTCTGTTCTCAGCCAGGGAAGGAAGCAGGCACATACTGAGCGCCCATGGTGTGCCAGGCTGGCTTTCCTCACTCTCGCTCCCCTCGCTTGCTCCCGTTCCTACACCCCAATCTCTCCTTTTGGCTCCAGCGACTGTTGGCGGGGGACAGAAACAAACAACAATGAAGCGCCCACTGGTGCCAGGCAGTAGAGAGCCCGGCTCATTTCTCAGGCCTTGCTGGTCTCTCCACCCCTCTGGCTCTGCCAGTTTCTCTGCCTGTTCTGAGCGCTGCACTTATTGAGCGCCTGCTGGATACTCTGTGATCTGCCTCCTTGCCAGTAGTCTTCTTTGCCAACCTGGCCCTGCTTCTCCTCCCTGCGCTCCTCAGCCCTACCTCAAGTCCTGTGCCCAACATCTTCGCCTGTTGTCTCCCCTCCCCCACTCCTCTGCACACAGCCTCATTTCTTCTGGGCCCTGAGCTCTCCTAGGGAGGAAAGAGGCCAGTGCAGAGAACCCGCTGTGTGCGGCTGCCTCCCTCCCGGCAGGATGACATGGCGCTGAACCTATATGCTCCCGTGGGACACGGGCTACGTCAGGTGCATGCGGCCCACCGTGGACCAGTGGGGGCTGTCTCTCCTTCTCTCTGTCTCTCTATGTCTCTGTCTGTTTGTCTCTATCTCTGTCTCTGTCTGTCTCTATCTCTGTCTTTCTGTCTCTGTCTCTCTGTCTTGGTCTCTGTCTTTGTCTCTCTCTCTGTGTCTGTGTGTCTGTCTCTCTGTCTCTCTCTCTCTCTCTCTCACTCTTTCTCTGTCTCTCCCCCCCCACCCTTTGCTGTGGCTTGAACCCAGGGGCTTCACACTGAGCTCCAACCTCAGCCTTTTTTTTTTTTTTTTTAGAGTAGGAGAGTAGGAAAGGTAGGGCCTGGGATGTAGCTCAGAGGCACAGCACCTGCCTGGCAAGTTTGAGGCCCTGAGTTTGATTCCTGATATATATTTAAAAGAAGAATAGGAAAGATTTTGGGGGGAATACGAAGAAGGACTAGGATTGGGGAACAGGAATGGCTCCTAAGAAAGGGATCCCGCATGGGTTGCACTTGTGTTTTGGTGTTTGTTTTTTGACTCAGGGGCTTGCTAAATTGTCCGGGCTAGACTCAAACTTGCACTCCCCTGGCGCTGGCTGGCCAGTGAGTACCACCACGCCTGGTGTCTCCCCTCTTTCTCTGGTCTCCATTCCCTGGCACTGCTGTCTGCCTAGCAGCTCCCTGCCGCCCCTGCCCGGGGAAGGGCACAGCCTAGGCAGGCCTTCTGCCGCCGGGTCTCGGACCCTCCCTCCCCGTGTCGCTCCCCCAGCCAGCTGCGCACTGTCAGCTGTGAGCCCCGCCCACCTGGCCCTGTGGCCGCCTGCTCTCTGCGCCCTCGGGCTCCACGGCAGGAATGTGCACCGGGCTGGCCCCATGCGCTGCCGCCCTCTGTGGTGCCCTGCTTTCCTGTCCTCTCCTGTCCTCCTCCTTCTCAGGGAGCCCCAAGGGAAGGGGTCTGTTCTGGGGACCAAAGCCCAGACGCCAGGCCGATTTGGGCTCAGGTCTGGTTCCTTGGTGGAAAGAAGCTGGATGAGGCCAGCCCTCCCTCATGTTTCCCACTGGCAGCAGCCCTGGCGGTCTGCATTCACTCCCACTGGTGCCCTGGGGCGGCAACTGCAGGTGTGCCTGGGCGCAGTGGGTCCTGGTCCTCCCTGCAGGGGGGCTCCTCCCTCCCCTTATCTTTACTGCCTTCTTGGCCTCCCACACACCCACTTTCCTCTCCTCTCTTCCCTCCTCTTCCTCACCTTCTCCCTCCTCCTCCTATGCCCTCCTCACTCTCCTACTTGTCCTCCCCTCCTCCTGCCTTTTCCTTCTCACGCTCACCACGTCCTTCTCCTCCTCTTCCTCCCTCCCCTCCCCCTCCTCCGCCTTCCCCTGCCCTCTTCCTCCCTCCCTCTCCTCTCCCTCCTCCCTCTTCTCTCTCCCTGCTTTCCCCTGCTCTTCCTCCCTCCCCCTCCTCCCCTTCCTCCCTCTTCTCTCTCTGCCTTCCCCTGCCCTCTTCCTCCCTCCCCCTCCTCTCCCTCCTCCCTCTTCTCTCTCCCTGCCTTCCCCTGCCCTCTTCCTCCCTCCCACCTCCGT
>NW_004524844.1:474251-529372 GCF_000260255.1 Octodon degus
CTCTCTCCCTGCCTTCCCCTGCCCTCTTCCTCCTCCCCACCTCCGTAAGCTCTCCGTCTTCATCCTCTCCCTCCTCTCCTCCACTCCCTGTCCTCCTCACCCATCTTGCTTCCTTCTGAAACTGCTCACCCCTCTCCCCCCTCCACCCCACCATCTTCCTCTTGTCCTTTTCTTCTCTCTTCCTCCCGTCATCCTGTCCTTTTGTCCTCCTCTCCCTTCTCTCTTCTTCTTCTCCACTTCCTCCTGTTCTATTCCACTCCCTTCTGTTCTCTTCTCCTCAGCAGCTCCCTCTTCCTCTGCTCCCACTGTTCTCTTCTCTCCTTTCCTCCTCTCTACTTGTCCTCCCCCTCCTACTCTCTGCCGTTTTCCCATCCTCCTCCTGTGCTCTCCCTCCTCCCTCCTTCCTTTTCTCTCCTCTCCTTCTTCCTCCTCTCCTCCCTCCTCCCTCCTCTCTCCTGTTCCTCCTCCCTCCTCCCCTTCCCCCTCCTTCCTCTTCCTCCTCCCCTTCCTCCCTCCTCCCTCCTCTCTCCTTTCCCCCTCCCTCTCCTTCTCTCCCCTCTCCCCCTTCCTCTTTCCTCTCTTCCTCCTCTTTCTCCTCCCTCTCCCTCTCCTCTCCCTCCTTCTCCTGTCCATCCTCCCTCTTCTGTAGTTCTTCCTCTCCTCTCTCCTCTCCCACCTCCCTCCTCTCTTCTCTCCTTTTCCCCTCCCTCTCCGTTCTGTCCTTCCCCCTCCCTCTCCTCCTCTCCCTGCTCCCTCCTCTTCTCCCCCTCCTTCCTCTCCCTCTTCCCTCCTCTCCCTCGCCTTCTCTTCCCCTCTCCTCTTCCTCCATCTTTCCTTCTCCTCCACTGTCCTCTACTTCCCCTTCCCTCCCATCTTCCATCGGTGCCCTCCTCCTCCCTCCCTCCTACCCTCCCTCCCCGCACTGCCCTCCCTCTGGACCTGCCCCTCAGCCCTGCCTCCTCCGGTCCTTTTCTCGCCCCTGCCCACCCCCAGTGGCCCCTCTTCTCTCAGTGTAGACACTCTCACGTGGCTCTAGGCTCTTCTCAGCGCTCGCCCTCCTCTCACCTTCTCTTGCCCTCTCCTCCTCCCTCGGTTCTCTCCCTCTATGGCCTCTGGCCCCCATGCCTGTCCTGTCTCCCACCTCCCCCTTCCTTGCCCGTTTTCTCCACTCTCCTTGGCTTCCACTCCTGTCTTCTCCCTCCTGGCCGCCATGGTTGCCCCCTCTTCCTTTCCCTCTGCCGCCAGGCTCCCTGCTCCTCCCTCTCCCATGCTGTCTCCCTTGCTCTTCAACCCCCAGGAGATCCCCCGGGCTAGGGCAGCAGTGCCACCCAGTGCCTCCAGCCCTGGGAGGACCTCTGTGACCCTGTTCTCTTTCTTTCTGTCTGCCGGGGATGCCGGACACTGCCTGGAGGACCAGGCCACCTTAGGACCAGGAACCCGGAACCAGAGAGGCGATCTGCCCAGGTCACACAGCAGGTGAGTGGCAGGCCCAGTCCCAGAGTCCGCGGCTGAGGCCTCCTGCTCTCTCCGCTGCCGGTCTCCCCTCTCCTCAGGCAGCAGGACGAGCGGCACAGCGGTGGGACACAAGCCTCGCATCTCCAAGACCACGCGCTGCTGGTAGAGAGCTGGCCTAGGAAGAAAGACGGAGAGCTGCAGGACTCGCCGCCAGGGCTTCTGACCCCGCTCACCTCTGCCGGCTGCGGACGGAAATGCAACCCTGCTGTTAGACTGACCTAAAGTGAAGAAACCAACCTGCGGGAGGGGAAGGGGCTGTTGAGTGGGTGAAGAGGGACAATTCATAAAACATGGTGCAAATAAACACTTTTACTAATATGTACACATCTTGCTCCGCAAGCTTCTGTTTGCAGCCTATGCCCCGCCCCCACCCCTCCACATCCCTCAGTGGGTGGGCTCTCCTGGCCCTTCCAGAGGCAGCTGGGGCGAGGGTGTGGGCTGCAGCAGCCGTGAGAGCTGCACCCCTGGGCCCAGCCACATCACGCAATCCCGTCATGCCTTGCTGTATGGGGCAGGTGTGAGTGGTGATGAGCCCAGCTCCTTGTCTGGGGTCGCCCTGAGGGCTAGAAACCTCTGCAGTTGCTTTTTCAAGCTGCCTACAGGGCAGCAGCCTAAAGCGTCCTGAAGTCTGCTTCTGGTGTCCTCAGTCCACACCACAGCCTCATGCTAGGGACACCTGAATGCCAGCTGGAGGCCAGGGCCCCTGCAGGCCAAGTGGGGCGGGGCAGGTGGCAGGACGCCTGATCCAGACAAGGGTCCTGGCCCAATGTCCAGCATCCTCTCTGTCCCTGAAGCACACTGTACCACTGAACCAAGGGACTGCACGTCTGATGGTCAGAGGGTTTGAGCTAGTGCCAGGCTTGGGGACAAATCTGGTGTGAAGGGCAGTGGCTGAGATGAGCAGTGAAAGGGCACACACTGTGACACACTCAGACCCCCAAGTCTCATCTGGCCCTGTTAGGGTTTGCATCCAGGGACCCCCAAAAGCTTCATGTATTCATGGGTGGGGCTTCCCTGGGGCAACAGGATGTGGGATGTGTGACACTGGAGTGAATGGCGTATAGGACCAGGTGCAGCATCCAGATGGTTCGGCACAGTTCCGGGTGTGGGTGACGGGAAGGCCCACCCTGGGTGTGGGTGGCACCACCACCACCATCCCACAGGTAGCGTGGATGGGACAAGCGGAGAGGCCCGCTTGCTGCTTGCTGTCTTTCTGCCTGCCCTGCATGAGCTGTTCCCCCTTCCCTGGGGCCAGCCGACAGTGGACTGAAACTTCTGCAAACTATGAGATCAACTTTTCCTCCTTCAACTTTGGGTGTCAGGAATTTTGTCCCAGCAACAAAGAAGATACGCCTACTGGTGCGTACAGAATGATGTAGGGACATGGGCGCTCCTGCAGTGCTGTTCTGGACACCACAGAGACCACTGGCGGGCGGCGAACGACATTCACAGATGTCACTGAGCCCGAGTCACAGAAGAGATGGAAACCTCACCACCTGTTGAGGGCCGCATGGGAGAGGAACAACACACTTCCGCAGAACGGAGCATTTACAATCCCAGAACAATGAACAGGCAACAGAAAGCCCAAGCAGCCTCCAGCATGCGGAGCTGGGGCACGGACTGCAGTCCCGAGCACCTGACTGCATTTGCATGAGCAGGTGCTTAAACAACCAAGCTGGCAGGCCTTGACTTTACTGAAAATAAATGAGAAAATAACAATCGTTGGGAGGTGGCCTTGTACAAAGGCCCTGGGTTCAATCCCCAGGGCCCACTACAAAAGCAAAAGCACGTGCTGCCAGCAGGTCCTCTGAGGGCCTCGACGGCCCTGCTGCTGGAAATGAGGAACAGTGGTGACACAGGGCCAGGTTTCTGCCCTCTTGGACTGGCCCAGACCCCAAGTCTGAGACGCTTGCTGGCAAGCCCATCAGGGGGAACCAGGCCAGGCAAGTGGTCCACAGGGCAGTGGGGGTCATCCTTGCCCATGGACAGGGCCTTATTCCAGCAGTGTCCGAGTGAGGGTGGAGAGAGCACATTCCAGCTGGCAAACGCACCTCATGGCGCGGAAGGAGACGCGTGGTCAGCGGCCTTCGCTGTGCAGCCCCTGTGCTGGGAGTCACGCTGGGAGAAGGCACACCAACTGGGCAATAGCAGCTGCCCCATCACATGCTCTGGACAAACCGTTCCCATGCTGCTGCTGCCTCATCCTCGGTAGCACTGTCCATGGCCCCAGAAAGCAGGATACGGGAACGGAGTTGGGTATTTAGGAACAGTTTAATCCACTGCCACCTGACACAGCAGTGCTGATGCCACGCCAGCGGTAGCCACTGTCACGTTTCTGCATTAACATCGTGAGCAAATGGTAGGGTCCCATACAGCCCGGACGCCAGGCTGTCAGAAGGTGGAAGTTTTCAAAACGTGTGCTGCAATATCGTGTGAATATTCTTAAATAGACGCAAATGACCAGTCAGGCCACGGTTTTGTTCTGACACCACACATGGGTGGCCGTCTTGGGATGGCGGATGCAGAAGGGGCTCTGTCTACACCAGCTGACCCTGACTCCACCCGCTGCCAACTGCAGGCCTGGGAGGATACCAGGCGCTTCACCTGCTGCGGGCAGACAAAGGCCGCATACAGGCTGAGCAGTGCTGCAGGGTGGGGAAACCGGGGCCCCATGTCCTCAGGGGGGAAGCCCAGGACACCCTCAAGGGAAGCTGGCTGAAGGCCTGGGGCCCAGTCCAGCGTCAAGGGAGGTGTCGGGGCCATAGCAGGCAGGGAAGCAGGCCTGGGCAAAGGCACCACGGCTGGAGAGAAGCTGGCGTGTGCCCAGCTGCAGGGCTGGAGCAGTGGCGGGGCCAGTGGCACAAAGGGGCTGGGACTCCCACTGAGGACAAACAGAGCCCAGAGGCTAAGGTGGAGCTGTGGGGGTGGGATACAGCAGGAGCACCCCAACTCCACAGGACCTCTGTCAACAGGAAGAGAGGCTGGGGAAGACAAGGGGCTTCCAGGAGGGGTGTCCATCTGTGCTCCTAGGATGAGAGAGCACAGCTGCACCTCCAGGATGACCAGGAACATGGGGGTCTCTGGGTACAAGGGGATTCCAGGGGCAGAGGATAACCAGCCAGTCACCGGTCACCGGCCACTGCCCCCTCCACCACCCCCACCCGCACCCCCACTCTGGCCCCCAGCATCCGGAGCTCCTGACATCATGAGGAACAGGACCACGGGAATGATGTACATCCACTGCAGGTGAAGGAGCCGGAGGACAGACACACGGACACAGAGAGACAAAGGGAGGTGAGTGTCTTCTGGGACCTGAGGCCCAGGAGCCCGGCATGAGGGGGCGCATGGGGGGGGCCCAGGTCCCCTACATCACTACAGGCAGGTGGGGCAGAGGCGGGAAGGGGTCTCAATCCTCACTCAGGCCTCTTGCGGCGGCGGCGTGGGCCCCAGGGCAGCAGGACGCAGGGCCGTGAGCAACACGGCCCCCCCCAGGATGAGGTGCCACTGAGGAGGGAGGGGTGCAGGTCAGGAGGCTCCTGCGGCTTGGCAGCCCTCGAGCAAGTGGTAGGGCCTCTCTGGGCCTCAGTTTCCTGTGGCCGGTGGGCTCCGCAGACACAAGGAGCTGCTCTGGGCATCTGGGACTGCCAGCACCCCTACCCTGGCCCTCAGGTACCTGGCCTTATAGACCCTGAGGCCCAGCACAGGTGTCCAGCCTCCCAGGGCCCTTCCTCCTGCCCACCACAGCTCAGCTCAGGTGAGGCCACCAGCCTGTCTCTGTCCCTGTCTGGTCACACCCTCCATGCTGTGCCCACAAATGCTCATGTCTCTAGGCCCTCCCAGCTCTGGGATGACTCATGAGCCAACCCAGGGAGGGGTTCATGGCCCTCAGCGCCTCCAGCTAGGGCACACAGCCTAGGTGTGCAAAGGACAGACATGTAAAGGACATGTGGGCAGCGGAGGCCGGACCAGCCAAGTGGGTTCTGTGAGGAGTAGGGGAGGCCAGCGCACCACACTCACATATTTGGCGAAAAAGGACTTCTGTTCCTGGGGGTTCTTGGCCTTCTGGGCCTGCTCCATCTCCAGGCGCTCGATGAAGGCTGCTGTCTCGGGACTGGCAGTAAGGAAAGGAGGTGAGGCTAGAGTCTGGGCCCCAGGAGGAGGGAAGCACCTCGCCAGCCCTATCTCCATACTCACCCGGGGGCGGTGCCTGGTGGCCGTAGCCGCACAGAGGTGTTGAACAGCTCCAGGTCCACGTCCTCCACCTCGTGGCCCCGACAGCCCCCAGGGTACGTCACCACCGACACCCCCACCACGTTGCCAGCCACATCCACATGCAGGGTCAGCTGGTCGGAGAGGTGTGACTCCACCAGGGAGCACTGTGGGGTGGAGGGAAGTGGGGCCAAGACCCCAAGGTATCTTTCAAAGCCCACTTTCAACTCCCTGCTTGCCCCAAAAGCATCCAACCTGGACTGAGTCCCCAGAGCCACCCTCCAGGAGCCAGGCCAGGCCTGGGGCCTCCTGATCTTCAAGCAGCCAGGAAAGGCCGGGAGCTTGGGACTGAGGTAGAGCGAGGGCAGGGGAGGGTATCCCTGACTCACCGCAGGGACAAAGGAAGAGACATAGCCGCCAGCCTCTGTGCTGTCCAGGACCCCGGGCTGTCTGGGGACCCGCACCCGGTACAGGCCATTCAGGGCCGCCACATCCTGTGGGATATGTGGGGAGGGCACTGTGAGAGGGACAGTGCCCAGCACCACCAGGCCTCCATCAGGAAGGCCCTTCCCGGTCTAGTCTCACCCACCCTGCACCCCGTACAGCCCACGCCTGGCTGACAGAGTCCATGGGGCTCTGCCCACTGGGCAGCCCTGCTAATAAGTGAGGCTGGAGCATCGGGGCCACCCCACCTGGCACGGGGTCCACACCCTAAGTTCACGAGCAACCACTTCTCTTTGGGATGCAGAATCATGAGGGCACGATGCAGCAGGGCTGCTCGGGGCAAACCTCGCCCTGATCTCTTCCTCAGGGAGGACGTCACGTGCCCACTGAAGTGGGCAGGACTGGGCTGTGCCAGGATTGCGAGGGAGCACAGAGCCAGGCCGGGAGGACCAGGCCTGAGGAGCCAGTAAGCAGTACGACAAAGGGAGCCTCTCGCCTAGCCACAACCACCCGAGGATCTTTCTCCTCACAGCAAAGTTGGCCTAAGTGACTGCGGAAGTCCCAGCTGAGTGTGAAAGCTGAGAGGAGCTTAGGAGGGAAACCCACGGGGGAGAGCTATGCACGGGGCTGCCTGGGTGAGGCCCTGAGGCAGGCACAGCACATCCCAGCACAAAGGCTAACCATGCAGCTCCATGTGGCCATGGGAGACAGCAGCAGGAGGTGCCAGGACCATGCCTGGACCCAGAGGAGGGCTGCAGGGGGCCACAGTGGGCAGCTGGAAAAACTGTTGGATGCCCCCAAGCCCAGCCCAGCCCTGGGGTCACCACTTCACCCGAAGCCGGCCCCGCTCCTCTTCACTGAGTTGCCGCTGCGATAGGGACAAGGTACCATCCTGCTGGTTCCATAGCAGTGAGCCCCGCTTCCGGAAGTGGGCAGTGTCATCTGCATAGAGAAGTTAGTGACCAGTCTGTCACACACACCCTACAACCTGGCAGGGACCGGGAGACCTGGATTCAAACCCCAGCCTGCCCTCTGCTAAAGCCCAGGTGGCTGCTTTGTCCTGAGCCCATTTCCCGTGTGCACCTGCATCACACCGGCCCTCCTGCTTCCCACAGCAGCAAAGCTGCTGCATTAACCCCAAAGCATCCAAGGGCTACCCTTAGGTGGCCCTGCGACAGTCACATAGCCTTTGTAAGCCTCAGTTTCCTCTGGCTGACCAGGGCCTGGCAAGGGGCCCCAGCTTCACTGCACCCACCAGGGCCTTTGCTCCACTACTGGGCCCTGGGCAGGCTGGCAGCTGGTTCTGAGCCTACCTGTCACTGCTGTTTCAGTTAGGTTTGGGACCTGGCTCCAGCTCTGCCACTCACTGACCAAGGGACTCCACAGGTGCCCACTGACTCTGTCGCCTTTTCTGGAAGAGGGGGCTTACATCTACAACCCTGCATAACTGTGCCAAGGTAACACACAAAAGCCCTGAGCACTAGCAGAGGAAAGCGGGCAGTGACCAGGAAAGACTGAAATCACTACTCCTGCCTCAGGCCGGCGTTTGTCCTGCAGGTCTGGAGGGCACGGAAAGGCAAGGCTGCTCTCTGGCGTGCCCTCCAACCACCCCTGCAAGGCTGTTAGTAAATGAATGTCAGTCTGCCACCCAACCCACTGTACAGCAGGTATGTCAGGGCCTCACCGATCTCAAAGGAGTGCTCCAGCAGCAGCCCCACTGAGCCACAGCTCTCCCCCTCACGGCCATCAATTCCAACCTGCAGGACAGATGGGAGGTCCAGGTGAGGACCACGGGGCTCTCAACAGGACAGAATCCGCAAAGCCCAGGGCAGACCGACCGGTGGACTGGATGAGGAGTCTTATACTCAGCCTCAAGTTGATCAATGAGGTTTGTTCCCATTCCACTGGGACCGCCCATCATGAATATTCATGATTTGGTCTCCCATTATCTAGAAAGCAAAATCCTACAAACGTGCTTTGAATTTCCCTCCAAAGACCACTATCCCTAGGTCGCTTTCAACCCCCCTCACATTATAAAATATTCGTGAGTTAAAGGCTAGCCTTCCTCTCCTGGGGCTTCCTTGACACGCTAATATGCTAATATCCAAAGTCCTCGTTTTGACCTTAATAGCCTCAATAGCCAAGAGGCCGCTCGAGTTCCGTTCACATCCACTACATTCCAGAGTCTACGCTTTCCTTTTGCTTGGCCTTTACACTTCCCCTACCACGCATCCTCCACGGCCTTATGCCCATGCACCTGCGCGACCCGGTTCTCTAACGTATTTCCAGAACACAGAACTCTCTCCAATCCCTGCAGCGCCCTAGGCCTTCTCATTTAAACCGCGCCCTCGCCTGACGCCCCAGGATTCCATCCAGGCCACGCCCCCTCATGCATATTCACACGGCGGACCCACACCTCTAAGACCGACCTTGCTTCCCCTCACACCCGCGCCTGTCCGCGGCGCCGCCCCTGTCCCATCGCACCCAACACGCGGGCTACAGGTTCCACGAGCCCCGATCCTCTTTCCACTCAGACTTGTGCCCAGGCAGGCATCTCCTGCGTCCGTGTTGCCAAGGTTCTCTCACCTCCGCCTACCCTCTCCATCCTGCCCAACCTCTTTCCACCTTAATCCACCCACGGTCCCGCCCTCCACGCAGAGCGGAGGTGCACTCACCCCCCGTGCAGCGGCCCCAACCCGGCAGCCGTTGCCCCTGGCCCGGCTGGGCGCTGCTGCCACTATCAGTATGAGAAGAAGCAGGCGAGTTGCACCCGCTCCGGCCGCCGCCATTACGACGCCGGCCCACCTCCTACAAACCTACACCGCGGAGCACGCCGGGAGAAATGGAGCCATTCTGACGCTTTACGCGTGCGCCGGCTCCTGCGCCTGCGCATTGGCGCCTAGCTCACTAGGTGCCTGAGGTAGACTGGCTGCCGCCCCGACGTCCAAGTCCTACGGGCCGGTCCTTCTGGTGACGTCACCATCACGGCATCCTCTATGATGGCATCAAACCTGGTCCGCCTTGTTATGATGTCACCCTACCCATGGTTCCCGCCCTTTTTTTCTTCCGCGGCATCTCCCTCCGTGTCCACCAACGGGCGGGGCGTTGGGACGATGGGAGGCAGGAGCCTAAGTCGGCCTTCCGTGCAGTGGGCGAGATGGGATCAAGTGGGCTGGCAGGTGAGAGGCAGACCCAGGCCAGAGGGGTTGCGCTTGGTGAAGAAACCAGTAAGGGTACCGAGGAGGGTGTAGGCCAGCGATGGAGACAGCTGGTAACCTCTGCCCGCCCTTTACCGACACGGCCCAACCTGCTGGGGGACCCGGATCTCGCCTCCCGAACTTTGTCCCTCTAGGATGCTCTGTGGTTCCAGCCTGTGCCCCAGAAGGACCCGGATGGCTCCAGCGCCACCTGCTAAGCGGCGAGTTCGACCAGCTGCGGAACTTTACCATTTTTGAGAGCAACTTCGTGCAGGTGTGGAATCCCTGGGACCTCAGCCCCACAGCCTGGGTCGACCGTCACCCTGTCCCTGCCCTGGACGTTTCCCCATAATGCATCTCCTGGAGGTGCAGACTTCCACCTCCTGGTGATCTCTGCTCCCATGTCTCCAGCCTTTTCGCTTGTGTATGAAACCTGGCCTCTGAGATTTTTATACGTTTCCCTGACTTCACACCTAAACAGTTCCTTTCCTTGAACCCCACAGTAGCTTGCTCCCACCCTGATTCTTACCTCCTCTTCCTTGTTCATGACTTTCTTTACCCTACAAGATTCCTGACCTCTGATCCTAGTCCAATTCTGCCCCCATCTGTCCAGCCTCTGACCTCTGACCTCTGGCCCCAGGTGACCCGGTTTGGAGAAGTTGCCAATAAGGTCACCATGGGGGTGGCAGCCTCCAGTCCGGCCCTGGAACTCCCAGACCTGTTGCTGCTGGCTGGCCCTACCAAGGAGGATGGATGTCCACAGCTGCTCGGGTGACTGTCCCTCCTGCAAGACCTCCTCCCTCAACCCAGGCACCCAAGCCCCCTGCAGCACCCACACACATGGCCAGCCAGGGCTAGGAATGCTAACTGCTGCCAGCCCTCTGTGGGCTGCTGTCTGCCCAGGAGTATGAGGACAGGGCAGTCCACAGGGGCCAGAAATCAGAGTCTGGATGACACAACGGGAAGGCTGAGCTTAGTGCCAGCCTGCTGGGGTTGGGACAGTGATGCCCATAATCCCATCTCTCACCTCGTATTCTTGTGTCGTGGGGGCTCTTTTGCCCCATCCTCTAGAGAGAGAAAGTGAGGCTCAGAGGGGAGCTGGGGCCCCCCTGCAGGCTGAGCTTAGAGCCATGGAATCTTTATGAGAAAAATTTCCCAGAACTGTATTTTCTCACTAGAAAAGTGACAGAAATCATGGGAAAGGAAGCACTGTGAAGTACAAAGCTGACGCGGCCCATGTATATTTCTTGCTGCCCTGGGCTCTTGCCCCCACCTCCAGCTGCCAGCGCAGGGACATTGACAGCTTTCAGTGGGGACATGGATATGCTCTGCCAAGAGCCTGCATTTTTCTGACCAAATCTCAGGGTTAATGACAGCAAGGGAGAGAGAAGAAAGAAAGAAAGGAAGTGAGGAGAGAGATGGAGAGATGATCCCGAGATTCACACCCTTTATGCCTCCCCTTGCCTTGTGGAGAAATCTCACAAAGCAATTTTCCAACACCAGTAAGATACACTGAAATACTTCTACATGTTTTAAACTTTTCAAGGCTAATGCGTCCCCCTAGTGGCTCTCACCCCCCGCACTGACGCATCATCACCGCAGGTGGGAGGCCACTGAAAACCTGCTGAGCGGCGCCCTTGACCTGCGGTACTCCCCTTCAGCACCCCAGGCCCCTCCCTAGGAGGAGACCTGGAGGGGAAAGCTTTGGTGCTTGCTGGCCAACCGGGCCTCGAGGTGCATGCGCAGCCCCGCCCGGTGCTGTCCACCTGCGGGGTTTCCTGAACAAGATAGGGCGGTGAGGACAGACAGACACTGGCACCGCGCCTCCTGCGCAGCGCTGGGGCACCCACCACACCTTTTCACTGTCCCTTGTCAACACCCGCTCGTGCCACTTCTTCTGGGTGGCAGGGCCACCATCACCCTCCATGGTCTCATGTGGTAGGAATATTCTCGAACACTCTGCCTTTAACTAGGCTCTCTCTCTGTGCCTCGGTTTCCTCAAGTGGAAACGGGACAGGAGGCGCACCTGCCCTCACAGGCCGTTGGGGGTAAACTGAGAGTTTATAAACTGTCCGGGAGCAGCTGGGACAGCAAGCACTCTGAGGGACAGCTGATATTCTTCCCGTTAGGGGACAAAATGAAGCTGCCCATTGTGGGACATGGAGTCATTGTCCAGGGACTTAGAGTTGCAGCCAGTGTGGTGGAGACTCCCTTGTGTACAGGGCTAAGTCAGGTCCTTCCCAGAGGTCACAGAGCAGTCAGGTGGCCGCCCCTGCTATGGATAAGGACAGGACTTTCGGCTCAGTGACAGCTGTGTGGCCCGGGCCAAGTTCCCCACCATCTCTCGATTTTTCTCCTGTCTTGGACCTTGGACCAGCCAGGGACCTAAGCGATTCGTTTATTCAAATACGCGATTGGCATCCTTTGAACGCCTGCTGGTGTCAGTGTGGGCCACTAGGGAAACGGCCCCGGACAAACCCTGCCCTCAGCGGGCTTGCGTTCTGGGAAGGCAGCGGAGAAGGACCAACGTGTCAGCTGGGCTGAGATCTGTGAGGACCCCGTAGACAGGAGAGCACCGTGTGTGCCAAGTTCGAGCCCAGCTAGGCAACTTGGTAACTTAATGGGACTCTATCTAAAAACATAAAAATAGGCTGGGAAAATATCTCAGAGCTTCAAGAAATGAAGGGAGCTCTGAGCAGACAGCGCCTGAGAAAGATGCTAAGGGATGGCTTTGCCTTTGAGAGGGCGCCCTGCGAGGGAGTCGAGCTCCCTCTGGCGGCCGTGTGGGGCACACCTGTAGGGCAGCCCCGCGCAAAACTAAGGGGGTCGTGCCCTGGGACCGCAGTGGAGTGAATAGTTGAGGGACAGGCTGATCGGTGGCTGGAGGGTGAGGATGGACTTAAATTCAAGACACCAAAAAGCAGAAAAAGCAAAGGACAAGGTGGCGAGGGGGGACTCCCGACCTGAGGACCTCCCCGTCCCGCCACCCAGGCTGTTCCCCCTGCAGTTTGTCCAGCTCTTCATCCACGACGAAAGCCGCCAGCAGCTGAAAGTTAAGTTCTGCACCGGCCGTGCTTTCTACCTGCAGCTGCGGGCGCCAGCTGAGACTCGGGCCCTGGAGTTCAGCAAGTGGGTGCGGCTCCTCTACCGCCTGCGCTTCCATGGCCAGGGGGCCGTGCCCTTCACGCAAGAGGAGTGGGGGGACGAGGACTGGGACGAGGAGACAGACCTGGAGGACCAGGAGAGGGACTGGCGGGACCAGGTGAAGGGAGGGCTGAGCAGGGCAAGGGAAGCCGGGAGGGAAGTGGGGACCTGGGGTCTGAGGGGGGAGCCGCGCCCACTCCTGAATCTTAAGGGCTGCGACACCCAAGCAGACAGCAGCATCTGAACAGTCCAGGGTGCAGAGCCCGTGTGCGAGCTACAGGCACCAGTCCCCCTTGGAACAGAGGCACACAGTCCTGCCTCCCTCCTGGATCTCGCAGATGGGGTACTGGGAGGGAATCTGTGTCACGTATTCTGAAGGGTCTGGGCGGTCAGGCTATGTGTCTGGTTCCCTGAAAGACTGGGGAGGTGAGGCAGGGGCACTGTGGGGGGTGGGGCGCTGGAACCTGGGGGCTGCTTCCTCTGGAGACCCAGAGCCCCTGCCTTCAGGCAGCTGCAGGCCAGCCCTCCCCACACAGACCCCTCTGCAGCAGGTCTGAGACACTCTTTCTCACCCAGCTTCAAGCCAGGGAAGCCAGACTTGACCCACAGACCTCTGAGCTCTGGGGACTGTGATGTCAGCTGGAAGCAACCGACCCCAGGGCCACACAGATGGATTATTAACATTAATAAAAAGCACCACTTAAGAACAACCACCAGCTCAAAGGCACTTCTGCCCGCAGCGCCCATTCACCAAGGCAGAGGCTGCCTTGATGGGTCTTCCATCAGCCACATCCGGGTCCTCACATGCTCAGGTAACCTGGTGCCTGGCCTTCCCAGGCTACCCAGTGGTGCATCTTTGACTCATTGTTGATTTCAATCACCACCAGCCTGTCCCCTTTTCCCCTACCTTAGCAACAGGAGCTGGGGTTCTCCTTTGAAGCTACGCAGTTGTCATGACAATGTGGTTGCCCCACTAAAGTCGATGTTCCAAGATGGTGGCCCCTCTTGTGGCCTGTTTCCTTGGTGGTGGTGGCTGCCCTGCCTGGCTGCCCCTCACCCACCCCACAGTGACCAGTCCCAGCTGGAGGGGAAGGAGAGCCCCAGAGCCAAAGAAACCACACACACCATCATCTAAGCAGCACTGTTTTGTTGTCAGCAAGAACCTGAGAAAGGTACAGTCTGTAGCTTTCCGGGGTTGGAGTCAGGGCTCAGTCATCTTGCCAGGTGGGGGGCAGTTTCACTGTGGCACTGCAGGGGAGAAGCAAAGGGTAGGTGAGGTGGACAGTGGCTCCCTGAGCTACACAGTGAGACCCAGTCTCAATAGAGGGGGGCAGAGAGAGAGCTGCAGCTGGCTACACAGGAGGAGGTGTTTCCTGGGCTCCCAGGCTCCTGGTCTCCACTTGTCTGTGTTTGCTTCACCTCTGACAACACAGGGAGCCTGCCAGGGTGCATTAGTCAAACGCCTGTCCCCCCTTCAGAAGCCCATCACCTCCTGTCCCTGGGACCCACACTGCCTCCAGCACCACTCACACCCAGGACCCTGCCCATCTCCCGCAGCCCAGGCCTGGCCCTCACCCCGCACGTCCAGCCTGCACTCGGCCAGCGCCTCCCCCAGCTCATTGATGGCCCGGCAGGAGTAGGTGCCAGCATCAAAAGGCGAGGGCCGGCGGATGTTGAGTGTGAGGACCCCTTGGTAGTTGGTCATCAGGAACTTGGGGTCTTCGCCGATTTCCATCTTATTCTTCATCCATACCACCTTCGGCTGGAGGGGGCAAGAGCAAAGGGTGGCTCAAGGGGTTGCACGGCCCAGGGCGGAAAAGGCTCCTGCCTCAGGACCTTGGCACTGCCTGTCCTGGTGCCCACTTGCCCCTCGCCTATCATTTCCTAGCCCACTGTGGTCCTCATACCTTTATGTTCACTGTGTGACTTTGTGTCAAGGTCAGCCCCCCTCCCACCTGCAGGAACTCAGGCTCCAAAAATAAATGAAGTGAGTGAATGATGCCATTGCCTACATGGAGTGAGAGTCGTGGATGTGAGGGGCTGATGGGTGAACAAGCAAGCCGGAGGATGGGCAGTGGAATCAGGGCGTGGGCTGTCATGGAGGTGGGGAAGAGGGACGAATCCACTCGCAGCCTGCCTAGGGATGGGGCTAAGAGCCTGCAGTCCAGCGCAGAAGCTGGCATGTGCTCTATGATGAGTCAGATCACACATATGTCAAGGACTTATTACTTCAGGCCTCTGCGGGAATAAGTGAGCTCTTGCTGTGGTGCAGAGACCATGATAAAATGTAAACGATATATGTGGCCTGTGTGCCAATAAAACTTTATTGAGAGAATGAGGTGGCAGGCAGATTTGGCCCAAACCTACAGTTTACCAACTCCTGGTCTACAGGGTCCCCTAGTTCAAGGTTGTAAGTGTTTCTATTTCCAAGTAATGGCCTGGAAATGGGGCTGGTGGGTGAGCCTAGGGCCCACACAGTCCAGATCTCCCAGCCCCCACCATTTCTGTTTCCAAGGCACTGCTGTTTGTCCTTAGGACAAGAAGGACTGAATGACCTCTCCTCTGAGCTCAGCCTGCCAAGAGGAGCCACTGCCTGGCAGGAAGACAGGGTGTCATTGTCTAAGCCCTGGGCTTAGGCCAAGAAGAGAAACAGGAAGTGGGTTAACGGGAGCAAATCCCCTGAAACTAGAGGATGCCAGGAGAAGGAGGCAGTGTACTGGGTTTGGGCTGTCATGCCAGTGTTTCTCCCTGGGTCCCACACATGCCACCCTGATGGGACACTGCCTTGGCACCTTTGGGTTGCCTCTGACGGCACAGTTGAGAGCTGCGGCATAGCCAGCCACGATAACCCGGTCGATGAGGGGTGTCAGGAACTTGGGAGCCATCCGGAAGTCGTGCTCCTTGTACTCCAGTGGCTTGAGGGTGATTCCTGGTACGGAGGACATACCCATTAGGTGACTGACTGAAGGCTATCCCCAAGCCAGCCAGGAGACCCCACTACCTCCGCCCCACCCCCGGGTACCAACAACTCGAGTCCAGGGCAGAGGCAAGGCTCAGAATCCAGGCTCAACCCACTGCTGAGCTACAGAGGTGACAGGCCCTAGACAGCAAGGGCAGCACCTGTTTTAAGAATGCGGGCTGTGTTCTTGGAAACTCCAGGCGAGTCACTGAGGCCGCAGATGTTCTCGCTGAACACACGGAAGTAGTACTCATTGCCCACAATGAGGTCAGACACAGTACAGCTGGTGTGCCGGTTGTGCTCGTAGACGTTGAACCATTCCTGGTGTGGGGACAGGACACAAGGGGACCACACACATGTGGACACAAACACTGAGCGTGGTATTGAGACAGCCTGTCATTCACAGCAGCAACAGTCAATTTCCAACAGGGAAGGACCAAACATTTACCAAGGAATGGGTGGATGAACAAAATGTTTTTTTTGTGTGTTTTTGAGATAGTCTCACTATACAGTTTGGCTAGTCTTGAACTTACTTTGTAGCCCAGGCTGGTTTTCTTTTTTTTTTTTTTGATGGAACCAGGGATTGAACTCGGGCCCTTGTGCTTGCAAGGCAAGTGCTTATTCTACTGAACTATCTCCCCTGCCCCAAGGCTGGTCTTGAACTCCCAACAATCCTCATGCCTCAGCCTCGCACATGCTGAGATTACAGGAGTGCACTATCACACCAGCTCTACAGAATGTAGTTCAGCAGTGCATAAGAATATGACTCAGCCAGCTGGGGAGGTAGCTCGGCAGTCTAAGTGCCTGCCCAGCAAGCACAAGGACATGGGTCCAGTCCCCAGTACTTCATGCCATGCTAGCCACAGAAACTGGTCATGGTGGCACAGGCCTGTGATCCCAACGCTGGGGAGACTGAGACAGGAGGATCACTACCAAGTCTGAGCTGCCTAGCGAGACCCTGTACCTAATTAATTAAATTAATAAAAATTACTCAGCCCCGAAAAGGTGGAAATTGAGACACAAGTTAGACACACATCACACACTGTCTTTCTGTTTATAGGAAATGTCCAGAGTCAGCAAATCCACAGACACAAAGCAAAGTGGGGGTTGAGACTGCTGATAGGAACAGGGTATGCTTTTTTTCTTTTTGGCGGAACCGGAACCGGGGATTGAATTCAGGCCCTTGCGCTTGTCAGGCAAGTGCTTGTTCTACTGAGCCATCTCCCCAGCCCCCAGGGTATGCTTTTGTGTGATACTGGGCTACACACTGTGAAGTGGGCTCGCCATCATGCCTCCAAGCGCTCCCCCTGTCCCCTCACCATGGTCTTCTTGTCGGCTTTCTGGACGAAATACCCTGTGACCTCACTGTTCCCGTCATCTTTGGGTGGCTGCCACTCCACCAGAGCGTTGGTGCCCCACACCTCCTTCACCATCACGTTCTCCGCAGGTCCAGCCTTTTCTGGAAGGAGAGGGGCTGTCGCATACCAGCCAGGAGTCCCTACCATCCCCCCCTCACGGCATGCCACCCTCAGACTTACGCCCTGGGTCCTCCAGTTCCTCACCTCCTTGCCTCATTCCCGCCTTACAGACTTCCCGCTCTCTAAACTTCTAGCCTTCTGCACCTCCCCGGTCCCGCCCCTCTCCATCTCGCCCCGCCCCAGACACAGCCCTTCTCCGCCCCCCATCAGACCACGCCCTCCTGGCAACTGACCCCACCCACCACCGGCCCCTCAACAAACCTGACCACGCCCATGCATGGCCAGGCTCCTGGACTGACCCCGCCCACCCCACTGCGGGCCCCGCCCCTGCCAGACTGCACACCCACGACTCGGATACGGATGGTGGCCGTGTCCTTCATGTTCTCGATCTGCACGCTCAGCTCGTACTCCCCGGAGTCAGAGCGGGCCGCCTGGCGGACGAAGAACACGGTATCGAAATCGCTGGTGCGCACGTGTACGCGGGAGGTGTCCACGGGGGCCCCGCCCTTCGTCCACACCACCTGGGGCCTTGGCTTGCCCTGGAGGGGAGAGACGGCGAGGTCAGCGGGCTCTGCAGAGCCGACTGGTCCCTGACCCGGCCCGGAACCCGCCGGTACCTGGAAGGGGATGACCAGGTTGAGGGGCTCCCCCACTTTGCGGATGTAGGTCTGGCGCAGGTGGCGGGGGAGGCGGATCTTGGGTTGCTCTGCGGCATAGACAGCTGGCTGAGCCCTGGGCTGGGATGCCACAGGAATGGGCACGAGGCAGCCGGCGAGGGCACTCACCCACGATCTCCCGGATGGTAACTGGCTGCAGCAGCGTGGCCGGCTCGCTGCGGCCCGCGATGTTGACCCCGACGACCCGGAAGAGGATCCTGGCCCCCGTGGGGAGATCCTTAACCGTGAAGCCACAGCGCTCCACCGGCTCCTTGTTAGCAGAGACCCACTCCTCGGCTAGAGAGAAGAGACTCCTGGGCCTCCCTCCGACCCACACCAGGGCCCACCAACCTTCCGTCTCCCGGCAGTGAGGACTAAGCACCCCACTGCTTGCCAAGCAGTCTGTGACCAGGCTCTGAGGCCAGCCCGTGTGAGTGCACTGCTTCTTGGTCTCAACCCTTCATCATCCCATTTTAGGAAGACGGAAACTGAGGCCCAGAGGGGCTCAGGTGCACCCCTAGGTCACACAGCTCTGATGCAGTATTCATGCAGCTGAACCCAGGGCCATCTGGGTCCAGAATATGTCCAAACTCTGCTTGCTGCCAAGCACGGCTCGGAGGGCCAGGGAGTAGCTCTGGCCCCAGCATTGGGGGGCAAAAACCCCAGGCGTCCCTGTGGGGAGGGGGACAACTAGAATCACTGGATTCCCGGCCTCCAGTTTCCTGCTCTTCTGTCCTGGAGTTATGCCTGGGGTTGGTGAGTCTGTCAGGGTGAAACCTACAGGCCTAGTTCTGGTGCAGGGGGAGGGTCAGAATGGGTGGAGCCAGTGGGAAGAGGGAGGAAGCTGACAGCAGTTCAAGCAGCCACCTTGCCACAGGGTACATGGCCACGGTGTCCTGTCAAGGTGGGCCAGACCTTTGCCACCTAAGATGATGGTATGGCGGCTCAGGGTCGTGGCCAGGGTCCCACTTCTCAGTGTGGGTCAGGATAAGGACCCACAGCCGGCTGGCTGTCAGACCTGGACGGTGGTGCTAAGACATTGCTGTCAGGGCTCTGGGTTGCACTCCAAATCCAATAGGCATGTGTTTGGTAGAGAACAGAGGAGGTACAGAAATGTGGATGGCAGAGGGGCAGGTGGGGAGACTAGTAAGACAGATAATTGGATGGCCCTGTGGGTTGAAGCAAGGGAGAGACAGAGTCAGGAAAGAAATGAGGGAAGATGGTGAAAAGATACATAGGGAAAATTGTTACTGGATGGATGGATGGGTGATTTGGATTGATGGATGGATGGGTGGGTGGGTAGATGAATATGTGAATGGGTGGGTGGATGGATGGATGGGTGGGTGGGTGAGTGGATGGATGGATTGATGGATGGATGGAGAGATGAATGGATAGATGGATGGATGAGTGGATGGATGGATAAGTGGGTGGATGGATGGATGGATGGGTGGGTGGGTGGGTAGATGAATATGTGAATGGGTGGGTGGATGGATGGATGGGTGGGTGGGTGTGTGGATGGATGGATTGATGGATGGATGGAGAGATGGATGGAGAGATGGATGGATGGAGAGATGAATGGATAGATGGATGTATGAGTGGATGGATGGATAAGTGGGTGGATGGATGGATGGATGGAGAGATGGATAGATAAATGGATGGATGGAGAAATGGATGGAAAGATGGATGAGTGGATAGATGGTGGGATAGGTGGATGGATGGATGGATGGATGGATGGATGGATGGATGGATGGATGGATGGTTGGTTGAGTGGGCGGATGAATGTATAGTTGGATGGGGCCAGGGAGATGGCTCTGTAGGATAAGCACTTCCCTGGCAAGCGCAAGGGTCTGAGTTCAAGCCCCAGTTCCACAAAAAAAAAGTGTAGTTAGATGATCCAGAGTTACCCATCCATGGATGGGTAACTGGGTATGATGACATACACCTGTCATCCCAGCGCTCTGGGAAACTAAGACAGGAAGATTGCAAGTTTGAGCCCAGCCTGGGCAATTTAGCGATTTAGGGAGACCCTATTTCAAAACAAACAAACTAATAAATAGATGGCTGGAGATGTGCTAAATGCCACAAAGAAAAAAAAGAGATATGGATGACTGAGTCATCAGGAAGAAGAGAGGGAAAAAAGGAGGAAAGGCAGAGAGGGAGGCAGGGAAGAGCCGGAGTGAGGAATAGAAGGAGGAAATGACAGAAGGAGGGAACGAGTGTGGCTGGCTGCTGGTCAGATGAATGGAAGCAAGGCTGGCTGGATGGAGAGGTGGACAGATGACAGGAAGGAAGCACACAGGTGGCAGGTGAGTGGTTGAAAGGGTAGAGGGAGGGGGAGGGGACAGGCTGGCACAGAGGGAAAAGGACAGCCCCGAGGACTTCTCTGGCCACCCTGGCTGGCTCGCTGTTGGGGCAGCACTCACAGCCCTCCAGGCAGTACTCCACCAGGTAGCCGTCGATGCCACCCGCCCCGATCCTGTCCGGCGGCCGCCACTTGAGTGTAGTGGTAGTGTCTGTCACATCCTCCACTGTCAGGTGCTGGGGCGCACTTGTGGGTGCTGCAAGGATACAGGGATGGCATGTCAAGAGGGACCAGGGGCAGCAGGAATGGGCACGGGTCAGAGATGGGGCACTGATAGAACAGGGCCGGAAATCAGTGGGCCAGTGTCACTGAAATGATGGGATATCATAAGAGGATGGTTGCCCGGGACAGGAGTTGTGTCATCCTGCAGGTCAGAGGCCAGGGACAGGCAAAAAGCAGGGCATGGGGAGAGGTCCGAGGCATTACCGATGGGCATGAAAGGCTTAGTGTTCATGCTGGGCTGGGAGACGCCGATGGCGTTGACTGCGAAGACCCGCATCTCGTAGAGAACGCCCTCAATCATCTTGGTGGACTCATAGGTCAGCTCCGTGAAGACCTCAAAGTTCAGCTTCATCCAGCGCTGAGAGCCCTTCTTCTTCCGCTCCAAGAGGTACCCTGGGGACCCCAAGCAGTGAAGAGCACATGATCATGGGAGGTCATGGGGTCACAGACTAGTTGGGACAGTGCCGGTGACCCACAGGGGTCTGAGGCTGTGAATGTCACGTTGCTGTCCACAACAGCTTCCCAAAGCTACTTGAGAGTGGGCGTCAGAGAGTCTGCAAGGAAGGGTCCCATGGGAGTCGAGAGAGGTCACAGGTCATGACTCCAGGCTGGGGTCACAGAAAACCCCAGGCCAGGGGGTGAAATGAAACTCATTCACAGATCAATGGAGGATAAATAATGCCAGGGAACTTGGATGTAGTACCACACACCTGTCATCCCAGCACCTGGGAGGCTGAGGCAGGAGGATCATGAGTTCAAGGCCAGCCTAAGTTACATAGTAAAACCATGCATCAAAATAAAATAAAAGGGGCTGGGGAGATGGCTCAGTGGAATAAGTGCTTCCCTCTGAGTTCAATCCCCAGTTCTGCCAATAAATAAATAAATAAATAAATAAATAAATAAATAAATAAATAAAATAAAAAGGGCTGAGAAGGTAGCTCATTAGCAAAGCACAGAAGGCCCACAGTTCAATTCTCAGGACCATGAAAAATAAAAAATCATGATGAGAAGCCCTACTGGTTAAAAGGCTTCAAAGATGGGAACTAAACTTTCAGGGGACAGGGAGGGGCAGAGGTCTCAGGGCCCCTGGCTCACAGGCACTCACCTGTGACTGGCTGTCCCCCATCATACTTGGGTGGCTCCCAGACTAGGATGGCCCAGTCTTCTCCAACTGAGGTCACACGCACAGCCTCCGGGGGGTCTGGGACATCTGGGGGCCAGGAGAGTCAGGGGCACTCTCGCGAGCTCAGGGAGCCACCCCAGCTTGGCCCCCTTAGCCCTTTCTGCTCACCTACAACCCGAAGGAAGATGGAGGCCACATCCTCCCCCACAGGGTTGGTGACTTTGATGGTGTAGCGGCCCTCATCTGCCCGCTCGGCGCTCTCAATCACAAAGCTGCTGCAGTCTACCCGCTGCTCCACACGAACCCTGCCCTCAGTGGCTGAGAACACCTGGACACGGGACCAGACGGCCTGAAGTGCAATGGCTGTGCAAACACAGACCCACTGCTCCAAGGCAGCTAGTGGCTCCCCACTGCCACAGAGTGTACGAGACCCTGGATTGGCACTCAAAGCCTCTCAATCAATGCTCAGCCTCTCAACTTTCCACTGCCCTCCCCACCCTGCAAACACCATCCACCATTAGAAGCACCACACTGCTTTGTGAGTCCTGGATGTAAGGTCGTTATGTGACACCATGCTCTTACACACCTTTAATATCCTGGATGGATGCAGATGCATGGATGGATGATGGATAATGGATGATGGATGGATGGATGGATGGATGGATGGATGGATGGATGGATGGATAGATGGGTGGCTGGTCTGATGGATGTTTGGATGGATGAATGGTGGGGAGCCAGATGGATAAATATATGAATATATGGATAAGCACAAAGCTGTAAGGGTCAAGAGTCAAGAGGGGTCACAGGTAATGACTTGGGGCCAAGGATCACAGAAAACCCCAGGCCATGGGGCAAAGTAAAGCTTATTCACAGATCAATGGAGGATATGTAATGATGAGGAAGCATTTTTAGATGGTTGGATGGATGGATGGAAGGATGGATGGGTGGGTGGGTGGGAGATTTCTGCATGGATGGATAACTGGGTTAATGGACGTATGAACACAAATGGATTAATTGCCCAGTGGATCGATGAGTGGATGATTAACTGATGATGAAAGAATGGATGGATGGACAGATGGATGAATAGCTGGATGGATGGGTTAATAAATGGATAAACAGACAAATGGATTAATTACCAGATGGATCAATGACTGGATGATTAAATGATTGAAAGACAGATGGATGGATAGACAGATGAGTGGATGGATGGATGGATGGATGGATGGATGGATGGATGGATGGATGGGTTAGTTGATCCATTGGTTTAATTAGCTTTTGAGTAGGTGGTTATGGATAAATCACCCACATCAGATAATGGGCACATATAATCTCCAGTTTTAGAAACCAACCCAGTGAAGAAGGAATACTTGTCCATAGTTCATAGAAGATGAACCTGTGACTCAGAGAGGGGAAGCAACTTGTGAGAGGTACTCCAACAGCACTAAATAGGAAGGAAGCCCTGGAAGGTCCCACCTACATCATCGCCCTTCAGCCAGGTGGCAACGGGTGGTGGCTCCCCTGTGATGGCTACATCCAGCCTCAGCTTGTTCCCAGCTACGACCACAATGGAGTTGTCGGAGGTCTTTCCAGAGCAGTCCAAGTGGATCTTGGGTGGTTCTAAAGGTAAGGGAGACACGCTTCTCCTTAGGGACGGCAGGACATGCTCTCAGCCCACCAGAGGGACGCTGAGAAGTTGTCTCCACAGGCACTGGCCCCACAGCCTGTTCCCAGCCCCTCCTCACTCACACCCAGGGATCCAGGCCCTACCTCCCAGGGCACCAGCCCTCACCTTGCTTGGGGACGTACTCCACCTTGATTTCTGCAAGACCAAGGAGGCTGGAGGTTAGGCCACTGCCAGGACCCTGTCACCTTCACAACCCAGAGGCAGAGGTGAGTGTTCAGCAGTCGCCATGGGGACTGGGGTGCTGGGAGATTTGAGGCCATGGGCCCCCTGCTCCATCCTGGACACTGTGAGTGTCCAACACTCTCATCACCTCCCACTGACTCCACCCTCAGGCCCCCCACGCTCCCCATCAACCTGCTTGTACACTCAAGGACACTGGGTCATGCAGGGAGGGCCTGGCAAGGTTCCCAGGGCAATGAGAGGGCGTCTTCACCCAGGAAGTTGAGCTTGGCTGAGAGGGACAGCGCATAGCCATCAGGCACGAAGGTGTAGTCCCCTTCATCCTCGGGGCGGACATCATCAATCACCAACTTGTGGATCCTGAAGTGGGGAGGGCAGGCTCAGGCTAGGTCTGCTGCCATCTGTGTCCCCAGACACACCCTCCTTGGTGCAACCTACTACATGACTGTTACTTCATTGTATTTTGAGACAATGAAGGGTCTCACTATGTAGCCTGGCTGGCCTTAAACTCACGGCGATCCTCCTTCCTCAGCCTCCTGAGCGCTGGGATTACAGGTGGGCACCACCACACCCGGCTAATGCCCATCATTTTTATTAGGGGCTCTGGAATGCTACAGCCTGGATTTCTGTCTGTTTACAAGCTGTGCAAGTGTTGGGGAAGTTGCCGAACCTCTCTGTGCCTCTGCTTCTTCATTACAGTGATACCCTACCTAGTGGCACCTAGAGGAGTACTTGGAACATGGTACGTGCCGACAGGCATCAGGACTAGGTGTCCTAGTGACAGAAGCCACCAGGGGACAGAACCCCTGATGTTACAGAAATGGAGAAAACGGTGTTCGAAGGCTGCGACTGCCAACCCACAAAGGCGTGAGTTCTCCCAGCAGGACTCTGCACTGTGCCCCAGCAGTGCAGCCTTGCAACGACCCCCCATCTAGTAGGGTATCTATTTTTCACCCCTTGGGTCTGGGCTAGGACTTTCTTTCCCTGATAGAACAAGGCAGGAGTGACATGAGGTCCTCTCTGCCACCACAGGAAAAGCCAGGCTACCTTAGTGGAGGATGAGCTGTCACCACAGAGTAGTGGCAGCTAAGCTGTCCCACTGGATGTCCTGCCAGAGCCCAGGCATAAGCCACAGAGCTGCCATTTAAAAGCCACAGAGGCACCAGCAGGGATGTCCTGCCTCAGCCAACCCCCTAATCTTGCTCTCTGGAACCAGGCCATTTGTTACACAGCCACACTGACTGATACACAAGCTGCAGCTCACCTGCCAACATGGGAGATGGTGATCCTCTTGCTGGGCCGCACCTCAATCCCATTCTTGTACCACTTGCCTGTCACCTTCTCGTCCGACACCTCACACTTGAACACAGCCTGTTCTGCGGCCTTCACCGTCAGATCTGCGATGTCCTGCAGTACCTCAAGTTGTTTCTCTGGACAGGGAAGAAAGACATGGGGCCATCACCACTCCAGGAGGCCTCAGGCCCATGAGCACCCTCAGTGTGCCAAGTACTGTTCGGGTGTTGGGGACGCAGGTGTGGACATGGTGAACCCAGAACCCTGGGGCTGTCACGTCCCAGTGTGAGCAAGGAAACACCAGGAAAAGAGTGAGCAAGGAGGAGCCCAGGGACAGTCTCCTGGAGAAGGACTGCTAGGGCCAGGGGCCTGGGGTGGGCAGAGGCGCGGCTAGGTAAGCACATGCCGAATCCGTGTGTGTGTGTGTGTGTGTGTGTGTGTGCGTGTGCGTGCGTGTGCACGTGCGTGTGCCCATCCCAGCACTGCATGATAAGGATGTAGCAGCTTGCTGCAGCAAGGAGCCCCAGTGGCCGCTACAGAGGGAGGGAGCTGGGCTCACAGCCAGAAGGGACTTTGCTTTGGCTGAATAATGCAGGGGCCAAGGAAGGGCTGGGAAGAAGAATGAGATTTTACATTCCAGTTATTATTATTGATGTTTTGGTTTGTTTTCAGATCGGGTCTTGCTGTCATTCAGGCTGGCCTTTAATTCATAGGGATTCTCCTGCCTCAGCCTCCCAAATCATTGGATTATAAGCTTGTACCCCTATACCCAGCTCAAATTATTATTTGTTTTTTAAATAAGGTGATTTTTTTTTTTTTTTTTAAAATTTTTTTTTTTTTTTTTAAATAAGGTCTCACTATGTAGCCCAGGCTGGCCTTCAACTTGAGGCAATTCTCCCACCTCAGCTGCCCAAGTGCTGGGATCCCAGGCACACACCACCACATCCAGCTTTTCTTCCTCAGTTCTGTGAGAACAGGACTTTTGCTATGTGGCCCAGGCTGGGCTTGAACTCTGCTGTGATCCGTCCGCCTCAGCCCACTGAGTGCTGCATTACAGGTGTGTGCTACCATACCACCACACCCACATAAACAAGGCAATGCATTTACACAGTTTAAAACATGACAGTAAAAGAATTTAGACAGAGGCAAATATTTTCCCCTCAGCCACGCACTGCAGCGATGTGGCTCCCCTCCCCGAAAGTGATGTTCACCCAGCTCTCCTTTCTCAGGATGGGGGGATCCGGCCAGGCCTTCCTGGATCCCACAGTTCTCCACACAGAAGCCAGCTGCTCCCTCCGTGCTCTGAATCCTCTCTGGGTGGCTCCCAGGACCGTGCGGGACACAAAGGCGCTGTAAGCTGCGCTACGCTGTGTCACTCAGGGAAGGCCACGGAGAGTCACGCAGCACTGCCAGACAGTCTCCCGAGGGGCGCACCCCAAGGCTGGCTGGGTCTGGGGGTCGGAGCCTACTGTATATACCTTCTTTCCTTCCTCTTTTCTTCCTTTCTGCTTTCCTTTTCCCTTTTAAGACACAGTATCTTTGTTTTGTCACTTAACAATTTACCTTGCAAATCCTCCCAAATTAGGAAATGCAACATTTCCTTTTTCAAACGCTGCACATCACAGTAGGATCGTTTACTTGGCCCACAAATGCTTTGAGTTTGTTGGCCTTTTTCTCTTTACTTTTCATTTTTTATGGAATTAGCAACACACAGTGCATGGAGTCCCATGGGCTCCCCTGTGGTGACATCTTACAGACTGGGGGCCACTGGTAGGCGTGGTGGTGCACCCCTGGATCCCAAACTCTTGGGAGGCTGGGACAAGAGGATCACTGTGAGTTTGAGGCCAGCCTGGGCTGCATCGTGAGTTCCAGGCCAGCCTGAACAATGTATTGTGACCCTGTCTGGGAACACCAAAGCAAAATAGCTGGGGGTCAAACTCTAACACAGGATACTGACAGGGTGGGGTCCTGCGAATGGAGTACAGATCCTGCCAGGGTTCACCATAACCCGGTGTCCCTGAGATCACACCAGCAGGCCTGTGTGTGTGATGTGGGGAGGTCACAGTGAGGGGACAGATGAGAGGGTACAGTGACAGCAGCCTAGGCCAGTGCCCGGAGGCTGGTGGGTGCGGGGAGGGTGAGGAGAGGAGTCCAGTGCCGTGGGGGAGGGGAGGCCCAGCCCACAGCCGCACCTTCCACAATGAGGTCGGCCTCGCACTGGCCGCCATTGGTGATGACCTGGAAGCGGCCCCCGTCCTCCAGGCTCACGTCGGAGTAGATGAGGATGTGGCGCTTGCCGTCCTTCTTGAAGCGGTAGCGCGCCTTGTAGGACTCCTCCCGTGTAATTTCCACACCGTCCTTCATCCTGGCAGAGGGGACACAGGAGGGGTCAGTGAGGGCCAGCACAGCCCTGGCCTGGCTCCAGAGGGTGAGGGGAGGAGCCAAGAGGATGTCATGGGACAGAGACAGATGAAGGTGGGGAGTGGAGTAGAGAGGTCTGAGACAGAAAAAGATCATCGGAGCTGCGTGTGGCGGTGCACGCCTGTAATCCCAGCACTCTGGGAGGCTGACGGAGGAGGATCTTCAGCTTCACCTCAGCCTAATACACCACACACACACACACACACACACACACACACACACACACACACGGTCATGGGGAAAGGTCAGAGCAGGAAGAACCCCGAGGCAGGTGTCCAACATGGTGGCCTCTGTGAGCAGGGCTCCCCACCTGGGACACCCCCTTGCTCTCTACCTCCTCATCTTTCAGGTCACAGCTCAGTCCTCAACTGTCACCTCCTCCCAGAAGCCCATTCAGCTACCTGAGACCCTTCCTCCTTTGAAAAGCTGACACTGTCAACTCCTGCCTCTCAGCACTTGTCAGAGTGGGGCATTTGCAGAGACTTGGTGAGCTTACCAATTCTGTCCCACACACCCTCACCAACTTTCCAGGTTATAAACGCCATGAAGGCAGGTCCTGGGCTGCTGTCTCTCCCCACTCATCTCTGACACGAAGAAGATGGCAGCCAGACAGTGGGGCTGGGAAGAGCCAGGAGGGGGAGTGGTTGGGTGACTGCGTCGATGGGCAAGGGGACAGGCGAGGGGCGAGGGAGGGAATGAGGACACAGGGAGGGATCAACAGAGCAAGGACAAAAAAGATGGGGGCAATGAATGGGAAAGGAAGGAGAGATGGAGAGAGGGAGGAATGATGGATGGCTGGGTGGGGGGTAGAGGGAAGAAGGGAAGGAGCCACAGGGAAGGAAGATGGATCAGGGGAGTGGGGAGGAGGGAGGAGTGCAGAGAGGGACAGATAAATGCATGAACATATACATGGGTGGAGGGGGCAAGGAGAGGCGGCCGATTGGCTGGATGGATAAACACACAGGAACACAGCAGGCGTCAGGAAAAGTGCCCAAAGGGGCCGGGATGGGCAGATGTCAGAGGTCCTGGTAGCAGCCCTGACCAAGGTCAGTGTTTGTAGGGAAAGCTGAGGCGGCCCAGTGACTCAGGAGAGGAAAGAAGCCCCTGCGGGAGGTCTCAGTCCCCTAAAGACTAGGGCTGAGGCACCTGCGTGGAGACCAGGGCTGGGTCACTCACCACATGACCTGGGCACCTTCCTCCGACACCTCCACTGACATTTCCACCCGGTCCCCTACGAACACCTGCTGGTCCTCAAGGGGTGTGACAATCAGGACAGGAGGCTCTGTGCAGACAGGGACAGGAAGCAGCAGTGTCAAGATGCCCACCTTCCCCTTGCCCCTGCTCCAAGGTCTCCACCTCACCTTTGACGAAGAGCTCAGTGAAGCACTTCTCGTCCTTGACGGCCACCTCATAGGCGGCGTCATCGGCCAGGGTGCACTTGTTGATGGTGAGGATCCGCTTCTTCCCCACGTTCTCAAACACATACCTGGGCCGGAGTCCCAGCTCAGCATGGGGCACGCATCACAGCACACCCACCCACCCAGAGCCAGTGTCACTCTCTGTCAGTCACACGTGGGAGGGGACAGGAAGCCCGATTTCTGTCATACCAGCAACCACAGTGATGGGGTAGTTGCCCATCTCTGTCCACCTGCCCACCTTCCAGCAGGGACACACAGCCGCCTGCATTTCCCAGCCTGCACTGCTGCCAGGAGGACCAGTGGAGTGTGACCAGAAGTGGAGCTTGTCACACAGAACCTGGGTCCCCAAATGTATTTTAATTCTGGTGGTTGAACCCAGCGCCTGTCTACTGAGCTGTATCCCCAGTCCTTTTAAATTTTAAATTGAGTCCAACTCAATTCTCAACTGTAGCCTCAATTCTCAGGTGTGCAACATTGCAACCGGCTGAACAGAGCGCACCTGAGCACCTGTCCTTGCGCCCCTGCCTCCACCCTGCCCTGTCCCTGTCCAGGGCCTGCCCTGCCTACTTGCTGCTTGGCTTGATCTCCTGGCCATTCTTGAACCACTTGAGGGGAAGGTCCGGGTCACTGATCTCTACGATCAACTTGATCTTGTTGCCCTTGTCCACCTGGTAGGCTGGGTCGAGCTTCTTTGTGAAGGCTAGAGACAGATGGACAGAGGCATGGGGGTGAAGACAAGAGGCCCTGGCTTCCTGGGAACCCCTCAAGGAACCAAATCTCCCTCGGAGCTCCCCTAAGTTAAGGCCAGAAGGCCTCCGCAGGACTCAGATAGCCCCCCAAGGCCCAGTTCCTGGGGTCTCCAACCGGCCCATCCAGGTGGCCGCTGGCCATGGTGCTGACCTGCGCTCTTCTTGACTTCAACCTTGGCCTTCTTAAGCCGCTTGAGCATGCCCCGCAGGTCAGTGATGCCGTACTGGAAGGCGATCTTCTCGTACTCGCTCTTCTTTGCCCCTTTCAGGAGCTCCCAGATCTCCGGGGGGATGCCCAGGTCGTCGTCATCTTTTTTCTTCTTCTTCTTCTCCTCCTCAACCACCTCCCTGGGGGAGGGGGACACGCAGGCCACCAGGAGTGAACTGCAGATTCCTGTCACCTGCCTTGCTCTCTCTGCTCACTTACTCTGTGACCTGCCCAGGCCACTGTCCATCTGTCTACACCTATTCCTTCCTGCCCCAGTTTCTGCTCCCCACAGGGTTCCCGAGGGGAACACCCACATCGATGCCATGCCCCCTCCCGAGTCAGAACTCTGCCAGGGTTGCCCACCCACTGCCCACAGGCACCTCAGCCTAGCAGGCAGGAGCCATATCTGCCCCGATCCTTCCAGACCAAGTCTCTAGCCTCATTCCTAACACCCTGGGTTCTTTCCTGTCTCCCACTTAGCACAAATTGCTTTCCTGCCTCCTTCCCGACAAACTCCTCTGAGGAAATCCAGTACCACAGTGCCCTTCTCTGGAGACATTCCCTGTCCCCCAAGGCAATGAGATACCCTTGCCTTTGGCTCCAAAAGGCCCCAGGACCCTTCTCTCTGATCACACAGAATGGTTGAATTTAGCAAAAAGCCATTGGGGGCAGTAACAATGGCAGAGACAGGCAGCTCACAGGGGTAGGCAGGACTGGGTGGTGGGTGGTGAGCACATGGGGCTGGGCACTGGGTTGGGTGTGGGACGGATATGGGTACAGACACATGGGGACGTGGGCAGGTGGATGGATGCAGGGATGGAGGGGTGCTGGAGCAGCAGGCACATCGGGCCTCTCAGGACGATATGGGTGGGTGGAGGGGTTTGACAGGATGGAAGGATGGATTTATAAGTAGATGGATGAGTGTAACAGATAGGTGGAAAGATGGTAAGTAGGTAAATGGGTATATGAGTGTAGGGACCAGCAGACATGCAGGTAGATGGGTGATTGGATGAATGGATAGGGAGATGGGCAGCTGGTTGGGCAGATGGAGGACAAGACGGCTGGTGGGTAGAGAGGACAGTAGGTGGGGGCATGCACAGCTAGGGTGGATGGATGAGCAGACCAGTGGATGGCTAGAGGAACAGGTGCTACGCAGGGTAACTGGCGCTGAAGTAAACAGGAGCGTGGAGGTGAAGATGGTGGGTCCAAGGGCAAGGAGGTGGGGGAACCGGAGTGATGACAGGTGATCGGGTGAGGCCAGGCATGGGTTGATGGGAAGAGGATGGACAGTGGCCAGATGCGTGGAGACCATAGACTGCACAGACAGAAGGCACTGGAGGAGGGCAGGGGACCTCACCTCTTCTTCAACAGGCCACTGAAATCCAGCTCTCCTGCATCTTCTGACTTCCCTTCACCCCTATGGCCATGGAGAGGGGGTGTGAACCCCAAAGAGATGCATCCCTGAACCCCCACTCCGTGCCATCTTGCACATCTCCAGCACCACTGCCTCCTCCACAGGGAGAGACTCCCGTGATCCTTGGCCCCAAGAATCCCTCTGTCCCCAGGGCCCAGAGTCACTTACGAGCGCTTGAAAGTTTCCAGGCTCTGTCCAGAGGAGTCCTGACGGGGCGCTGGGAACACAAGGCCAGCTGGTAAGGCCCAGCCTCAGGCTGAGGGCTCCTCTCCAGGGCTGCCCACCTCTCCCCTCGCCCTCCTCCATCTCCCCAGGCCACACACCACCTCCCTCCACTGCAATCTGGCCCAGCAGCCATGCCTGAGCTTCCTAGCAGCCTCACCCCCACCCTGGCCAGCATAACTTTCACCCTTGCTCCTATGACCTTCATATTTAAGGCCCCACATCCTGGGCCTTAGCACCAGACACTACACACCCCCAAGTGTGCATCCCTCAATCCATCCTGAACAGCCACACCTGAAACCTGTACATTCCTACTCTCCGAACCTGGACAGCCTCAGCGCTGAAGTTGTTACTGCTGCCTCATAAGCCTTCGCATGCGCACCCCAAGACTCTGAAAGCTCTAACCCGGAGTCTGCATCTCCTCCTCCTCCTCTGGACCTGAACACAGCCTCCCCAGTTTTGACTCCCCTGACCCCAACTCCGGACTCCTACCTCAACATACTCTCCCTGCTCCTGGTGGGGACATCTGTCCCCCACCCAGGCCTATGAACCTTTGCCTCCACTGCCCCTGCCAGCGCACCCTCCACGTCGATATTGAAGCCACAGCTGTCGCAGGCGTCCTTGGCTTTGACCTCCAGACGGTAATCCCCTCGGTCCCCCAAGACCACCTTCCCAACGTGCAGCTCCACGGTGTACACCTGGGGAGCGGGTTGGGATGCTTGTGACCACTGCAGCCACCATATCCCTGAGGCCTCTTGGAACTCTGTCCCCACATCCTCAGCCCCGTCGTACCTGGGGCCAAGGGAGAGCTAGCATGGGGCTCAAGATACCCAGTGCACCTCAAGCTCTCCTTCCTGTACAGCCTTGACTTTGGGGGGCCCACACGGTGGGCTCCCTGAGACCTTTCAGGAAGTGGCTATGACCTTGGTACAGTGTGTCCTCCCTACCTACATGTCCTGGGGGCCATATTCACCCAGGGGCTCTGGGCCACAGTGGGGCCTCAGCTCAGGACTCTGAGAAGTGGGCCCACACCACTGCCGTCCAGCCCACGCCCCTCCCCAGTCCTCACATTGCTGGCTGAGTCGTGGGACTCTTTGAAGGAGAACCGTGCACCGCTCTTGCTGTCCAGCTGCTGCCACTTGCCCTTGAACCACTTGATGGTGGGTTTGCCCGGGAGTTCCTTCCCGTTCACCTGGGCCACGATGACAGCATCCTTTCCTGGGGGTGGGGAGGCACAGGGATGCCCATGAGGGGACTATGAGCTTGCAGATGCACCCGGGGAGCATCCTCCTTCAGACCCAGGGCTCAGGCCCTGCCCCCCAAGCTCCTCACCAGTCTCCACTGATACAGAGTCAGGTTTTTTCAGGAAAACACCGCTGGGCACCTCAGCAGTGGGGGACTGGTCCTCAGGTGGGGCTTCTGCACAGGAGACAGGATTGGAGTCGAAGTGGGCTGGGAGGGGTAGTGGGCAACTTGGGGGCAGGGACTTAGAGCTGTGAACCTACTCCACTCCCCACCCCCGCTCAGAAACCACAGTGGGGGGTGTCTCTTGGCCAGGAGGAGCACATGCAGCTCAGATGGCCCTGTGACCATGGCCAGCATCCCCCAGCCTTCAGGTCTCAGGGTCACCACGTGGAGAGCAGAGAGTGGGGTGTAGACACTCCTGAAGGATCCTTGGGGACAAAGGCCTGAGATCAGCCAGAGCACTGGGAGCTGGACTTGCCCTGAGATGGGAGCCCGAGACCTGGGGGCACTGGAGAGCCATGGGAGTGCGGGTAGCGCTGTTCCCTCTGCACTGTGAGGGGACAGACTGAAGGACAGAGACCAGGGCAAGCCAGGTGCAGGTGCAGAGGGAGAAGGCACCAGGGTGACAGCAGCGGGACTGAGCCAAGGAGTCCACTCACCTTTGGGGGGCTCTGCAGGAGCCTCCTTAGGAGGAGCTTCTTTGGGGGCATCTTTGCCTTTGGCGACCTTTTTGGCTGCTGTGAGGAAGGAGATGTTCACAGTTCACAGGGCGTTCAACAGGATGTAGGGATCAGGGCCCAGCCTCCTCCCTGAACCCCAGAAAGTCCAAATCTTAGAAGTAAATTTATCTCCAGCCCAGAGTCTGAGATCAGGTTTCCCCAGCCCAGGCCGGCCATGTCCCGGCCACCCAGGCCACCAGGCCCTGACCTTTTGGTTCCGGGGGTATAATTAGCTCTTCCCTTGGGCTGGAAACTGGACACCTTGTGCTGAGCACAGCAGCCTTCCCCGCGATGCTGGCTTCTGGCCCAAGAGGGCCCAGCCATGGCCAGGGTCTGGACCCCACCCCACAAGTGGCTCACCTGATGCCTTGGGACCACACACCTCACATGGGTCCTGGGACCTGTGCCTCCCTTCCAGACTGCCTCATAGAGAGAAAGCCCCATCCTCACATAAAAACCTGGCCTCTGGTCCCACCTAAACAGGGTTCCCAAACTGGACAAGAAGCAAGGACTGGGGCTGGGAGTGTGGCTCAGCAGTAGAGCTGGCATCTGTGTGCCCAGGGTGCACCTATGTCCCCAGCACCACACACACACAAACACACACAAACACACACGCGTATGCACATGCACACACACACAACTGAAACAAAAGGAAAGAAAGAAAAGAGGAACATGAAGAAAGGGAAGGGAAGGCAAGGGAAGGCAAGGAAGAGAAGGAAAGGGAAATGGAGGACTCCTAATTCCCACACAAGGAAACCCAGGTCCCACAGGAAGAGGCCTCATCCTTATGCGGACAAGTCCAGGGTGTCCATACAGATGGGAACCCCTATCTCTAAAGACTCAGCATCCTCATCCTTCCCAACTCTTTTCTAGTGGATGCCAACCCACAACAGAGAACCCCATCACAATGCTGACTCTCCAGCCTACATTCAGGGCCCCATACCCCATGGAGCACAGGAGCCCAGTTTACAGAAAACCCTCTCTGCTGCAGATGTGTCTCCCCCAATCCTCTACAGAGAAATTAACTCCCTCCCTGAAGGGGTAAGGGGCTGTCCCCAGCCCACACATACAGGGGACCTCCTCCATCTCTCCTACACACACAACACCCCATCCTCCCCAACCCACAGAGACAGGAGGCCCTGAGCCCCATACAGAAAAGGGGCCCTCATCCCCTCTGAGGCAGGGCCCCAAGCCACCTGGTTTGGCCTCAGGCATGTCCGCAACTTCCTCCTGCTCTGGGGACCAGACCACCGCAGCTGCGCAGCTGCGACTCGCAGGCCCTAGGGAGGACAGGTGGAGCCCACGAGGAGCATTTTAAGAAGTTGGGAGACTCCCAGGAGGCTCTGGGAGGCCCAGACCTCCGCCCCACATTCCGCCTGCATGCCCTAAAGGGCGAGAAATAACAGGTGGACAGACAGCTGAATGCCGGGTCCCCAGGGAGCACAGGCTGGGGGGCTTGGCCACCTGGGTGACTGGGGAGACGACAGGCGGGGCCCGCAGGGGCTTGGGGAGGAGGGGCTGGGAAACCACACTCCTGAGTCTGGAGGCACAGACATGGGGAGCCCAAATTTGGGGTCCAGAAGAGGGGGGAGGAGGAGGAAGGCAGCGGAGGAAGAGGGAGAGAGGAGGAGAAGGAAGAAGATGCAGAAGGGGGCGGGGTGCACGGACCCGGGAGGAGCAGACAAAGCGGAGGGGGGGGTCTCAGGTGGGTGAAGCTGGCACGAAGGGGGCGGGACGGACGGGGTCTGGAAAGGCTTCCGTTCTTAGATCTGCAAGTCAGGAGTTTTCGGGAAACCGGAGCCGGGAGGGAGAGTCCGGTTTCCCCGCGTAGGCAGGCCGGCGGGGACGGCTGCGCTCCCTCGAGGCTCGGGGGGGCGGGGCAGCCGGGAAGGCCCTGGAGCTGGGCCCGGGCTACACAGCGCGAGGTGCGGGCGACGGCGCGGACGGGGCTCCAAGGACGCGGGCGGGGCGGGGGCGGGGCTCAGGGGCACTGTGGTCAAGGCGGGGTCCGCCTGGGAAGGAAGGCGGCCAGAGAGACCCACAGCGAGGAACCAGTGACTCCACGAGTTCTTCCTCGAGTCACCCGCCTAGCTCTCGGCCAAAATCCCCTACTAGCCGGAAACCTCCCCGCCTCCCGGGAGCGCCAAGCCAACCAGGAGGCGGCCGTCGTGTGACGTTAACGGTTGTCAGGCAGACCTCCCAGGAACTCTCAAGAACCCCGCGAAGTCGTTTTGGGGCCAGTACCTCCGGCTGGCCGCCTGAGGGCTCAATTCAGAGAGAATGACAGAAAGACCTAAACAGAGGAGTGTAGAGACCCAAATAAATAGAAGGGAAAGCAAGGGCGAGGTGGTGCGGAAGAACTCTAATTGGCCTCAAAGGGAAAACACAGAAATTTAAACGGACACCCCCCTCCACCCGGGCCTGCTTCTCTGGGTTCTTCTTTCGGCATTCAGCGCTCAGCCAGGGGTGGCCGCAATTGCCTCTCTGATCTCCGTTCTCATCTTCCCCTCTCTGTCAAGCGGTGGCTCACAGCCAGTGCAGCGAGACGCGGCCTTCCCTGATAAAACGTCTCAAGACACCTACACTTTGTGTACCTTTATTTCTTTTTTATTTGAACTCCGCATTTAAGTGATGACGACAGCTTTTGCAGAAAGCACCTTTTTTATAGGAGGCGGCCTGGGCTGTGCAGCCCCTTTCTCCCAGGGCAGGTCTCACAGTATGGCCTCTGCCACTTCCTGCCCGCCCCCACTTGGACCGCGGCCCTGAGGCCCTTCCTCCCCTGGCCTTCCTGAGGGTGAAGTCAGGAGATGGGTTACAACAGTGTTGCCAGGCCTTCTGAGGTCCTTCTCCTGCTCTCCAGCTTTCCCAGAAATACAAACCCAGCTGTGATTGCTCCACTCCTTCCCCAACTTGCCTGGACCTCTGAGTCCTGGGTTCCAGGGATCCTGCTGAGAGCTCCCACAATTCCTGCAGCTCAAGCTAGGTTTGCACAAGGCTCAAAATGCAGAATGCTTGGGGGCCCAACAGGCAACTAGGCTAAGTCCCAGGGCAGCCTGGAGAACAAACGTCCCACTATGAGGGGCCCTGTCTAGCTCCAGCCTCTCCTCACCAAAACCCTGGCCCACCGTGGCTGGACTAGCTAATTATACAAACCCTCATGTTAAAAGGCACACCGGTCCCCAGCACTCGGGAGGCAGAGACGGGATACTTGCGAGTTAAAAACTAGCCTGGGCTACAAAGTGAGCTTAAGACCAGACTGAACTGCATAGTGAGACCCTGTCTCCAAAAGACAAAAAAGAAGAAGAAGAAGAAGAAAAAAGTCCGGTTGGCAAACAGGGTTTTCCCTCCAAAGTACTTCAGTGAATTGAAGAAGACATCAGCACAGTTGCTCACTCTGGGTGCAGGGCTGACAACTGGGTTAAAAATGTCATGGTTAGGGGCCAGGGAGATGGCTCAGTAGAATACGTGCTTGCCTGGCAAGCACAAGGGCCTGAGTTCAATCCCTGGTTCCGAAAATACAATAACAAAAAAACCCACTGTGTCTTGGTTGCTTTAAAAAAAAATGTCGTGGTCAGACCCTGGGGTGGTGGCACACACCTGTAATCCCAGCCCTCTGGAGGCTGAGGCAGGATGATCTCTTGTGAATTTGAGGCCTAGCCTGGGCTACATAGTGAGCTCAAGGACGGCTTGGAATACACAGTGAGACAGAGTCTAAAAAAACAAAAAATGCTGTAGTAGGGAGAATTGCTGGCTGCCAAGAAATCAGTGGCAGATCTTTGCTAGGGGTATACAGAAGGTATGCCGGGAAGGCAGGATCTCCATGAGAACCTGGGCTGCTAGGGGGCCGTTGTAATTGGAGGATCCATAATGTGATAAGGGAGTCCTGGACTGAGTCTCACGGAGCCCCCCCCCCCAGCCCGGACCTGACAAGTCACTTCAGACATGGCCAAAGGATTCCAGAGGAAGGATTCCAGAGGCATCCTAGACGGGATTGCAGAACTCTAGATACAAAAAGCTGGAAATGGAGCGGTTCCAGAGTATGTGGGAACTTCAAAGATGACAAGAAGTTCTAGGAGGACATGAGTGACAAATCATAGGGATACAGCACTGAGAACACAAAGGGTTCCCAGAGGGCCCCAGACATAACTAAGACAGCTCTTATCCAGCAAAAACTCAAGACAAAAAAGGAGAATCCAGGTTCACTGTCCTCCTTCATGCAGCACAGGGCTAGGGTTGCTGGTAGCCTTCTCTGGGGCAGTGATCTGTGGGTGCCCCATCCTGGTGAGATGGAGGGTTCGCAGACACACAAGGGACCTCAAAGAGGTCCCTGTCCTCGGATATCCCAAGAGGATCCCCGAGGTTCTTGAAGTTCTGGAAGCACTGCCCCCTACACACACAGAGTAGAGTGGTCCACGAGTCCTGCGACCCAAACCACGACGATCCCGCGGATCCCGTGCTGGACAGCGATCCTGGCGACGCCAGTGGCCTGGACCAGCTCAGGCGCGGTGCGCGACTGGCAGCAGCGCGCTGTCGAACTGGTAGGTGAGCTTGCGCTTGACCTTGCGGATCTCGCCGGTCTTGGCGTAGTTGCGCAGAGCGCGCGCCAGCTTCTGGTAGGTCATGCGCTTGCGGTTGCCCTTCTGCTGGCCCCAGCGGCGCGCCAGGAGCTCCTTGTGCTTCGAGGAGAACTGGAAGACGCCGGCGCCCGGCTCCACCCACCACACGCATTCGCGCATGTCGCCGCGAGTCAGCAGCCCCAGCAGGAACTGGTACAGGCGCAGCTTCTTGCGCGCCCCTGCAGCGGTGAGGAAAGGGCGTTAGGGGGCGCTCCTGGGCCCCCTCCTGGGGTCCACCCCCAGGCGCGTGGGCGGGCGGAGGGGGTGAGAGGTGAACCCGGCTCTGTCCAAAACCCCGGCACAGCACGCCCCCCTCCCTGAAGCTGGAAGCTGCAGAACCCCCACACTGTCCCTGTTTGTGCCCAGGGCTGGTGGCGGCAGCAAGTGGGGAGTCAGCAGCTCTGGAGCAGGTGTGGATCCACTGGGCCGTGCTCCCAGCCCCTCCGCCCCAGGCCGCATGGGGTCCCGGAGCGGCCAGGGCGCCTGGCTCCCGGGCTCTCCGAAGCAGCAAGGGCTGCACAGAACAGGGGGTTTCAGAAGAGGCCCAGGAAACAAGAGCGCCATGTCTGCCGTCTTCCAGCTGTGTGACCTTGGCGTGCCAACGTCCCTGAGCCTGAGCATGAGCCTGCTCAACCATAAAGGACGTGTGTGTGCACGTGCTTGCGTGCGAGCCTGGGAGAGCCCCCGCTGGCCACCTGTTGGGTGCTGTACAAGCAGGAGCTCAGCTCACCACCCTAATCCAGGAGACAGGGATGACAACAGAAACGCTGCCCATTGATGGGAGGGAAACTGAGGCCTGACAGGTAAAATCACTGTCACAGCCTTCCGTGTTAGCAGACAAAACGGAGCCACACAGCGGCAGATATGCCTCTCCAAGGCCACAGGGCCCTCAGAGCCACAGAACAGAGGCCCCTCCCCTACTCGCCAGGTCCCCTCCCTTCCTCTCCCCGCCCCTCCCCCACCTACCTGCCTCAGAGCCCCTCCCCTCGGGGCTGCTCCCGAGGACCTCTTCTGACTCGCTGTCTGAGACCTCCAGGGCGGGGCTGTCCAGCAGCAGGTCCTCCTCCTCGGACAGCACAGGGCTGGGGTACGGGGCATACGCCAGGGGGCCTAGGGTCTGCGGGAGGCCCGGGTCACCACACAGCCAAGGTCATTTCCTCCTCCTCCTCCTCCTCCTCCTCCTCCTCCTTTCTTCTTGTTCGAGGCCCTCCCCACTCGGGTTCCTGTCTGCATGACCGGCCAGGGGACACCCATGCTCCTGCCCTGTGCACTGTGCGCACTGACCAGGCCAGTCTGAGCCGCTGTGCACTCAGTCTGGGCTCAACATACATTGTCAAAGGGAAGGGTCTACCTGGTGAGGTGGCTGGGGCCACAGGTTTGGTCATAAGATCCATTGGATAGACCGAGTTGTCCTGGCCCTCACCTGGCCAGTGAAGTCCTCCGTGGGATATGCGGAGAGGCCAGGCCCTGAGGTCTCCAGGCTGGGGGGCGGCTCAAGAGTCCCCGCAGGACTGTAGGCAGAGGTGCTGTAGCACAGTTGGGTGGCCTGGGGGTGTCCAAAGGTGGTCGCTGCAGGGTCGAAGGCTTCATAGGGGGCAGCTGGGATGGGTGGGGCCTCAGTCCAGCCCCACAGGGAGTCTGGGGAAGGACACTGGGTCAGAAGCCCATCCCAGCAAAGCTGGCACACAGGGATCATTGTGGGCTGTGCAAATGCCTGACCCCAGGATTTGCATGAGGAGCAGATGGGTGGGAAAGGAAGGGAAGGTGGCGGCCACCCTTCTCCTCTGAGCCAGGAGACCCAGTCCGGACCACTCACCAGGAACCCCCTCTGAGTCAGGGTAGCCAGAGTGCTTGCAGCTGTCCAGGTCATAGAAGACACCATCAGGGTACTGCTGGGGGGTGGGACAAGGTCACTCCAAGCTTTGGAAGACCCTCCCCTCCATCCCCATGGGAGACTCCAACACAGACAGGAAAAGGAGAGGAGAGGCTGCTGAGAACACAGAGGCAGAGACACGAGACAGGGCAGGAGAGATACAGAGACATGCCCCAAGAGGGGGACCAGCAGCCTGCTCCTGCTCTTCTGTGGCTCTCAGGACCTGGGTGCCATCAGCAGGTCACCAAGCCAAAGTGGTGTGGAGGAGGCAAGAGGGGAAGAGGTCCTGGCTGGCCTTCTACAGCAGTACAGTCCCAATGCTTCTTCCTTTTGTTTTGTTTTGGGGTTTTTTGTTTGTTTGTTTATTTAGCCTAGGCTGGCCTTGAATTCATGGAAGTCCTGCCTCAGCCTCCCGAGTTCAAAACTGAAAACAATGGATCTCTAGCCTCGCTTAACAGCCCAGGTGTGCAACAGTAGGACGCTGGAGAAGCAAACTGGTATAACCAGCGTGTGGAGTACTACGCAGCAAGGCAAAGCAACAGACCCTTAGCACCCAGAGTTGAGGGAAGGATCGTAGATCCCAGTGGAACCCAGTGCATAAGTTACTTCATATAAAGTTCAAAAGCAGGCAAAAACTGGGCATGCTGGTGCACACCTGTGATCATAGCACTCTGGGAGGCTGAGGCAGGAGAATCACAAGTTGAAGCCCAGCCTGGGCAGTAATGAGACCCTGTCTCAAAAAGGGGATGGGTGGAGATATAGCTCAGTGAGGCATGAAGGCCCTGGGTTCATTCCTCAGTACCGCAAACAAACTGCAAAATAAACTGAGGTGCAAAATATTTGAATGGGGGATTGTCTGGGCAAGAAGGGATGGAATGTTCTAGAGTCATGGAACGTTCTGGATCTGATTAGTGGTCCCACAGCTGAGTGCACAGTGCAAAAACTCCTGGCTGTGCACTTAAGAGGGGTCTCTGTGGCTTGGGAGCTGCACCTCAAGTCAAACAAACCAACCAGTAAGCCAGGTGTGCACATCTGTACTTCCAGGTGTTCAGGAGGCTGAGGCAGGAAGATGGAAAGTTTGAGTCCTGCCTGGGCAACTTAGCAAGGCCCTGTCTCAAAAATAAAATGCTTTCATAAGCTGGGAATGTAGCTCAGTGTGAAGGCCCTGGGTTTAATCTTCAGTACTACAAAAAAACACAAGGAAAAAAAACAAAGAAAAATCAACAAAACCAGAGGCTGGGAGAGAACGGTGGGAGGGCGCTGGAAGGGGGTTTCTCCTGATCAACTTAGGGAGGTTTATCTGTTGCACTAGGATGTGGCTCCCGGAGGTTGTGTGTAGTTTCCCGTGGGTCTGAAACATTACAGGATAAAAATTTATAAACAACCCACCCCTCCCACTCCCCCCCAAAAAAATGAGGGCAGGAAGAGGATGATTGTGAGATGAGGGACAAGACACACGGGGTCACAAGGAACAGGATCTCAGAGCCCAAGAGGGAGATGCGAGAAAAAAGATCTGTGATAAGCAGGAAGGGGAAACTGAGTCAGGGAGGCAGAGCCCACTCTGGGGGAGATCACAGTGGGTGTCCCCCCCTCCAGCCCCCCAGGCCCAGGGACCTCAACTCACCAGAAAGCTGAAGTGGGGCCCGTCGAGCCTGCAGGGGGAGAGACGCAGGGGCATGTCAGCACCGACCTTGGCCACCTGGGCCGGCGGGAGGAAGCAGCAGCTGCGACCACCGCAGATCTGCACACTGCTGGGTGTCCCTGCCTGAGACCAGCCTCACCACCGGGACAGGAAGTGGGGGGCAAGGGCCAGGCAAATGTCCCCCCCTTCTCGGGATTTGCATAGATAGATGGGGGAGGTGGGGAAAGTGAGGGGGAGAAAGTCCCCTGGGAGGCGTGTGGGCAGGGTGGAGGGGCAGGCAGCAGCTGGCATCTTTGTGGGTCCAGGGAGAGCAGAGGAAGATGTGGACCCCAGCATGGGCACAGGGAGGCAGAGGTAATTTGGGGGCCCCAGGGGTGGAGACAGGAGGCTGAGGGCAGGAGAGGGAGCCAAAGGCCAGAAAGAGGGACCCACAGAGGAGGAGGATGGAAGCGCCAAGAGGGCAACGCAGGGGAACACGGGCAGAGGAGACAAGCGGGTGTGCCCTGGAAACAGGACCCTTGGGGACCTGGTGGCAGCAGGCTGGGAGGTTGATGGAGCCAGTGGTGGGTCCTCCTACTAGTGGGTGGGGCCCCCAGGCTGGGAAGGCAGGTGGGGGGTCCTGGGTGACTGGGGGCACTTACTGCGAAGCCTCCAAGGCGAGCATGGTGCCGTGGGGCGCTGGGCTTGCTGTGCGGCTGTGGTCGCCACCCCTATATATATATATATACCTTGGCCCAGCCCCGGGGAGGGGCAGGGGCACTGGGCCCTCCCCAAAAATCCCCTCAGGGAGGGGGCTGGATTGCACAATGTTGATCACGTGGCAGGGAGGGTGGGCCCTGCCCTGAGGATTTGGGGATCCCCATGGTTGGGGGCAGGGATGGAGGAGCCGACCTTGAGGGGTGGAGATGGCTCAGGAGCTCGATTTGGGGGAGATCCTGGAAAAGGAAGGGTCTGGGTGGCTACTGGTGAGACGAGGAGAGCTGGGCTGAGGTGGAGTGTCGCCCCACAGTGAAGGAGGCCGCAGGACCTGGGGGCGGCTGTGAGACCCATGGGGGCCACACAGGCGGGGTGGGGAGAAGCCCAGGCTGCACTGACCCTCAGGACCCCCAGGTGGAAACATCTGTGGGTGTGACATGGCGGGGAGGGGGGTCCCCTCCACCTGCGCCAGCTGGGGAGTGGAAGTGTCCTGCCTGCCAGGGGCTGCCCCAGGCCCAGCGGAAGCCAGCAGCATCCGGCCGAGGAGTGGCCACGGAGCCCCCAGGGAGGCCAGACACCTGGGCAAGGCAGAGTCCTGTGGAGACACCCACCCAGTGCCCGATGGATAGGGCAAAGGAGAAACTGAGGCAGGCTAGGCTGTGAATGGCCTGTCAGCAGAGACTGGCACCTAGGGATCTCTGAGGAAGGTGAGGAGGGGGGTGACGGCCTGGGAGAAGCCACGCTGGGATCGTGAAGCTGGACCTTGTAGCCAGGTGTGGTGGTACACACCTGTCATTCCAGCACTAGGGAGGCTGAGGCAGGAAGACACACAGGTTGAGCCTAGCCTGGGCCACTCAGTAAGACCCGGTCTCAAACATGAAAAGGTAAAGAGGCTGGGATATACCTTTGTGTGGAGGGCCCCCAATGCAATCCCCACTAAGGAAAAATAAAACAAACACTGTGACCCTTTCCCCAGAGACCACAGAACACAAGAGTAACAAAAGGCCAGAATTTTATTACTCCCTCACCCCATAGGCGCTTCCAGTCACCAGGCCTCAGGCCCTGGGGGCCCGAAGCGGCGCAGCAGCTTCTCCTGGTCCTCCAGGTCCTTCCGCACCTTCTTGCGCATGTAGAAGATGGGGCAGTCCCGGCTGTGGAGCGGGAGGGCGCGGTCAGCGAGCGCCCATCTAGGGCTGGGGGCTGTGAGCACCGTCTCCAGAGCGCAGGCTGTTCCCAGGACTTTGGCCCCCGCCTGCTGCCCACCCTCCTGTGGGGGCTGTTTGCTCAGCGGGCATGGAGGGGGCAGATAACAGGGGTGCCCGGTGAGGCACGGGTGGCCGTATATCACCTGTCACCTGGCGTGGGAACCCGCCCCGCCCACCTGTTCCCTGGGGAAAGCCCGGCCCCACCCAGGGGGAGGGGAGCAGCCTGGGAGCTTGGCCAGCTCTGGGCACACTCAGGGGACCCCGTCCCACTTTGTGCGCGCGGGGGTGGGGGGGGGTGGGGAAGGGGCACTCTGGCGGGTACCCTGGAGTGTGATCCCCAGCCCCAGGCTGGACAGGTGTAGCCACCAGCAGGCACCCACCTGGTGCAGATGACATCCTCGTGTAGGCTGCCCTGACAGCGCTGACACTGGGTCCAGAGGCGAGCGAAGCGCTCCTCCAAGGCATTCAGGTGGGACACCTGGGGGTGGGGTTGGGTGAGCATCCTGCCCCCCCCTCGGCCTGTCCCCCCCCCCCCCCCCCCCGTTAAGGTTGCTCACCTCCTTCTGGTACAGCTCTGACTCCCGAGGCTGGCAGAATCTGCACACAGCTCCTGGGGGTGGTCAGCACAGGATGCCGGGGCTGAGCCAAGCTGGGCCACGCCACCCCTGCTCCTTCCCCGCCCGCTGCCCATCCCCGCTGTGAAAGTCCCAGGAGGCTGAGAACAAGGGAGCAAGTGTCGTGGGGAAAACTCCCCTGGGGAACTCCAGGAGGGCGAGGACCCTCGGGTGGGGGTACGGGCCGAGGGCACCCCGACCCAGACAGTGCTGGGGTCTCACCCTCGTGGTTGAGCACCGTGCGGCAGCCGATGCAGCTGCTGCGGCGTGTGGCGAAGGCCAGGAGGCCGCCCACCTTGCCCGTGAGCACGGTCTTGCAACGCGTGTGGTCACCGCCTACAGAAAGAGGCACGAGGTGAGGCGGGGCTTCTGCAGCCCCCCCAAGCTCCCAAGCCCCCCAGCCCATGGACGGGACAGGCATACGCAGCAGAACAGACTCGGCACGGCCCTCGCCCAGGATGGGCTCGAAAATGCGCAGCAGCGGCTTGGCGAGCTGCTGCTCCAGGTAGTACTGCGTGTCGATGGGCAGGCTGTGCTCCAGCACAAAGAGAGGGTCCTGCGGGCATGGGTGCAGCCGTGTCACACGCAGCAGGCGGGGTGCGCCTGGGGCTCGAGGGTTATGAGCGGGGCAGGGACTGGGTGTGGGCACCATCCATCCCAGGCTCCCTTATGGCTGGGATGGATTGGGGATGGGGCCAGAGGTCACGGGGAGCCCGGCTTGGTCCGAACTCCATACCCCTTGCTAGGGGCTCAGGTCACAAAGAAGGGCAGTCATGGGAGAAGACCAGGCTGGAGAGGACTGTAGGGCACAGAGCACCCGGCTGGAGACAGGCTGTGGGCGGGCTGAGCAGGGAGGAAGAGGGGCGTGCTTGGGGCCCGGCCCGCCCACCCTGGAAAACGGAAGTGAGAGCTGGGGCGCAGCCGCCCAGGTGGGCCTCACCTCGGACTTCATGTAGGCGGCCACGCCCTTGGCCGCACCGATGATCACGTAGGGGACGCGGTCACCTAGGCTGGGTGCGCTGCCGGGGTCCCGCTTCCTCATCCTGCGAGACAGGGAGGCAGGTGGCAGGGTGAGGGCCTGGGGGAGGGGCCACAGAAGTGGCTCGCGGGCGAGGGTCCAGGTGGCAAACCTCTCCGCCAGCTCCACGTGGGCCTGCTTGCCCGCGTAGTCGGCCGCAGCGCGCGTCAGCTCCTTGGTGATCACCAGCTGGGAGATGTCTATGCGGTTGCACAGCAGGTCTGAGATAATGTCCTTGGCGTGGGCCACGGCACCCTCTGGGTCTCTGGGGAGAGCGGCAGTGTCACCAGTGGGTACAGAGGCCAAGTGGAAAGCAACACCAACCCTGGGGGACCGAGGGCAGGTGGCTGCAAAGCGCAGAGCCGGAGCCACAGTTGTGTGACCTCGCTCACCACAGCCTCCCCACCCAGGAGCACATCTGTGATCCCACCGGCGGGCTTGGGGCCCTCACCACTGGGCTCCAGAGAAGGCCGGGCGGGCCCAGAGCTGAAGGGGTCCACGCACCGGTCAATGAGCAGGCGGCGCAGAGAGGCGGTGACAAGGTTGGCCACAAGCGGGCAGTTGTCCCTGCGCACGGCCTCCAGGCCCTTGCAGTCCATGCGGTCGTGGCTGTCGGGCCGAGAGGAGAAGAGGAGGCCTGCGTAGCGCTTCTTGCTGATGAGCAGGTAGGGGAAATAGACCTGGCAGGGACAGGGACGCCAAACCCTGAGACTTGGGGTTTCGGTCCCCATCCTGAGGCTTCTCCCAGACAGGGCAGGCAAGAATGGTCCCTGAGATAGGGCTGGGTCACTCGGAGCTCCAAGCCTATGGAGAGGGACCCTAAGGTGGTCCCTGATTACCTCAGTCACCCAGGGATACCAGGCGCCAATGTGAAACAATAGGACACAACCTTGAGGTACACCCAGACAGGAAGAGACAACAAAGATCCCCTAAGAGCGGAGATCACAGCGGTGCTCCAAACCTGCAGGCAGAGTACTGGGGTGTCTGAGCCACGGAAGGTGGTGGGGATTGTACAGCCTGGGGCTACTGTATCAATGACCCCACCAATGGCAAACCCCCACCCCCTCCAGGCTTACAAAACCCAGACAAAACCCAGACGCTGCAGTCTAGTGTAACAAAGCCTGGTGCTTGGGACATTTCCAAAACTCTGCTCCAAAGTTGGGCACCTATGCAGCAGAATGCCGAGCCAGGGGCTCTTGATCCAGGGGACTCCAATTTAAGCACCCAGAGCACAGAAGCCTTGAGTGACAGCAGGGGAACCGCAGCTCCCCCCACCCCCCCCCCCCCGCCACTATGAGGTGCCCCAGCCCCAGAGACCTGAAGCCTGGAAGACCCTGCGCACCTTCTCAAACTCCAGTCGGATAGGTGAGGGGAAGTGGCCAGATACCCAGTTCGCGGCCTCGCGCCCCAGGTCCATCGCCTCAGCCACAGAGGAGACACCAAACCGGCACATGACAGAGTCTGTGTCGCCATACACCACCTGGGCAGGGACATGAGGGATCCCTCACTGCCAACCAGGAGCTGATGCCAAACGGGCCCAGAACACAGCAGCGAGGGGCATGGTGTGGGGAGGCAGGACTGTGGCTGTGGCCCTGGCCCGCTGGCGCACTCCCCAGCCTGCCCCAGACCTTTCTTGGGCAGCAGAGCAGCCCTGACCTTGGCATCGTTGCTGTAGCCGTTCTCCATTGTGTACTTGGACTCCACCAGCTGCTTGGTTTTCTCAATCATTTGACGTCCAAACCCGGTGACGCTCTGTGTGACACAGAAGCCACGGTGTGGTCACATGGGGGCCCTGAGCTGCTCCTAAAGGTCTGTGACACATGCAGGTCCCAGCCCAGAGTGCCAGGCAGGAGCTAACTGCACAGTGAGCCAGGGGAAGGCTGTGGCTCATGTGTCCCCACCGTGATGTCAATACTGCCTAGACCACGGACATCCCTGTCAGCAGGGACACTCCCACCCAGTGCAGTGGGCCAGGACCCACTTCCATGGTGACACAGGCCCCTAAGGCCCCAGGGTCACACACAGGGAAACCATTGCACCCCACCTGTATTTCACAGATAAGAAAACTGAGGCCGAGCACGGGGCGCTCGGCCATGGAGCCTCAGGCGTGGCTCTGGTGTAGGCCCAGTCAGATAATCTTTACCCAGCTAGTACATTGGGTCCATCTGCGCTTAGATCTCCACCTTTACTGTCTGTGTTTCATTCAGCCCAGGGCCCTTGCTCCTTTCCAGGTGCAGCAGTTTATTAACCTATCACTGGCAAGCTTGCGACAGAAAGAAAGAGGCCGTGAGACAGATAAGATTTGGACAGAGGGAGGAAGCGGGCTGAGCACTGGCCCAGCTCAGGGCCAGGCGGGCGGGCGGCTAGGCTTGTAAGAGGCCAAGGAAGGGCGTGGAATAGGGGCTTACTGGGGCCCCCTGGCTCTGGCCTGCTCAGGGGAGACCTCCAGATCTCCCGAAATTGGTTCACTGAGCCACAGTGGGGAGGAATGACCAGTAGCTCCGGTCAGTCATGGGAGCGGGTCTTCTTCCCCCATGACCCCAGAAGCCTGGCCAGGACACTGCAGACACTCACCTTGCCTCAGGCCCTGTCCCCCAGTGAGAGGTCACTGTTCTCCCTCTGCCACAGGCCTGACTGCTGGGGACCCCAACACACAGGCTGGTGCGCAGAGCTGCCCCCTCCCTTGGGTCACCTGGTCCAGGAGTGCAGCCCCTGGGTCACTTGTGACTGAAACACTTGGTGCCACCATCGTCTGCAACCCCACTGGGTCTCAAGAGCCTCTGGAACAAGACGCTCGTTTGTCTGTCACCCTGTGCATTAAGTGCGTGGAGCCTGACACACCGCACTACCCCAGTGAGCAGTTACTGACTGAAGAACGTGGCCTGTGGCGCACGGAGCTCTGGCGACCTCTCCCTAAGAAGCCAGAGCCGCACAACACCCCAACCTCCTGGTTCCCGCCACAGGGGGCTTCACGACCCCCACCCACTGCACTGGCCAGAGGCTTACCTGTGAGATCTCCAAGCATGGCAGCTTGCCCACCTGGGCTCCTGTGAAGCCATACACGGAGTTGGCGCTCACCTTCAGCGCCAGCTGCCGCCCGTCCAGCACCTGCCGCCGCAGCGGGTCTGTTTCCTGGGCCAGCTCAGCCTTGGCCCTGGAAGGGAGCAGGATGGAAGGCTGCTCAGGCAGTGTTTGGTGTCGGGAGTGACCAGGAGCCAAGGGAGGGCCCATGCAGGGGCGGGCAGCGGGGAGACCCCTGCCTGCAGTGGGAGCCCCTATGGCTGGACACACAGCACACTGTGCTACGTGCCAGGCCAAGGAGCAGGGGCTGGTTCCAGGCATACAACATTGTTGTCCATGCCTGGGCATCCTGGGGGACACATGGGCAAGCCCACCTCTTCCGGGCACTCAACAGGTTCTCCAGGATCTGGGGCAGCAGCCCCTTCCGCACTGACGCCTTCACAAACTCATCCCCTGTGGGCGTCTTGATGAACTGGTCTGCATCCAGGCTAGGGGGAGAGGGTGCTAGGCGAGGGTGCTGGGCGCGGCTGTGTCGCCCCACTCCTCGGCCTGGCCTCCATCCCCGTTCCTGTCCCGCTAGTCCGGGAACTGCATCCGTACCCCTGCCAGCCCCGAGCCCCGCGAGCCCTGGGTGCTATACCCTAGCTTCTGGGCAGCCCCAGGCCGCAGCAGCGTGGTGTAGCACAGGTTGTGAGCCATCATGATGGATGGATACAATGAGGAGAAGTCCAGGGTGGCGATAGGGACGTCATAGTACCTGCAGGTAGTGCCAGCGGGGCACATTAGACCAGGACCCCCAGACACTGACCCCGGTACCCTATCCTGAGACCTCACCCCTTGAGGGGCTCAATGACAGTGGCTCCTGTGTAGTCCTCGCCGCCCCCCGTCTTTACCACGGGCATCAGCAGCTTCTCACGCATGGCCTAAGGGTAGCAGTGAGTGAGAAAGGGCCTTGGCCTGGGAGCCTGTGGTGACCGCCCTGGCCAGCACTGACCTGCCGCAGCAGCTGGGACACAACCTTGACCTGCTGGCCACGGCTAAGCAGGTAGCTGAGGGGCACGCCTGTGACACGTGCCATCTCCACATTGTTTACCAGCACCATGAGCCGTTCAAGCAGCCGAAGTGGGAGGAAGGCATCCTTGAGGCAGTACACAGCCAGGCGGCGGCGCGTCTGGTCGTTCCCATTCTGGGGACAGAAGGGGCCTGCGGTCAGGGGTGGCTAGGGCAGGGAGGTGCACTGTTGAAGGTCTGGGGAGGGCAGGGCGGGGCCTGGGGCCTGGGGCCTGTGCAGGCTGAGGGCAGGAAGGCAGAGGTCCCAGTGACAGAGCCACAGGGGCCAGGGGACAAAGCTGATGGACAGGAGAGGTGGCTGCGGTGAGGCTGCAGGGCAGAGAAAGAGTCAGCACGGAGGATGGAGTAGGAAGTCCCGGTTGGGGCAGGAAGTGATGCTGAGGTCAGGCGACGGGCAGCGCCAGCCGGAGGAGCGGGCAGCGGGCAGGGGAAGGCAGGAGGAGCCTCCGGCACCTGCAGGTCTGTGATGATGCTGTGCTGCACATCCTCCTTCTGCTCGCCCAGGAAGTGGAAGCTCACGGCGTTGAGCGTGTAGGAGCGCAGCTTGTACTCCCGCAGCAGCACCTGGAGGGGCACAGGACGGGCGTGGGTCTCGGCAGCCTCTCCCGGAGCCCGGCGTGCGGGGCCCGTGGCCGGCCGTACCTGGAGCATGTCCATCTGCACGCGGCCCACCATGCTGACCACCTTGCTGTCGCGCCGGCCCATCTGCCTGGACTGGAACGACGAGTCCCGGGTGGTAGAGGGGAGCCCAACCACACGGCCCAGCAAGGGGAAGCCCTTCACCTGGGGAACACCGCGTAGTGGGTGACGCTGTCGGGGGACAGAGGTCCCTGGGTTCCACCCAGGCCATGCCAGGCACAGAAAGGGACAAAGGAAGCATGACATCCCTGCTCATGCCCCGGGGCTCAGGCTATGGGCAGAGGTGGGGTGAGGCAGCCCCTGGAGGAACGCGAGTGGGGATGATACTGGATGGCCAGTGGGCGCCGGGCCCGGGTCAGGAGGGAGAAATAAGGCACGGAGATTCTTTTTAGGCTGGTGGGACATGGACTAGTGGAGAGACTGAGGCAGGGCTGGGCACTGCGGCCTGGACCCAAACACCAGTGTGCGGCCTGGGCTTTTCTCTGGTGCTGCTGGGGGCTGTAAGTTTGTTCTGTTGTTTGTTGTTGTAGCACTAGGGGTTGAACTCAAGGACTTCACGTTGAGCTGCATCCCCGCCACTTTTCTCTCCCCAAGTTGCCCAGGCTGCGCCAAAGCCTCAGCCTCCCAGAGTGCCGAAATTACAGGTGTGTGTCAACAAGCCCAGCTCATCCTGTCCTTCACTAGCACATTACACAAGCACACAAAAAACCCAGAATAATACAGTACACCCGCTAGGGGTTGAACTGTGTTCCCCCAAGACAGGCTGATGTCCCAACATCCACTGCGCCAGAGTGCAGGCACATCTGGAAGCAAGTCTCTTTGGGGAAGTTGAGTCATGGCCCTTGACGAAGGGGGGCTCAGAAAAACAGCAAACTGGGACTCAGGGCCACACAGAGGAGAGACGGCCCCCCATGGCCCAGGAGAGGCCGAGCAGGACCCTTCCTTCCCAGCCGCAGAGGGAAGCAGCCCTTGACCTAGGCCTCCAGGCCCACAGCCCAGCCCCTCAAGCCCGGCCTGTTCTTCCCCTAGCAGCTGGAACTGCGCAGCACACGCAGCTCCCCTTGCTCGTGGCCTTCCTCTCCCTTCCCTTCCCATTCTTACTCCTTGCTGCCGGCATAGCCAGCAGGACAGCAGGCTGCAGGCCCAGAGTGACAGGCAGAGCCACATGGGGGCTTCCCTGGTCGTGCCTCACCTTGAGGGTCTGGGCGCGAGTGATGAGGTAGGGGAGGTCAAAGTTCTGAATGTTGTAGCCAGTGATCACGTCCGGGTCCATGGTGCGCACAAAGAAAGACCAGGCCTGGGTGGGGGCACGAAGTGTCAGCCTGACGCCTGCGGCCTTCTCCTCCCTCGCCCCCCAACACACACACTCTGAAAACACCCCGGGCCCGAGGGCAGCACAGCACATGGGTGGCGCTTATATATACAGCTGAGGAGAGTCGGGGCAGAACGAGAACCACCTGAAGCAGGTCCTCTTCCCGATCGTAGCTCTGCACCTTGGCACCCAGGATGGGGGCGCAGGGCCGCAGCGTGAGTGCCAGGCGCAAGAAGGGCTCTGGCTCACCCCAGCGCAGACCCAGAGAGCAGATCTGGATCACCGGGTCCCGCTCGGGCTCGGGGAAGATGCCTGCGGGGAGGGGACACAGGGACTGAGTACGGCCCTCCCTCGCACACACCTGGTGGCCTGGTCCCAGCCCATCAGCATCTCTGCCCTGCTGTTGCCCCTGCTGGATCCTGGGGTCCACCCCAATTCCTCCATTCTGGCCACTGGCAGGGACAGTCCTACCCCTTGGCCTTTATACTCACAGTTTACTTTGTTGCAAATGCTGTCCCCGCCCCACATCTGACCAGAGCCTCCCACATCCCCAATACCCTGAGCTGCAGGTACCCCAGGTCCTGGGGACAGACCTTTGCGGCCGGCACACTCGATGTCGAAGCTGAGCACGCGCAGGGGTGCAATGCGCTGCCATGGCCCTTCCGGGGGGTGGCTGACCACGTCAGACCACAGCACGTCTGCCTCCAGCTGACACAAGGTGGCCTGTAGGAGGAGGCGTCAGAAGGAGTGGGTCCTGGCTCCCTGCCCGTGCCCTTGGGGAGCCCTGTACCTTCTTCTCCTTCTGCCTCAGGACATATTTTCCAGCTGGGAGCTCCAGCCAGTTGCAGCCCACAATGTCAGTGTCCACCATGAACCTGGGGTGGAGTGGGGTAGGGGTCAGGTGCAGAGGATGATGAGGTGGGGGTGAGGGGGGTGTGGAGTAGGGGTGAGGGCTGTACCGGATCTCAAAGTCTACGTTGGCTTCGTAGGGTGCAAAGCCGGGGGTGCCCAGACCCGCCACGCGAATGCCCTGCTCCAGGAGGCGGCGGGCAGGTGCTACGAGGCGGGGCAGTGCCAAGACGATGCGCAGGAAGGGCGAGGGGCCGTGGCCATGGTAGCCAAACATGCCTGTGGACAGAGGAGGTTGGGGCCAGCTCTGGGCGGCACCTTCAGCCCCAGCACCAGGGTGACACTCACTCTCGCGAGAACACAGCTCCACAGCCAGCACGGCTGGGCCTGTCAGCTCCTTGCCACCGCGCTGGTCCCGGCTTATGGCGGCACTCAGTTCCTGCTGCAGGTCCTTCAGGTGCTCAGCCCCAAAACCTGGCACATGAGGGTCAGTCAGAGAAGCAGTGGGCCCCACAAGCCAGGCCAGGGCTCCAGAGCTGGGGCCACTCACCGGGGGGCGCAGGGACATAGAAGTAGGGTGCAAAGCCGTGGATATGGCAGCAGGCAGAGACACCCTCATCCGTTACTCCAAAGGCACGGAGCACAGGCATATGGTTCTGGGACGGTGGGGTCCACCCTGGCAGGGGCTGTGCTGAACCTGAGGGGTACAGGAAAGGCAAGATATCCCCTCTAGCCTGACCCTGAAGTTGGGCACACAGCCACTTCCTCATTCACTATTTCTGCCTGGTGCCATCCTCTCCCCTCAGGAAGAGGGGCCCTTCCATTTTTCTTCCTTTGTGGTGCTGGGGATTGAATCCAGGGCTTCACGCTGAGCTAAGTCCCCAGCCTTTTTTTTTTTTTTTTTTGCTGAACCAGGGATTGAACTCAGGTCCTTGCACTTGCCAGGGAAGCGCTTATTCCACTGAGCCATCTCCCCGGCCCTCCCCAGCCTTTTTTACTGTAAGAACTCCCTGCCTCAGCCTCCCAGAGTGCTAGGGTTTATAATGTGGGCCGTCATACTTGGCTCCCTTTGTATTACCATGTGCACATTTCTGCAAGAAGCAAAAATGACTACCTGTTACGTTCTGTATGCATTTGTCCCCCCAAAGCCTTATGCAGTCACTGGGCATGGTTCTAGAGTTGGTGATTTATTCATGATCCAAGCCTGGGATTATGGGTCTGAGTATTGCTGGATTATGGGTGTGAGCGCTACACCCAGCCTGGGGCAGAAAAGGAGAAGAGAGAGACTAGCTCTCTGTAGCTATTGTTGCCACTGCTCCTCCCTTTGCTCTTTGCCACCACCATGAACTGCTGCCCTCTGCCATGTGCCACTCAGCCTTGGAGCCCGCCGAGTATGGACTGAACCCTCCAGTAACTGTGAACTAAACAAAGCCTTCCTTCCTTCATTTTGGGTGTCGGGTATCTGTCCCAGCAACGAGAGAAAAGCAACCGAGACGCCACTAATCATTACATGGCTAACATCAAGGTGCTAACAGATTGATGCTGGCAACCACCATCAAACTGGGGCGCAGGACAGTCCCACACTGCCCACAGCCTCCATCTGCACCAGCGCTGACCTGACCTCCGTCACTGTGGGTTCTCTGTTAAGCTGTCCATATAAACAGACTTGCGAGTGGGCTCCCCAGGGCAGTGTCGAGCAGGCAGCAGGAGATGAGCCGCTTCCCACTCCTCTGGGCGCCCCCGCCCTATGCTGCCTCCTCAGTCCTGGTCACTGGAGTAGGGGGTACCCTTCAGGTGTGACCACCTGCAGGGCAGAGCTGGGTGCCTGCCTCCACCTCAACTCACCCACATAATGATCGATCTCTAGCTGCTGGAAGATGAGGGGCTCCGTCTCAGGGTCCAGAGGGGGTGGGGTGGGCCGCAGCCAGCGGGGATCAATGGCAGCCGAGGAGAGCTGTCCTGGATGGGGTGGAAGAGTTAGGGGCCCCTTGGAGATAAGAGACCCCCCAGAACAGGGGGAAGGGGGGAGGCAGTGGTCTGGGTCAGGCGGCAGGCTTGTGGATCATTGGGGTCAGGGTCAGGAGAGAAGCTGCAGCTCCCAAGATGCACACAGGTAAGGGGTACAAGGTCAGCCCTTTGGGGGACTCAAAGTAGACACACGTCAGCTCTGCTGCTGACCCCAGACACAAGATGTGGGGGTGGGGCACTGAGGGTCTCCGTCTGGGGCTCACCGTCCACAGCGCCCTCCAAGGCCGGCTGCAGGGCCTCCTCCTCCTGCTCCCGTAGCCGGTGCTCAGCCTCCATCTCCTCCAGCAGTGCCAGGTCCTCCTCAAACTGGGATGGCCGAGGCTCCTCATTCCAGAGGCCCTCTCGAGCCCGCTTTGGGGGCACCCCGGGCCCTGGGCCCTGCTGCCGCTTGCGATCCATCCTGTGGGCAAGGCAGAGCTGGGTGGGGACTCTGAGTAGACCTGCTTTCCTGTCTCTTCCATGCCTTGCACACCCGCCTGACCACAAGTGGCTAACAGTGCAACTGTCCACCTGGCGCTGGTGGGCAGCTGGCTCGCTCCAGAGGCCCACACAGGGGTTTCACCCCCTCCCAGCTGAACCCAGGCCCCACTCCCTGTCACTTGACCCTCAGCACAGCCCTTTCCCCATTCACCTTCACCCCATCTGCCTGGCTTCCCCGAGCAGGCACTGGGAAGCGCTCAGGCCAGCTGCTGCACCCCATGCCAGCTGGGGGCCTGACATGCCATGGACTAGGGCCTTCCCGTCCCAGGTCTAGGCAATACATCTAAGTCCCACAGCCACCACAGCCACCGTCTTACAGGCCTCCCACCATGACTAAAACCCAAGCCCTGTCTGCGGAGCATGATGACACTCCCAGAACCACGCACCCATTCCCTAGCCCCAGCTTGCATCTTTGCTCTGTCCTGCCTCCACGCAGGTAGGTGTGCAGATGGGTCACACGATGCTCTAGACTGGAGTCTTAGGGACAAGGACACGGCCTCAAGTCAGCACACTGCTCGACAGCGATCGAGTCCAGGACATTTATCATCCACTTAGGAACAAGGGTCCGAGAGCATGCATTTCTTCCAGCGGCCCCCCAGATGCCCTTTGCAGGCACCTCCCTGATCCACGAGCCACTGTGGCCGACAAGTCAAAGCACGGACCAGAGACAGACTGCATTTCTGCTTGTGTTTCCTTAACTGCAACCAACAGAGAGTAGGATGCTGTCTTTCAGTGAGGTACACTGACACGGATGCGCCTTTCCTGAGGTGGCTTGGACAAGACGGCACTGAAAAGCCAGCTGTGGTGGTGCACGCCTGTAGTCCCAGCACTTGGGAGGCTGAGGCGGGAGGACCACTGTGATTTTGAGAACAGCCTAGGCTACAAAGTGAGCTCAAGGCCAGCCTGAACTGTACAGCAAGATCCTGTCTCAAAAGCACAAAAACAAACAAAAAAGCTGCACTGAGGTTGGACTTGAAGTCTGGACTTCACTGTGGCTCAGGAAGCACACATTCTAAGGCTCCACCTGCTCGAGGGATCGGGGGTGCATGACCATGACGTGCGCAATGCCACACGATGCATGTGTATGGGGAGAAGGCAGCGTGTGTACAAGAAACAGAATCAACAGGGTAGGGGGCCGGGGAGATGGCTCAGCAGAATAAGTGCTTGCCTGCAAGCACAAGGCCCTGAGTTCAAT
>NW_004524844.1:535522-542386 GCF_000260255.1 Octodon degus
AAAAAAAAAAACAGGGCTCTAGGTCTCACTCAAGTGCAGGCCCCAGCAACACCCAGCATGGTGCCTGGAGCGAGTTCAGATTCCCAGCAGATGCCACCAACTCTGCTGAGATTCCCTTCGGCACCAAGTTTTGCTCAGGCTCCCGAAGACCAGCACCACCTGATAGCTCTGGACAACTCTGGGTTGAGATTTCTCCTTTCCACAACCAGACCGAATTACTATGGCTTCACAGGTCCAGCAAAGGCCAGGAATGGGGAAGAAAGCTCTCTAGGGGATGGTGGAGACCTGGGTGAAGTGCAGGAAAGAGGGAGCAGACAAGGCAAGGGCAGGTTTCCGGGTGGGGTGAGGCCTGTGCCTTCAGAGAGGCTCCCCAAGCTTTTCCCCATCTGGGCCAATGAGCACCCTAGGAAGCCAGGCGTCATCCCTGCTCTTACTCCTGCTCCAGCCCAGTCTCCACTCAGCTACCAACAAGTTCTTCAAAATCAAAGGCAGATCACGTTGCTACCAAGCGCAAACCCTCCCACTGCTCCCCAGGGAACCTCGAATAACAGCCAAACCCCATACAGGGTTTACAAGGGCCAACGGGATCTGGTCCTCCATTATGTTCCCCGACTTCATCTGTATTTATTTTATTTTATTTTTTAATATATTTGGTACAGGGTCAACAGAGTCTCACCATGTAGATCAGACTCGTGATTCTCCTGTTTTCAGCCTCCCAAGCACTGAGATTACAGGCACGCCCAGTCTCAATGTCATCTCAGTGCGCCCGGGGGCGGGGCTGACACAGCAGGCCAGGGATCGAACCCGGTCCCGATGCACTCTGCCTAAACAGGGGCTTTAGTCCGCTGAGCTATCTGTCCGAGTCTGTATTTCTGTCTTTAGCTCCAGTTCCAAGCACACCTAGCTCCTGTCTAGGTCAGGGCCTCTGCGCTGGTGAGGTTGTCCGCAAAGACCTTTCACTACCCTGCAGACTGCTCAGGTGCTGCTTCCCCAGGGGGCGGTTTCCTGTCGAGATCGCGAGAGCCTGTTTCGGTTCTCTTCACATAAGGAACCACAGCAGGGAAGCCCTGCCTTGCAAGTCCTTCTCACTTGCCCACAGTCTGTCTGCCTTCCCCGGGGCCGGGACTTCAGACTCGCTCGTGCTGAGGTCCCAGCTCGAACGGCGCCTGGGAAGGAGTACCGCACAAATGTCTCACGAAAGAAGGCTCCTCAGGCTTGCACGTGCACCACCGGGTCCAAGCCCCCAGCCCCCCACGGCGACTGCGACCCCAGACCCGGCCCAGGAGCTCCTCTGCGGCAGCAAGGCCCCCTCCCGGCATCACCGGGCACTGGTCCCTGAGGCCCCAAGCCAAGGCGGTCCTACTGCAGCCACGTGCACCCGACCACTCCCAACCCTTTCTCAGGACCGCGTTCCTCTCACTCATTCCCCTTTCCCAGTCCAGCCAGCCAAGTCCCCCTCAAGTCTCTTACTCCTTAGCCGCTTCAAACAGCGTTTCCCGCCAGAGTACGCCAGCGCGACCTTTGACTCCAGCGTGCGCATGCCCAGAACCACTGCGTACAGGACCAGGCCACACCCCCTGACTGCCTCGTGGGGCGAGGCCCCGCCCTGATTCCGCGGCCTGAGACGCGAGCCACGCCCTCCCCAAGTGGAGTCCACCCTATTAGCCAATTATTGTTGGCCCCGCCCCCGAGAGACGTAAGACGCCCCCAGGGCCACGCCCCTTCTGCGCCTCCTTCCTGCTTCCAGTGGCGCTTCCCTTCCCACCTCCCATTCTTCTGCGCTGTGCTTGCCATCAAGGCGCTATCAGGACAACTATGCAGCCTAACGCCCATCCTACCTGTAGAAGTGAGTCGTCACGGCAATCCCAGTCTGCCAGTTTTCCATTCTATAAATCGGATCAGTGGGAAGGATGGTCCCTTGTAAATCACCTGTGCTGTGCCCTGCGCCTGGCCTACAGCCATATGCCTCTCAGCATCCTTACTGCACCTTGCCCCCTCGCTAGGCCTCTCCCCAACGCTGGCACCTGAGAGGACATCCCACTTGCCCCAGCTGGACATGCACCGGAGCGTGCCCCCTAGACTGTGAACACCACCGCAGACCCAGTCCCTATTTTCGGGTTCTGGTGCCAGGGAAGGCAAGGCCTCCTGTGAGCCGTTCCCTTTCCTGCTTCAGCTCCATGCTGTCTTGGACCACCTCATCTAAGGCCCTCTCCTACTTCCCACCAGTCCCACCATGTCCCTCTGGCCCGCAGCAAGCTCAGGGGGAGATCTTTATTTTCTTGTTCACTTTGAGTCCCAGTGAAATATTTGCTCCACCAACAACCTTCAGGGTAAGAGCCATGGGTCCTCAGAGTGGCCATTACAGAGCCGCACATGGGGGCTTAAGGGAGCGCTTGCCAACTGTAGAGGTCCTGATCCCTCAGTGCCGTGGGTCCTCTTTGTCCCGCAAGGGCAGCACCCATTTAGTTTTGCCAGGAAGGGACTCTGACCCCATGGCTGCCAGGGCAGATGGCCCTGGATACTGCTGGTATGTCACCCTGCCAGCCTCAAGCAGAATCAAGGAAGGGGGTGACATCAGTGACTTCTCATGCACCAGCTCGGGGCTGGCTTGTATCCTTCTTTTCTAGTTTTTTATTAAATAAAAACAGAGGAGGAGGGCTCCTGTGGCCGCCTGGGCGTGGGGCCCAGCCCGCCCTCCCTCTGTTCAAGGTGCACTGTGGTGGCTGGAGGTGTAAGCTGGGCAGGGAGGGCAGCGGGAGAAGTCGAAGGTCAGGACTTGAGACCCATCACCCTTCCTGGAAGACTCAGTGGGCAGGGAAGGCGACTTCTGGACCCCAACTGAGACTCATCCTGAAGGCCAAAAGGCAAAAGACCAACAGGCCTGGCCTGGGTCCCTTCCCACCCTGAAGGAAGAAGGGTGACAGGTCCATGTCCATTGAAGGGTATCAGGCAAGGCTGGGGCCCAGGGCAGCTGGCCCCTTACTCGTGGACATCCCAGATCTCAGAAAGCAGGGGCGGCAGCTTCTTGTCCTGGAGCCGCAGGGCAAAGACCTGCTCTGAGTGCACAGAGCTCAGTGTGCGCAGGCTCACGAGCTTCATCAGCATGCGCGGGAAGCGGAGCTGGTCCTGCCAACACAAGGAATGCGATGCTGGCTCCAGCCTTGCCCGGCCAGGAGCCCCCCAAAAGCCAGCCTAGAAAAAGGAGAGGCTGGGGAGGGGACAGGCCTGAGGGCAGCTGTACAGGGCAGACCCACCTGTGGCCTCTTGATGCGTGTGTAGGAGAGCAGCGCCTCCACATAGGGCTGCTGCAGCTCCTCCACGCGGCTGGGCTCCTGCACGTTGGGGCGGTCGGCAGAGAAGATGTTGATGGCGATGAGCAGGGCGTACTCGGCATCGTCCAGCCCCAGCCGCCGCATGGCCCGAGAGAACTCAAAGATGGGGTTGATGAACTCCACCTGCAGGCCTGTGGCAGGACAGGAGTTGGAAGTCAGCTCTCTGCCTGCACCTGACCTCTGTGCCCGGATCCCTGCATACCCCAGTCGGGTTCCTGTCGCTTCTGACCCTCTGTGCCCCTGAGCCTGGCATGAGGCAGGCGTCCCACAAACTGAGGCAGCATGCACAGGGAGATGAAGAGTGCAGGCATCATTGAGCACTGCCTGCCGCCCCCTTCGGAGATGGACTTGTTCCTGACTCACTGCACGCTGAGCACCTACTGTATGCCAGGCCCTCAGGCAGAGCAATTTACAAGATGAAGGCCCAGCTCTTGGAGGACTTGGGGGGAGAGGTGACAAGCATCAGTGAGAACCCAGCCTGTCAGAGGGTGACTGGCGTTAGGGACAACACATAGCAGGGCAATTGAGACACTGAGGATCATGTTTACATGTCCAACACTGTGGGCAGGAAATGACTGCAGAGACGAGGGAGCAAGTTACAGGCTGGAATGTCCTGGGTGGGGTCGGTTATCTGCTCTCCCCAAACTCAGGGATTATGCAGGCCAGAAGGCTTTTCAGCATTTACACTGAACGTCCTGGGCATGCCAGATGACAAGGTCACCCATGTTCCAGGCGAGGCCACGGTAAATCTAGAGGCCCTCGAACCACCTTGATGGTTTGAACACAAGTGAGAAGTCGGGTGGTCAAGAAGGGGTGGTCAGCACAGAGGGTAGAGAAGGAACAAGGCCAGGTTTGAGGGCTTTGTGGCTCACAGTGAGGACAGGCTCTTCTCCCAAAAAGATGGGAGCCACAGAAGGATCTAGCAAAAGGAGGGCCAGCCATGATGTTAATACCCTTGGACTGCCGTGGAACAGAGGCAGTGGGAGGGGAGCTGGGCAGCAGTTGGGGGTATGTGTGGGGGTTCCCAACCTCTTCTCCAGCACCCTCTACTGCCTGGGCTTCTTGTAGTTCTATAAAACCCTCCAGCTGCTCCCTACCTTGGGCCTTTGCCTGTTCCGAAGCTCTGCCCCTGGGGCCTCCACTGTAAGCTCACAAGGAAAGGGTAGATGGGACTGAGGGGGAGAGGGGCTGGGAGGTGGAGGATGAAGGCAGGGCTAGCAGACACCTAAGGACATCCAGAAGTACCCCAGGAGGAAATGGAAGATGTGCTGAGAAAGCCCAGTGGAGTGGGAGGCCTTTGCCGCACTCGCTGGCAGCGCTGCCCCCGCTGTTCCCCAGCTTTGGCCTTGGTGGGTGCACGCTTCCCGTGGGGTGCTGCTTCCCAACACATGGAGAAGTGACGCTCTTCTGGCTCTTAGGCTGGCTCCTGAGAGCCGCACTCTGCAGGCTCTACCAGGATGTGGCAGCTGAGGTCCCCATACCCTTCCAGCCCCACCTGGCCCCCCAGTACCTGCGCGGTGGAAGTCGTCCTTGCTGTAGGTGAAGTCTTTCAGGAAGGTGATGCACTCTGTCTCATGGTTGTAGCGCCGGGCCGTCTCCAGCAGCATAATCTAAGGATCACAGGGGCCCTGGCCCTTAGCTGCTACCCCTTCCTTCCTGGCCCCAAAGGGATAGTGGCCTGCCACAGCAGTGCATACAATACCACACTCAAACCCTCTTTTCCTCCAGACTCTGGCTCAGATACATGCTCCCCACCCCCATCCTTAAGACTGTCCTAGGCAGTGACAAGCACAGTGTGGCAAGTTTTGCTTATTCACTGCCATAGGCCAGGACTCGGAATGAAGCCATTCATGCAGTAGGCAGTCAACACTTTTTATTGACTCAGATGTCACCCTGAGAGTTTTGAGTGCACTTCTGGTAACGGAGGCCCCTCCAGTCCCATCATCTATGGTTCGCAGCCTCGGCCCCTTTTTCCTTGGCCCATGGGTAGCTCTGAGCATCTTATTTAGAATCTGGATGCTCCCCCGCGACTGTCTTTCCCACGAGGGCAACCACTGCTCCGCTGCTGCCCTTCACTCCGCTGCCACCATCTGCCTCACTGCAATCTCAGGGGTCCCTGTAGGGAGAGGGGAGGGTGGCCCAGCAGTTACCTCAATGGTAGATGCCTTCAGGAGGGCGATCTGATCCTCGCGGCCCAGCTGCAGGAAGCCAGGCACCTGCTTGGCGAAGTCCACGATCTCCTGGACCGAGATGATGGCTAGCTCCGTGAAGTGTGCGAAGCGCTGCTGGCGGGCGTCGCGGGACTGGGGGTCCGCACCCAGGGGCCAGGGCTGGGGTGCAGGAGGCCAGGGTCACTCCCAGCACCATTCCTGTGCTCTGGGGGCCTCCTGCTCCCCACCCCCACCCCATCCCTGTAGCCTGGAGTTGCCCTCCTCCGCCCCCCATCACATAGGGCAGAGGGAGGCAGTACCGTGACTTTGGGCTGGTCAGAGAAGGAGCGCTTGTTGCACTGCAGTTGGGCTGCCACCAACTGCTGGATCATTAGTTCCTGAGCCGCTGTTAACTGGATGCCCTCGCCTTCGCCAGGGCCCTGGCCCCCTGCCTCAGACCCTCCGGGGGAAGCCCCAGGGCCAGAGGTCGAGCTGCTGCTGCCCCCTGGCTCCACAGGCAATGGCTGCTGCTGCTGCTGCTGCTGCTTCTGAATCTTCTTCTTCCGGATCTGTTCTTCTGAGAGCACACCTGTGGGGGACACAGGCCTCAGCAGCTGCCCGGCCGGGGCAGGCGCAGGTGCTGGCGCAGGCGCGCCCCACCCCACACTCACACTGCTCCCTCATCCCTGCCTCCTTGCACTTGCGCAGCCGGCACTGCTGGCACTTGCGCCGCATGAAGGCATCCATCTGGCAGGTTCCACCACCCCGGCAGACGTAGCGCCCAGCTCCACCGTGGACCACGCTGCGCCGGAAGAAGCCTTTACAGCCTTCACAGCTCAGCACGTTGTAGTGGAAGCCAGAGGCCTTGTCCCCACACACGCGGCAGAGCTCATGGCCCAGCATCTTGGGAGCTGGGCCCTTCTTTCGCTTGCGCTCAGGTTCAGGCTCCTCATCTGGCTCTAGGATGACTGGGATGGGCAGACAAAGGTCATGAGAAAGAGTCACCGAGACCACAGCCAGGGTGCAGGTCCTCGAGCCAAACCAAGGGCACAAGCCAGAGGGCAGAGGGTGACAGCAGGAGATGCGCACAGCCAGGGCCCACAAGTCAGTGGGGGAAATGAGCACGTCAGTGGGATACACAGAACGAATCTGCACGGGAGGCCTCCAGAACAAATGGAAGGAAGTCAACAGGAGACAGGAGCCTCCCATCTTCTTAGCTGCCTTTCTCATCTTTCTCCCTGCCTAGACCCCTCCCGGGCTCCACACAGCTCCCTGTCCCGGACCCTGGGCCCCATCTCACCGACGATGCAGGCCGAGCTGGCCCCATCGGTGCCTGGGACATCAGGGTCGGGACCCTCAGGGCACGGCTCAGGGCCCTCCTC
>NW_004524844.1:542486-544373 GCF_000260255.1 Octodon degus
AAAAAAAAAAAAAAAAAAAATCAATACAGCCAGGGGCCTAGAAGGAGGGAGGGTGTGTAGGTGGTCTCTGTACTATTATTCTTTCAACCTTCAGGAAAAATCAGAGTTATTATAAACCAAAATGAAGTTGAAGAATACACTTCCTCTAGTGGCCAGGCTGAGACGGGACTGTGGGAGCCTAGAGCAGGTTCTAGAACGCAGAAGGGTGGAGGTGGCTGGCCCCCCACAAGCAGACAGGAAGACGTGCACTGGGGTGGCCACACGACCGTGACCGAGCTCACACACCATGTCACTTCTGGGTGGGGCCAGGGAGATGGCTCAGGGGAATAAGTGCTTCCCTGGCAAGCGCAAGGGTCTGAGTTCAATCCCTGGTTCCACCAAAAACAAAACAAAGCAAAACTAAGAACAACTTTTGGGGCCGGGGAGATGGTTCAGTGGAATAAGCAGCGCTTCCCTGGCAAGCGCAAGGGCCTGAGTTCAATCCACAGTTCGGGGGGAGATGGCTCGGTAGAATGAGCATTTCCCTGGGTACCCCACACCTTCCACTCCCCGTGGTGGTGCTGGTGGGCCAACGTGGGCCACAGGATGGGACAGCGCTGGGCTCCTCAACAATCTCTGGACGGCAATGGGACGAGCTCAGCTGGGGTCTTTCCGGGCCCCGCTACAGCAGCTTAGTCTAGGTGATGGCAAACCTTCCCGAGCTTTCAACGGTCACCGCCTGCTGCAACACTCGTGCCAGAGTTCGCCCCCGCTGGCCTACATGAACAAAGAAACACACTGAGGCAGGAGGAACACAAGTCTGGGCCCAGTCTGGGTTATTTAGTGGCTCTCTGTCTCAGAATAAAAATTAAAAGGCATGGGGAATATGGGTTCAAGCCCAGTTTTTACAAAATAATAAGTACATATTTTAAAAAATAAGCTATGTTGGGCTGGGGAGATAACTCAGTGGCATAAACACCTGCCTGGCAAGTGCAAGGTCCCAAGTTCAATCCCCAGTACTGCAAAAACAAATAAATAACTAAATAAAAATAAAAAGAAGCTATGTGAAAGAAACCAGCCCCCAAACACCCAGACTGAGGGATGAGGCGCAAGTGCGTCATGGGCGTGCGTCTCCTTTAAGGTGGTGGAGTGCTCTGGAGCTATCAGAGGCCGGAGCCGGACCATAGTCGCTCACTTGCAGTGGTTCACTCTGCTGGGCATGGTGACACGCACCTGTCGGCCCAGCACTAGGCAGGCCGAGGCAGGAAGGCTGTCACAAGTTCAAGACCAGCCTGGGCTAGATAATGAGCTCGAGGCCAGGCTGGATCACTGAACAAGACTCCGTCTCAGAAAAGGCTGAAGATGGAGCCAAGTGAGTGGTCGAGGGCCCCGCAGTTCCATCCCTAGTATCACACAAAAACACGCACGCACAGTTCACTTCACTTCAGCACAAAAGGAAAACTGGAGGCGTAAGATGCCATCTACACGACGCACTAGCATGGGGAAGGGGCTTGAGGGCATCTTCAGGGATGCCAGGAAAACGTCACGTGCGTCAGAGTGCACACTCATGACCTGGTGCCTTTCACTACAAGTAAATTACAACCCAATTAAAACACATGAAAGTCTAAAGGCTGCAAATGGGTACCTAGGGATTTATGCCACAGATATATCAGGGCAGGAAAATGCTGCATTTACAAGGTAATTTCCTGCAGCATTACTTGAAATCTCAAAAGACTGGAAACCACCTAAGTGCCCTCCTCTAAGCCACTGTTTAAATAAATTACATTAATTCCATTCAATGGAATACTATGCAGCCATATAAAAAGAATGAGGAAGCTCTATAGGCCTACAGCACAAGCTCTCAAAGAGGCATTGTTCAGAAGAAAAGGCGGGGCATGTTCTGTATTT